>NC_134357.1:514958716-515258716 GCF_048569485.1 Anomaloglossus baeobatrachus
GAAATTGGTGGCAATATTATCATTGCAAACTGAACTTTCCTGATAAATTAGTGAGCTTTGTCACATTCGAATTGATGCATATTGTATAATCTCCACTATATATCTACATATGAATGTGTGGGATTCCTCCTCGGCACATCCAGTTTTGGCCGTACAGACTTATTTTTCTGACCTGAGTCCAGACCCGCGGTCCCGCATTTTTCTGTTTTATAGATTTGGTGCATATTAATAGAAGATTGTTCCATTCTTTTGGTGGATTCAAAAGCCCTGCAATTCAAACCAAAATTCGACCTTATTGCGCTGACCGGCCATCTAATGTCCCAGCCCATGTGTGACATCATCTAAATATATGAAGCTATCACATTTGAATGTGGAGATCTACTGGCCAGCTCATGCATTAGGGTGCGAACTAGGTCCGAATCGAAAGACCAACATAGTAACCTATATTAAATGTTTCACCTCTGGAAGTATTCACAATTAATTTCAGATCTGCTTACAACAAGCGTATTATCCGGACATGTGCAGCCGTATAATTCCGTTACAAGTAAGATTGTTAAACAGTTTGTCAGGTAACATTCACTTCCACTACTGAGATGAGCAGTTCCAATAATATGTCTCCATGCAACTTCTAAGACGCTTGTACATTTATGTCATCTACATACATAATCGCCAGTTTCTGTAACCCTAATCCAGCATGCACCGCGGCACTGTCAGTTGTGCAGGCGCAGTTCGAACTGCGCCTGTGCACGTGACATCCACGTTACCGCAGCTTCTGGGCACGAACTGCGCGTGCGCAAGTAGCTGTGACGTCACAGCTCTTCAAAGACATGCACAGTAGCAGCCACGGCTGGTACTGCGCCTGCGTGGGAAGAGCGGTGACGTCACCGCTACTTACATGTAGTGCGTGCCCGGAAGCTGCAGTGACATACCTCATCGCAGCTTCTGGGCACGAACTGTGCATGCCCAAGTGGTCACCACTACTTGCGCATGCGCAGTTCGTGCCCGGAAGCTGCGGTGACGTGTATGCGTACAAATAGTGGTGCTATAGCAACAATAGAAGCAAACATGTGGCAACAGCCAAAGACCCGTTAGAAGGCAACCGTCCGCACCGTGAGGGTATACAGCTACCGCCTAAGGCTAGAGACCCAAGGGCCAGCGTCTGCAGGCAAACGGGCTCCTCCGGCATCCATACACCGGGGAGCGGACTACCGTTGGGGACCCTTCGTAGCCAAATAAGTACACAAAGGTGCAGGGAAAGAGCCACCATCACCTGTCCGGGGAGAGACACTGCAGCCGGCTGCGGGACCCGTCCATCCAGCCGTTTGGTTTACCGAGGACTTTGTGCATCTCTTGCTGAGTGAGTACACCCGTGCCATCCAGCACCGCGCCGCGCTGCCCCTGCACCTCACCGACCCTGCCTCCCCGTCACACCACCGGGCCCCGGGACCACCGACCCCTACCCACGGAGGGGGAAAACAACATCCCAGCTGCTCCCAACCATCGCTCCCGGGATCTCAGTCACCAGCAGCGGTGGTGCCCATCTTCACCACAACCCGTGGGTGGTGTCCCGGACTAAATCCCCCAAGCCAACCACCCTTTTCACTCACGGGCGAGCAGCGCCGCTCGAGTCCCCGGATCCGGCCCACCGCTCGAGCCACCGAGCAGCCGCAGCAGCGTCGGACCCGAACGTTGGCGAGTGCGCAGCAGCGGCGTCCTCCCCGCCCGCGACAACTTGGCGTCACGAACAGGATTGAACCCATCTACTTACCAGTAGAAGTGTGCCTTGTGATCTCCGCCGGTGGAGACCGGCCGAAAATTTTGAAGCGCCGCCATCTTTGGCGTGAAAATCTCCAGCTTCTCCGAGCAGGGAAGGCGCAAAAGCAAAGCCCCGCCCCCAACAAGCGGAAGTGCTGAAGAGACCTAAAGGGGAGCGGGTGTGTGTTTGCCTAATGTAGCCGAGGGCATGGAGAGCGGTGACGCCAGGACTTTGCAAACATATCCAGTTCCTGGAAGTCTGCCAGCAAGAATGTCTGTCCCGTCCGGTGATGCCAAAATTCCCGAGCCCACGCCAGGGACGGCGGCGTGGGTGGAAGCCCGGACCGCACAAATGTGCTGCCGCCTTCAAACCCAGGTCCGGTTCTTGATGGAGCGCTGGGTGGCCGAGATGGAGGAGGTGGCGGCGGCCGTGCGGAGACGCGAGGTGGAGTCAGTGTTGGAGGAGCTGGTAAGTGACGCACGCCCCTGTCCGAGAAGGACCGGCCGCTGTGGCTGAGGGGCCCGGCCTGCGCCCGCTCACCATCCTGCCTCCTCCGCCATCCGTACCGGTTGCTGTTGCCCCTCCGCTCGGTCCGCTACCCCCAACACCGGCAGCGAAATGCAACCCGTCCACCCTAGAGGACCGGCCTGGGGGCGTTGTTCGAGAACGGCCTGTATACCTCCCGCTGCCATGGAAGACCCCGCGGGAAGTAGCCGTCCGCGAAGAGAAGCAGTCCTGGCTCCGGCAGTCCGCCCGGCCGTGGAAGAACCGGCCGCTGCGGGCCCGAAGTCCCAACCGGTGAGGCCAGCTGTCCCTGAGTCCCACGCCTCGGCTGAGGCTGCGCCAGGCCGCCACTGCAAAGCCGCAGTACAGGCCATGTCACCGCGGGACCCACACGAGAAAGTACCGTTGTGGCTGGTGTGGGCGCGGTCCAGCGGGGCCCGACCCGGGCGCAGGGGTCTGCCAACGCCCCTTATTGGGACAGGGAACCAAACCAGTTGGGCCGAGAGATTGCCGCCAGGGAGCAGCAGAGGGCCGAAGTGATGGCGCGAGTGATTAAGGAGAAGGATGCACTCCGCCATGCTACCTTTCGGGTGCGGTGCCCGGTGTACGAAGGCCAAGTCTGGCAGTTTGACACGCGGAGGGGGTTCGGTTTCATCTATGAGCCGGGCCTGGAGGCCGAAGTGTTTGTGGCCCGCCGCGATGTCAACTCACACCTTCCCACGGGCCACCCAGGTCGCGACCTATTGCCTGGTGACCTGGTAACTTACACCTGCCACTGCGGGGAGAGGGGCTGGTTCGCCCTAGATGTTAAGCAAAGGGTGAGCCGCAGTGTGAAGATGCGGCCCCAGCCCCCTCCTCCACCGTGCCATCCGGATATAGAGCTGGAGGAGGTCCTGGATGAGTGCGACCTCAAATAGTGGCAGCGGTTCTCCGTTGCCGTTGGGACTCTCAGCAGTTTGAATGAATGACAAAAATCATCCCGAAAGATCATCTGATTAGCTACTGTGATTATTCCGGCCATTGCCGGCAAGTTGTCCCCGGAGGGACTTTGTGTTTTTACCACCCACATGAGAAATTGCTCATGAACATGGCCGAGAACTGGCAGGCCACCCACGAACTGGTGGGCTTGTAAATAGTTTTATGGGATGGAAACAGTTGCCGCCTCCAGAGAGGCAGATTGGAGGAAGGGCCCGCAGCAGAGCAGGCTGGGGCCCGGCCACCACCAGGACCGGTGGCCATCCTCTGGGGGTCAGGGATCCCCCTTGGATGTGGGGTCCCCTGAAGTGACAGTCGGGTGCGAGTTACCGTACCTGTTCCCGCCCGGGCAGCCTGAACCTGGACTGGGGTCAAGGGGTGCTGCCCACTTAGGTGCAGCATCAGGGCTAGGTTGCTTGGGTGGGAGAGTGGAAGACATTCGTCCGTCCGTCATTATTAAAAATGTTTTTATGTGTAACGTTCAAGTGACCTGACAAAAATGCTTATGTGTTATATGTTAACATGTTATTTATGTTTCTATAGTTTAAAAAAATAAATAAATAAAACCGGTGATGGACAGGCAGTCCGCAGATGGTCTGCATTTCACCAAGGGGGAATGTGGCGCCCTGGACTAGCCAGGTCGTCACAGGTAACACACACACACCCCCACCCCCACTAGACAGTAACATTAGCCAAACAAAACCCTTGTTGCCTCACTCCAGGGTCTGATATCCACACCAGGTGGGGCGGAGCCAAGCTGTTGGCCCCGCCCACTGAGGAGTTTACAGGCCTGGAGGTGGGAACAGTTAGTGAGAAGTCTCAGTTGAGTGGAGGAGGTTGAAGTGAGAGGAGCAAAGTGGAGAGTGTCTGGGTTTGTGGCCCAGGCACTGACAACAAGGTTGGCAGACTGTGGTGGCCGTCTGCAGGAGTGGTGAATCGACGCGGAACCGTAGGACCGGGGTCGGGCATTGGCCCGCCGGTACTGACCGGGGAGCGAAGTGAAGCCAGCACACACAGGCAGGGCCATCGGACCCCGACCAGGCTTGGAGTCGCCGTCAACAGTCAAATCCGAGTGTGACAGAAACCCCAGGGGTTTCTTAACAGCCAAAGACCCGTTAGAAGGCAACCGTCCGCACCATGAGGGTATAAAGCTACCGCCTAAGGCTAGAGTCCCAAGGGCCAGCGCCTGCGGGCAAACGGGCTCCTCTGGCATCCATACACCGGGGAGCGGACTACCGTTGGGGATCCATCGTAGTCAAATCCGTACACAAAAGGTGCAGGGAAAGACAGCCACCATCACCTGTCCGGGGAGTGACACTGCAGCCGGCTGCGGGACCCGTCCATCCAGCCGTTTGGTTTACCGAGGACTTTGTGCATCTCTTGCTGAGTGAGTACACCCGTGCCATCCGGCACCGCGCCGCGCTGCCCCTGCACCTCACCGACCCTGCCTCCCAGTCACACCACCGGGCCCCGGGACCACCGACCTCTACCCACGGAGGGGGAAAACATCCCAGCTGCTCCCCACCATCGCTCCCGGGATCCCCGTCACCAGCAGCGGTGGTGCCCATCTTCACCACAACCCGTGGGTGGCGTCACGGACTAAATCCCCCAAACCAATCACCCTTTTCACTCACGGGTGAGGAGTGCCGCTCGAGTCCCCGGATCCGGCCCACCGCTCGCGCCACCGAGCAGCAGCAGCGCCGGACCCGAGTGTTAGCGAGCGCGCAGCAGCGGCGTCCTCCCCGCCCGCGACATAATCCATAAAAAAATACTTTTTATAATGAAGTTAAAGGGGAAAAAAAGGCTACGTGCTGATACAAAATCAGATAGGACCAGAAAATGTACGTACAATCCACAAGCAAGCATTAGTAACTATTCAGGGAGTGTGTATTCAAGTCTAATCATATGCTCTTTTCATTACCTAAGGCAGCAGAAAATTCCGCCAGACCCACAGACACTCCTGTTTTTAACAAATCAAAATAACTACCGCATGTTCAACTAGCATTCAGTGCTGATGGAATCTAACAGCACGGTGGCTCAGTGGTTAGCACTGCAGTCTTGCAGCGCTGGGGTCCTGGGTTCGAATCCTAACAAGGACACTATCTGCAAGGAGTTTGTATGTTCTCCCCGTGTTTGCGTGGGTCTCCTCTTGGTACTCAGATTTCCTCCCACACTCCAAAGACCTACAGATAGGGAATTTAGAATGTGAGCTCCAATGGGGACAGTGTTCCTGAGTATGTAAAGCGCTGTGGAATAGGTTAGCGCTATATAAAAATAAAGATTTTTTTTTTTATTTTACAGCAGTGCCACTTACTGAAGACACAAGAAAGCTTCCTCACTTCTCCCAACAGGCCCACATACCAGCCTGTACATTTCATTGCATATCACTGCTCCTGGACTTCCGCATCAAAAATAAACATGGAAACAATAAGGCTCGGGCACTACGTCAACAACAACTCCGCACTAATGAGACTCCAGAACAAAAACAATGCATGTGTACCACCCCCGTGCGAGCAGCCGGGTCTCTGCCACCGCTCGGATCCGGATCCGCGGTGGCTCAAGGGGTCTCCGGACCCGGGGGTCGCGTGGCCACTCGATTAAAAGAAAGGGGGAGATATGTACAGGGGGATTTTGGAAAGTGCTGGAGGAACAGCAACGGTCAGCAGAGAGCCCGCCCCCATGGACGATTTACAAAATTTACATAGCAAAAGGTACAAGTTTATAAAGTATTTAATTTGGTTTAAAAGGGACCACAAAAAGTACAGGAACCTTGCTAGAATGCAGCCCAGGAGCTGCAGAGGGGGAAACATTTAGGTTTCAAGCTAAATTTCTGATGACAGGTTCCCTTTAAGTGTATGTGCGCACTAGGCGTTTTTTTCACGCTGCGTTTTTATGTGCGTTTTTGTCTCAAAAAACGCACCCGCGGATAAAAAACGCGGCAAAAACGCATGCGTTTTTGCCGCGATTTGGTGCGTTTTTTGCTGCGTTTTTGCTCACTGCGTTTTTAATCAGTGCACAATGCCATTAAAGATTGTTGATGAAAAAAAAAAAAAAAAGGTCTGATGTCATTTCCTTCTTCAAAATGTTCATTGTATACAGGAGAGCAGACAGCAGCTGCAGAACTACAAGGCTCAGCATCCTCCATCCAGGACTGTATGCAGTTTTTTGCCCAAAAAGAAAAAAAAAATGACATGGGCTTCGCCATATTTTTGTATGCTAGCCGGGTACAGCAAACTTAGATAATGGTATAATGCCTCAAGCATATGGAAAAATATTGGAATATACAATGAAAAATGCTACTTGCTAATTTGAACATGTGAATAATGAATTGCATACCTGCTATGAATATTAGGAAAAAGGAGATATTTAGCAATCGCATTGATCAATGTAACTGAGCCCCAAAACCTCGTCAAGGTATATCTCTATATTGGGGTCCCTAGCTCTGTGACCCTAACTGTGTGTCATCTCATTGCAATTAAAAACTGCTATGGGTGGAGAGGGGTAACTAAGGACTTTCTTATATAGGAGATGGAAAAAACATGGCCGAATTGCTAAATATCTCCTTTTTCCTAATATTCATAGCAGGTATGCAATTCATTATTCACATGTTCAAATTAGCAAGTAGCATTTTTCATTGTATATTCCAATATTTTTCCATATGCTTGAGGCATTATACCATTATCTAAGTTTGATGTGCAGCCTTATTCTTATATATGGTATGTATTTTTGGCTTGCACTCATATATATATATATTAGTGCTCACTTCAGTTATCCTATTCAGTTATATGTAGTTTTTTTTCTGAATGTGAACACAGCTCCGCCCCTTTCGGCCATGTTTTTTCCATCTCCTATATAAGAAAGTCCTTAGTTACCCCTCTCCACCCATAGCAGTTTTTAATTGCAATGAGATGACACACAGTTAGGGTCACAGAGCTAGGGACCCCAATATAGAGATATACCTTGACGAGGTTTTGGGGCTCAGTTACATTGATCAATGCGATTGCCAAATATCTCCTTTTTCCTAATATTCATAGCAGGTATGCAATTCATTATTCACATGTTCAAATTAGCAAGTAGCATTTTTCATTGTATATTCCAATATTTTTCCATATGCTTGAGGCATTATACCATTATCTAAGTTTGATGTGCAGCCTTATTCTTATATATGGTATGTATTTTTGGCTTGCACTCATATATATATATATATATATTAGTGCTCACTTCAGTTATCCTATTCAGTTATATGTAGTTTTTTTTCTGAATGTGAACACAGCTCCGCCCCTTTCGGCCATGTTTTTTCCATCTCCTATATAAGAAAGTCCTTAGTTACCCCTCTCCACCCATAGCAGTTTTTAATTGCAATGAGATGACACACAGTTAGGGTCACAGAGCTAGGGACCCCAATATAGAGATATACCTTGACGAGGTTTTGGGGCTCAGTTACATTGATCAATGCGATTGCTAAATATCTCCTTTTTCCTAATATTCATAGCAGGTATGCAATTCATTATTCACATGTTCAAATTAGCAAGTAGCATTTTTCATTGTATATTCCAATATTTTTCCATATGCTTGAGGCATTATACCATTATCTAAGTTTGATGTGCAGCCTTATTCTTATATATGGTATGTATTTTTGGCTTGCACTCATATATATATATTAGTGCTCACTTCAGTTATCCTATTCAGTTATATGTAGTTTTTTTTCTGAATGTGAACACAGCTCCGCCCCTTTCGGCCATGTTTTTTCCATCTCCTATATAAGAAAGTCCTTAGTTACCCCTCTCCACCCATAGCAGTTTTTAATTGCAATGAGATGACACACAGTTAGGGTCACAGAGCTAGGGACCCCAATATAGAGATATACCTTGACGAGGTTTTGGGGCTCAGTTACATTGATCAATGCGATTGCTAAATATCTCCTTTTTCCTAATATTCATAGCAGGTATGCAATTCATTATTCACATGTTCAAATTAGCAAGTAGCATTTTTCATTGTATATTCCAATATTTTTCCATATGCTTGAGGCATTATACCATTATCTAAGTTTGATGTGCAGCCTTATTCTTATATATGGTATGTATTTTTGGCTTGCACTCATATATATATATTAGTGCTCACTTCAGTTATCCTATTCAGCCGGGTACAGCAGGCAGGTACGGGCTGCCCCCAACCCCCAGCTGCCTATTTGTACCCGGCTGGGAACCAAAAATATAGAGAAGCCCTTTTTTTTTTTTTAATTATTTCATGAATTTCATGAAATTAAAAAAAAAATGACGTGGGCTTCGCCTAATTTTTGAGTCCAGCCGGGTACAACTAGGCAGCTGGGGATTGGAATCCACAGTGCAGGGTGCCCAAGATTTCTGGGCACCCCCACTGCGAATTGCAGTCCGCAGCCACCCCAGAAAATGGCGCTTTCATAGAAGCGCCATCTTCTGGCGCTGTATCCAACTCTTCCAGCTGCCCTGAAGCCGGGTGGCTAGCTAGGTAATAATGGAGTTAGGGCTAGTTGTATATTATCAGCTAGCCCTAAGCCCGAAATTCATGTGAATTCTACTGTTCACTTTGGTTTTCGCCGCTGCCTCCACCTCCTGCCCAGACATGGCGCCGCACGGAGCTGACATGGCACCAGGCGGGTTGTGGACGCAGCGGTGACGGTACCGAGAGAATTCATGCTTCTGTGTTTACCAACAGAAGGAATCCTCTTCCTGTACACGTCACTTTACTGCCCACCCCTTGCGTTTATAGCTGCGTTTTTAGTCATAGAAATGCGGCTATATGCGTTTTTCATTGCGTTTTTAACATCTCATTGAATTCAATGAGTGAAAAACGCAGTGGAAAACGCAGAAATAATTGACATGCTGCGTTTTTGTGGTCACCACAAAAACGCAGCTAAAAAAAAACGCTGTGTGCGGACAGCACTTCTGAAAACCCATTGACATTGCTGGGGAAGCAATGTCACTGCGTTTTCAGCACAAAAACGCGGTAAAAAACGCCGCTAAAAACGCGGCAAAAACGCCTAGTGCGCACATAACCTTATCCACCCAGATTGCTGTTAGGGTTTCTGTTTTGTGGAGCTGCAACAAACAGCCTATGTACCAGACCAATGTGATACTGCATATGGATTTATTTTTGCCTGATGATATTTCTCTTTTGCTGGAAGACAGATTGTTCTTTTAAAATAAACTCCTTTGGAAAAAAGATTTGCATCTAACGGACTCTTAAAATTCCATGCTTCACATATGGTGGCAGCAGTGGGATTACTTTTGAGTATTGCTCCAACTACTCATAGTTAATGCAAATCTAAGGTGTTATGTACAAGACACGCTCCTGGCGTGTGAAAGCAAAAGGATCTCCAGCCAAAAAGCGAACTGCGGTAAAAAGCCCCCAAGGCTATGGAAGGTCTAGGTGCCAGACCTAAAGTGAAGGACACAGACAGCACAGAGAGAATGAGGCAGAACACTCCAGTGCTGCAGAATACTCCAGTGCTGCTGAACATCCCAGTGCTGCTGAACCACTTGAAAAGACTATCAGAGCATTGCTGAGCTGATGAAATGGCTGGCTCTGCAGCAAGTCCAATCTGACAGAAGACAAGAAGAGGAAACCAGGAGACATCATGAAGAGTTGTGACGTTAGGATGAACGTTGGAGGGAATTGTTCCAGACGCTCAAACAGTAACAGCAAGCTCCCCCTCCTCGTTCACCTGCAACTGTGTCGCCTTGGAAAGACCCTCATATGACAAAAGTTACTCCACAAGATGTTGAAGCATATTTAACCACATTTGAGAGAATTTCAAGCACCTGTCAGTGGCCTAAGGAGCAATGGGTGGTGAGACTAGCACCATATCTTACTGGACAAGCCCAGCTTGCATATAGCCACATGAATATACAGGATGCCAAGAACTATGATTTGGTGAAAGAAATTATCTTAATGCGTTATGACATCAATGAGGAAACGTACAGACAGAGGTCTTTACCCGTCTGCAAGACTTATGTATGAAATGGATGAAACCAAACACTAAATCCATTAAAGAGGTTGGTGAAGAGATTACAGTATACTTGAAAAGTTTCTACACATTCTTCCAGCTGATGTTAATGTATGGGTTTAAAAACAGACCCAAAAGTGCCAACAAAGCTATTTCATTATCAGAGGACTTTTTTTGCAAAAAAAGATTTAAACAACATTCAGACCATCCAAAATACTATTCAGTGGGAGAAGTTCAGACACTAGGACAGTGATGGCGAACCTATGGCACGCGTGCCACCAGGGGCATGCAGAGCCCATTCTGCTGGCACGTGCGCTGTGTCCTCATCCTGCCGCTTTGATGTGCTGGTGCAGTCGCGCCGGCAGATCAAAGCGGTGTTGGAGCGGAGGAGACATTTCTCATCGCTCTGACACTCCTCCTCCTCCAGACTGCATGTGTGTTGCCTAGGAGACTGAGGAGCGTCAGTGAGCGGCGCCGGCATAATGAGGTCTTCTGGCCGCGTAAGAACTGAGGACTCAGCGGCGCGCAGCAGTGGAGCGGGTGCTGAGAGGTGAGTTGTGTGTGTTTTTTTTTATAACGTTTGCAGCTGTGCCAAGGTGGGGATGGGGGGCCAGTGCCAGCGCCAGCATGGGGGGGGGGGGGAACATGCCAGCATGGTGGGGGAAACACACATATGCCAGCATGGGGGAGAAACACACATATGCCAGCATGGGGGAGAAACACACATATGCCAGCATGGGGGAGAAACACACATGCCAGCATGGGGGAGAAACACACATGCCAGCATGGGGGAGAAACACACATGCCAGCATGGGGGAGAAACACACATGCCAGCATGGGGGGGGGGCATACATGCCAGCATGGGGAACAATGCATGCCAGGATGGGGAACAATGCATGCCAGGATGGGGAAAATATACATGCCAAGATGGAGGAAACATGCATGGCAGTATGGGGAAACATGCATGCCAGGAAGGGGGAAACGTGTGCTGCCCTGGCAAAACCAGGGTGTCACAGAGGTCTGCATCCATCTTTCTGGTGCAGATCTCACTCTCCCTTGGGGAGTTTCCCACACCAATACACACTGGCCAATCAGGCCCCACTTGCCCCCTCCTCAGGAAAACGGGAGGGGGAGAGAGGAGCTTGGAGAGAGCAGAGTTTAGTTTACAGTCTGCTGGAGGGGAGAAGTCTGGACGCAGCTCCAGTGGGGAGCTAGGGAGAGTGGCAGTGAGGGCCTCAGGAATAGGCCAGCCACTTGTGGGAACCCGAAGTGGACCGGGAGAGGGTAGTGGCCCCCCCGGTGCCAGCTGTCGGGACCCTGTCCGGATCTGTACATGGAGCAGACAGACCCAGACCTCAGGCAGGAGAACACCTGAATTACACACACGGGTGTGGGACCAGTCCTCACAGCATCCATGGGCACCAGTTACCAGCAACTTGGTTAATTCCTGGACTCGTGTCAGTTATTGCTTTATACTGTGAGTACTCCTGCACCACCTGGTCCAAGCCGTGAACTGCACCCGTCACTCCCCAATCTACAACTCCCAATTGGGCCCCGAGACTACACCTCCCCTACCCGTGGAGGGGATTCCACCTTGCTGCCCCACACCACCAGTCCTGGGCACTGTCCCCAGAGGCAGCGGCGGTGCCACCATCTCATCATCGCAACCCACGGGTGGAGTCACAGACAATTCCCCCTGTACATAATCCCCTTTTTGCTGTGGAGCCTGGGATCACAGACCAGGTCACGCCACCGTACACCTACAAAAGTGACCCCATAGCCCGGATCTGAGTACCCCCTATCCCTGGACGACACACATGCATGGCAGGATGGGGAAATCATGCATGCCAGGATGGGGAAAACATGCATGCCAGGATGGGGAAAACATGCATGCCAGGATGGGGAAAACATGCATGCCAGGATGGGGAAAACATGCATGCCAGGATGGGGAAAACATGCATGCCAGGATGGGGAAAACATGCATGCCAGGATGGGGAAAACATGCATGCCAGGATGGGGGAAACGTGCATGCCAGGATGGGGGAAACGTGCATGCCAGGATGGGGGAAACGTGCATGCCAGGATGGGGGAAACGTGCATGCCAGGATGGGGGAAACGTGCATGCCAGGATGGGGGAAACGTGCATGCCAGGATGGGGGAAACGTGCATGCCAGGATGGAGGAAACGTGCATGCCAGGATGGAGGAAACGTGCATGCCAGGATGGAGGAAACGTGCATGCCAGGATGGAGGAAACATACATGCCAGGATGGAGGAAACATACATGCCAGGATGGAGGAAACATACATGCCAGGATGGAGGAAACATACATGCCAGGATGGAGGATACATACATGCCAGGATGGAGGAAACATACATGCCAGGATGGAGGAAACATACATGCCAGGATGGAGGAAACATACATGCCAGGATGGAGGAAACATACATGCCAGGATGGAGGAAACATACATGCCAGGATGGAGGAAACATACATGCCAGGATGGAGGAAACATACATGCCAGGATGGAGGAAACATACATGCCAGGATGGAGGAAACATACATGCCAGGATGGAGGAAACATGCCACGGTAGGGTACATTTACCAGGAAGGGAAACATTTACCAGGAAGGGGAACATGCCAGGAAGGGGAACATGCCAGGAAGCTGGACATTTACCAGGATGGGGGTACATGCTAGGAAGGGGGACATTTACCTGGATGGGGGTAAATAAACCAGGATTGGGAACATTTACCAGGAATGGGGGAACATTTACAAGGATGGGCAATATGTCAGGATGTGGTACATTTATCAGAATGGGGGAACATGCCAGAATGGGGTACATTTACCAGGATGAAGGACATTTACCAGGATGAGGTATATTTACCAGGATGGGGCCATGATGGGGACAAATATACCAGAATGTAGGAAATATATATCAGGATGGGGGACATGTTTACCAAGAAGTGGCCCAGGAAGGGGGACATAACTACACAATGAAAGGGAAGGGGAGCAACTCGTACGTCTTTATGGGATTTCAAGATGTTCAGACTTTGAAATGTAGATGTGGATTTAAGGGTGACATCTGATTGCATTCCAGGCTAAAATCTCTTTCTAATATGCTGCAATTTTTTCCAGAAAGATCAACTGCTGTGTCTGGAAAGGGCTCAGCTTCAATGTGTGGTAAGCATGAGCGTGATATCCCCTGCTGAAGAGAAGACTGCAAAAGTAAGGTTACAATTACAATCTATTTATATAATAGGATTGGTTGGCACTTCAGAAAAAAAATTGTGTTTAGGGCTATAGTTTGGGCACTCGGCCTGTAAAAGGTTTGCCATGACTGCACTAGGACATCCTTGGAATCGGCCAGAAGTGACAAAATGTGTTATATCTGTCATAAGAGCGGCCATATTGAAAAGTTTTGTCCAAAGAACACTGAGAGCTCAACATCTACATCATTGTATTCTTCCAGTGACTATCTGGCCAGTGCTAATTAATGGACATTCTGTGGATGCTTTGCTGGATTCAGGAAGTAAACTAAGCCTGGTTAAGGAAAACTTGGTAACCCATAAGATAAAGTCTCCTAGAATACCTATTGTGTTCATGGGGATATAAAAAGTGTTCCTCTTCAAATATTGAACTGCAAGTGGACAATTCTTGTTTTACCATGTCGGCGGTTGTTGTTCCTGAGCTGCAAGTACCAGTGATCCTTGGCAGAACTACTCCAGGTTTCAAGGACTTGATTAGGAGAGATTCTCATTTCTCTGCTTTTACTACTAGAGCGCAAGTGAAGACTCAAGAGAAATCTGAAACCTTGGAAGAAATTTTTCCGTTTCATGAGGACATTATGCAACCATCACCTCCTAAGCATCAGGATGGCAAGTATAAGAGTGCTGGACTGTGGGACACTGACATTGCATTTGAGCAGAAACAGGACATTGATGTGTATGCATTATATGAGCAAGGTTCAAGAAATTGTGCATTGGTGGGGAAACAGACAGCCGGCTGCACCATTTTTCACAATTGATAATGATATCTTGTATAGAGTATGTACTCATCCAAAAACTGGGGAACAAGTACAACAGTTGGTTGTGCCAAAAAGGTTTAGATCAGAAATCTTGAAATTAGCACATGACATCCCTATTGCAGGTCATTTGGGTTACAAAAAACACTTTAGCCAGAGTTCTGTATCGGTTCTATTGGCCTGGAGTTTATGATGAAGTAACCAGATATTGTCCAGTATGCCAGTACACTGCTTCTGTCCCTCCTCAGGCGGAACTTATACCATTGCCAGTAATCGATGAACCATTTCATACTGTTGGTATGGATGTTATTGGTCCATTAGAGAGGAGCTCTAAAGGTAATCTTTTTATACTTACCATTGTAGACTATGGCACAAAGTACCCGGAAGCCATTCCAATGCGAACAGTTACTGATAAAAGGGTTGCAGAGGAAATTCTTAAAGTATTTAGCAGGGTGGGATTACCTGAGCATATCCTGACTGATCAAGGTACAAACTTTACCTCTCTCATGTCAGAGGTTTATCAACTTTGTATACAGTCCCTCAAAACTACTCCTTATCATCCACAAACAGATGGGTTGACTGAAAGGTATAATCATATCTTGAAGAATATGCTTAGGAAATTTGCACACCATGATCCAAAACAGTGGGACAAATGGCTGCCATTTTTGTTATTTGCCTACCGTGAAGTCCCACAAGAATCAACAAGGTTTAGCTCATTTGAATTGTTATATGGGAGACGTCCCAGAGGACTCTTGGATATTATCAGAGAAGTATGGGAAGGTACAACTGGTCATCAGAAAAATGTGGTTGAACATGTGTTACAAATGAGAGAGAAACTAATGCAACTGACTAAGGTAGCTCATGATAAGTTCATAAAGCCAAATGCTATCAAAAGAAATGGTATGATCAGCATGCTAGAAATAAATCCATTCAAGTAGGGGATAAGGTCCTCTTCCTAGCAGTGAAAATAAATTGATGGTGAAGGGGCAGGGTCCCTATAAGGTTGTTAGACAAACTGGACCTGTAGACTATGAAATTGAAATGCCAGATTAAAAAAAACAAGTAGTAAGGTCTATCATGTTAATTTATTGAAACTGTGGCTTGAACCAAAGGGCAGTGAAGAAATTAACATTGCTTGTACTATTCTTCCAGAGCCTTCACAAGATATGTCTGAAGAAATGTATCCTCTCTTAAATAATTCTGCAAAGTGGTCAGATCTAATCTTTAATCCAACGTTTCCGAGGAGCAACATTTTGACTTGAGAAACCTTATTAGATCAAGTTCACATGTTTTCGGTAGTCAGCCAGGATGTGTATCTGTCATTTGTCACGAAATAAATACAGGGAATCATGCTCCAGTTAGACAGAAACCTTATCGAATACCAGAGAAACTAAAAAGCACAGCAGAAAATGAAGTTAAGGAGATGCTGAGACTAGGTGTCATTAAACCATCAAAAAGTCCTTGGTTGTCACCTGTAGTGATGGTTGGGAAAAAAGATGGGACAATAAGATTTTGTATAGATTTTCGTAAAATTAATGCTATATCCCATTTTGACAGCTACCCTATGCCTCGCATTGACGTTCTAATTGATAGACTGGGAGGAGCTGTTTATATCTCTACCCTAGATTTATGTAAGGGTTATTGGCAAATTCCCCTTGAAGAAAAGTTAAAAGGAAAAACTGCTTTTGCGATGCCTAGTGGTTTGTATCAGTTTAAGACTATGCCATTTGGTCTTCATGGTGCTCCAGCTACTTTTCAGAGAGCTATGGACCTACTCTTAAAAGATCATACAGGGTATAGTGCTGCCTATTTAGATGATGTGGTTATCTTTAGTAGATCATGGAGATGCCATTTGTACCACTTAGGAAAGGTGGTAGAGGAAATTGGGAAGGCTGGGTTCACCATTAATCCACGTAAATGTGCTTTGGGATTTCAGGAAACAAAGTACCTTGGATTTATTGTGGGTAATGGTAAAGCAAGACCCGAAATTACCAAAGTACAAGCCATCCAATCTGCAGGCATCCCAACCACGAAGAAAGGAGTTAGATCCTTTTTAGGTCTTGTTGGGTACTACAGGCGTTTTATCCCTGAATTCGCTGAGGTAGTTGCTTCCCTTACTGACCTAACTAAAAAGAACATGAAAGAGGAAGTGGTATGGACAAAGGAATGTGATCTCGCTTTTAGGCAAGTAAAAAATCTTGTGTAAAGAGCCAGTTTTGCAAAATCCAAACTTTGACAACCCATTCATTGTACAAACAGACACATCAGAGGTTGGACTTGATGCAATCCTTAGCCAAGAGATTAATGGTGAAGAACACCCTATCCTTTAAGTAGAAAATTGTTTCCTCATGAACAAAAATATGCCACTATAGAGAAGGAAGGGTTAGGCTAGTTTCACACTTGCGTTGGACGTCTTCCATTGCATTGCGTTGTGTAACGGATGCAACGGATGTGTTGCATATAGTGGCACAACGGATGCAACGGATGCTGCAAAACAACGGAATCCGATTTGATTTTTTTTTTTTTTTTTTTACAGTTTACCGGCGGCAGACTATTGTGAACGATCAGCTGATCGCTCCCAGCAGCCGGTCGCCGGGTGATCAGCTGATCGCTCCCAGCAGCCGGTCGCCGGGTGATCAGCTGATCGCTCCCAGCAGCCGGTCGCCGGGTGATCAGCTGATCGCTCCCAGCAGCCGGTCGCCGGGTGATCAGCTGATCGCTCCCAGCAGCCGGTCGCCGGGTGATCAGCTGATCGCTCCCAGCAGCCGGTCGCCGGGTGATCAGCTGATCGCTCCCAGCAGCCGGTCGCCGGGTGATCAGCTGATCGCTCCCAGCAGCCGGTCGCCGGGTGATCAGCTGATCGCTCCCAGCAGCCGGTCGCCGGGTGATCAGCTGATCGCTCCCAGCAGCCGGTCGCCGGGTGATCAGCTGATCGCTCCCAGCAGCCGGTCGCCGGGTGATCAGCTGATCGCTCCCAGCAGCCGGTCGCCGGGTGATCAGCTGATCGCTCCCAGCAGCCGGTCGCCGGGTGATCAGCTGATCGCTCCCAGCAGCCGGTCGCCGGGTGATCAGCTGATCGCTCCCAGCAGCCGGTCGCCGGGTGATCAGCTGATCGCTCCCAGCAGCCGGTCGCCGGGTGATCAGCTGATCGCTCCCAGCAGCCGGTCGCCGGGTGATCAGCTGATCGCTCCCGGCAGCCGGGTGATCAGCTGATCGCTCCCGGGCGCCGGGTGATCAGCTGATCGCTCAGCCACTGAGAATGTGTGCAGGGGGCGGAGTGCGGAGTTGTTGGAACAGAGCGGGGCCATATATAGGGGAGGGGGTGGAGCCGAGCGGGGAAGTGTAGGGCTCCCTGCACACGTGGCCACGGTAAATATCGGGCAAAGCACTTTGCTTGGTTACCCAATATTCATCTTGGTTACGGGTGCAGGGAGCCAGAGAGCATGCGCAGTGAAATCCTAAGGATTCCGCTGCTCAAAAAAACGTTACATGCTGCGTTCCTCCCGCTGGGCGGAAGCAATGCAACGTCGCCCAGCGGAAGCAACACAGGTCCTTTTGGCACAATCAGTCATCCATACAAGTCTATGGGAAACAGCAGAATCCGTTAACGGATTCTGCGGTTTTCCAAAAGGTTGGATTGTGATGCAAGGAAAACAACGCAAGTGTGAAAGTAGCCTTAGCCATTAAGTGTTTTACTCACAAGGAGATAATCCTAATCAAAAAAGCAATCATATGGTCCCTGAGTGCATTTTAATCAGTATCCAATAATCCACTACAGTGACCGTTTCAAAATATACAATTAATCTTTATTTGTCATGATTAAAAAAACATACACAAAGGACATAATTAAAAATCAGATAGGGTGTAAAAAGGAGGGTCTGTCCAAATAATCACTAGTCAGAAATATGATATGAAGCCATGCAGCTCCATGAGCTCACCATTAATCCTCAAAATATTGCACAAAAGATGTTTTTATAAACAACTGAGCCCTATATGGGTAAAACCCTGATGGTTTTCATGAATTAAAGATGAAAACCTTTATTCAATTGTAACATATATAATATCACACAGGTGATTACAATCGGCTGAGCCCATCAGGGGTTAATAAACAGTGATTTCCATGGAGCCATAAGGAAAAAAGAATATCAGACTAGTGTCATATACAACAAAAGTCACATGGAAAGATATACTTGATTCAATCATTATTGCATATGATGCACATATCCTCAGTGCATCAATCCATATGCATGAATGTCAATAGAATATACCGGTATATTACCTGATACGGACAGACCCCCCACACCACTCCAACGATCGTTTCACGATGCTTCGTCAGGGAGTGATGTGAGGGGGTATTGGGACACTTATTATAGCTCCCACACAGCTGAATCGTCTACTCAATTAAGCGCTCTGCTTACCGGGCGCTGCTGATACGCACGCAGTGGCATCCTCCCCCACCACGAGACACAGGCGCGTCAGGAGAGGCGACCACGTCGCCTGTGATGACGCGCCGGCAAACCGAGGCAGGGGAAGGAAAAACCACGCATGCGCACAGCAGCGTCAGCGCTCATGATGCCGTGCACAGAGGGAGTAAGCGCCATTTTATTGTATACTTCCAGGAAGTCTTCACAAAAATGGTGAACTTAACACAACCAATGCAGACTTTAATGAAAAGATATCAAATATCTTGTTTTTGTGAATGTGTTGGTGAATATTACTGTGAATAAAGAAAAAACAGAATATATGTGCAGTGTACTTACAGATAAACACAGATGCACCGATTTTCTAAAATTAATACGTATTATGTCATATTTTTCCTGTATACACAACTATGCATATTGTGGCTTTATGACTTTCTTATAGTTATGATATTTGATATTTAGATTAATCATGTCAGGCCCCGAGATTCCTTCCATGATTAATCTGTAAGTGACAGTAAATAAACACACACCAGAAAAAATACTTTATTAGAAATAAAAAACACAAACATATACCCTGGTTCAACAATTTAATCAGCCCGAAAAAGCCCTCCATGTCCGGCGTAATCCAGGATGGTCCAGCGTCGCATCCAGCTCTGCTACATGGAGGTGACCATGCAGAAGTGCAGAAGACACCGCCTCCTGTCACCTCCACACGGCAAATGAAGAGTGCCGCGTGATCAGCTGAGCTGTCACTGAGGTTACCCGCTGTCAACGCTGGATCCAGTGACAGCGGGTAACCTCAGTGACAGCTCAGCTGATCGCGCGACTGTCTTCAGTTGCTGCGTGTAGCTGACCGGAGCGGCGGTGTCTTCTGCAGCTCCGGTCACCTCCATGCAGCAGCGCTGGATGCGACGCTGGACCATCCTGGATTACTCCGGACATGGAGGGCTTTTTCGGGCTGATTAAATTGTTGAACCAGGGTATATGTTTGTGTTTTTTATTTCTAATAAAGGATTTTTCGGGTGTGTGTGTTTATTTACTGTCACTTACAGATTAATCATGGAAGGAATCTCGGGGAGACGCCTGACAGGATTAATCTAGGATTTAGTGGCAGCTATGGGCTGCCATTAACTCCTTATTACCCCGATTTGCCAAAGCACCAGGGCAAATCGGGAAGAGCCGGGTACAGTCCCAGAACTGTCGCATCTAATGTATGCGGCAATTCTGGGCAGCTGCTGACTGATATTGTCAGGGTGGGGGGCTCCCCATAATGTGGAGCTCCCCATCCTGAGAATACCAACCTTCAGCCATATGGCTTTATCTGGCTGGTATTAATATTGGGGGGGACCGCACGCCGTTTTTTTTAATTTATTTATTTTACTGCACAGTATAGACACGCCCACTGGCTGCTGTGATTGGGTGCAGTGAGACACCTGTCACTCAGCGTGGGGGTGTGTCTCACTGCAACCAATCATGGGCGCCGGTGGGCGGGGAAAGCAGGGAATAAGAGATTGTTTAATGAGCGGCCGGCTTTTTCAAAATAGTAAAAGCCGCCGCAGCAGTGTGAATGCCGTGCAGCGCCGCGCCGGTGATCGGGCAACGGTAAGCATGAGAGAGGGGGGAGGAACTGACAGACAGTGAGAGAGGGACGGACAGACAGAGACCGACCGACGGACTCGGAGATTGACATACACAGAAATAGAAAGAATGGCCGACATCACTAGAAATAAAAACAACGGACACGGACTATAGGTAGATGCATACGTGTTTACTAACGTGTGTGCACATACCCATAGACTTTCATTGTGTCCACGTGTGCGTGCTCCGTGCAGATAACGGACATGCATCCGTGCAAAACGCAAACACATACGGATCACGGACACGCACACACGGACATAATGAAATAACGCACGTGTGACCACAATCATAGATTAACATTGGTGCATGTTTGGTCGTGTCTCCAGTATATACGGAAACGGAACAAACACGCACGTGTTTCACGGACATGTGAAGGGGGCCTCAAGGAGGGAGGAATGTGAGGAAGTAGAAAGTGTTTTTTTATGTTTGTAATCCTGGTATTGGTATATGACTTTTCCTAATCTTAATCTGACAGCTTCTGTGTGAATGTGTGTAGATGCTTTTACTTCTTACTTCTCTTATTGGGCTGGCCACCTGATATACTTTGCTCTTCTTGCTGTGTGCTGCTAGTTAGGAATAGAATCCAAATACCAAGGAAATTCTGCATATCACATCTGTTCTACGTTGTAAATTCACTTACCTGCAGCAAGGTGTGTCTGTCCTGACCTTATAAGAGACAGGCCAGGAATTCTCTGGTGTTATATAGGGACTGCTGCAAAGGATTGTGGGGGGTTTCCATGTGTATAAAAGGTTGCAATTAACAGCAATCTGGGTGGAGAATGTTTTCTGTTTTGTGGAGCTGTAGCGGCCTATGTACCAGACCAGTGTGAACTGCATATGGATTTATTTTTGCCTGATTATTTTTTTCTTTTGTTGGAAGACAGATTCTTCCTTTAAAATAAACTCCTTTGGAAAAAATATTTGCATCTAACGGACTCTTAAAATCCCATGCTTCACAGATCCGTTAACCAAGGAGGGTGGATACCGTGTAGAAGGGCAGATTGCACTATACCCTGTGACGACCTGATAGGCCAGGGCATCACACACATAAACGTAGACGTCTCGCTCGGGAGTCACCTCGCTGTAAAGCTATTAGATTGGCTATTAACCAACAAAATTGCTGTCATAATAGACATTTCATCTCCACATTTCTACCACAATCACATGGTGACTCATCACAATCTGAACACCGCGCCACAGATTCTACCACTGCAAGGTGTATGACTTCTCGGCAACTATCACCACTAGCCACATCAATGCCACTGTTACACAATACTGAACCACACTCTCTGCAGCCACCAGCTGAAACACAAACACTTACGTTACTGCAAATACAAAACAAACAACTAATCATCATTTGGCCGCAAACAACACCCGTTGACTCTTTCACTACTCCATTACTACCACAACAATATTTTACCCAAAATGAAAATGCTATTAAAGAACACAGCTGTGGTGACATGACCCATGTAAGACAGAATGGAGCCCACAGTGAAGCCATGGGCAAAGTGACTCACTTTGGAGGGCAACAAGGGGTTAACCTGGGGAAGAAAGGAAGTGCAGGTGTGCCGCCCCCATGGCAGCAGCCAGTGCTGCTTGGATCCTGATCTACGGTATGGCTAGAGGGGTTTTCTAGACCCGGGGGGTCGCGCGGACACTCCGAATAAGGGGGGGACATATTTATACGGGATTGGTTGTAAAATGTCTGTGACGCCACCCACGGTGTGTGGTGAGATGCAGCACCACCGCTGCCATTGCGGGGCTCCCGGGGACATTGGGCTGGCAGCTGGATGTTTACCCCTCCGTGGGTAGGGATGGATGTCCCGGGGCCCAGTGTCTCTATGCTGAGGATGGTGATTGCAGGGCGCACCGGCCAGGCCGGGGATGTTATTCACGGTCGAATAAAGCACAGAAGTCTTGTGGTAACCCAAGGTGATGGTGGCCGGCTGCCGCAGACGGGTGTATCTGATCCCACACCTGGGTTGGTAGTCAAAGTCTCTCTCCTCTGCACTCAGTGTGTTGTAGGTAGGACTTCCCGGTTTGAATCATGGGAGTCCGCTCCCGGTCCTTTGGTTGAGAGCCGTGCCGGTCTGACGCTGACCCTTGAGATCTGAGGGTGGTTGTCTACTTTTCGGGACTTAGGTTGGGACAGGACCTAAAATCCTGCCCTCAATTGGTTAATTAGCTAGGCCGTCGGTGCCGGTCCAGGCTTCAGGGGCCAAGTACCTCCCTCTGTGCACACGGTTTCCGGGTCGGTTCTCCGGTGTCGGTCCCGGTGGGCTCCAACCCTGTCCCGGTCCACCTCGGATCCCCGGCAGCCATCTTCCCATCTCCTGCAGACTCTGGCTACTGTCTGCCACCTAGCCAAGGTGTCAGGCCTCCGACCCTGGCACCTGTCAGCTTGGCACCTCCACTCCAACTTGAACTTGATCTCAATCTCACTGTTTTCCCGCCCCGGGCTTTCTAGACTCCTAGGTGGGCGTTTCCTAACCGCCTGGTCCCACCCACTGGTGTGTCTGTCCTTCCCTGAGGGGGGTGGCTAGGGTTTCAGGTCGGCTTATTTAACCCTTTTTGGGATAGATGTTATGGGGGGCCTATGTGTACATCTACCTGGTTTTCCAGGGCGTTACACAAGCTCTTGGGGGGGGGCAATGCTTAATGGGGTTGGTGTGGGAGCAAAAGAGGAGGTGGTTTAAGTTTGCATGGGTATATAGAGTCAGGAAGTGGGGGTGAAGAATACCATCATGCACATATGGCCAACAGGAACACCTGGAGCAGCTTCGGGCTGCTGCTGGCTACGAGGAGGTACTACCATAGAAGACATCTATCACTTCTGAATGGTTGTCATTCCCTTTTCTCCCTGGGCCTCCTGATGAACCGAAAAAGAGGGTGGAGAAACGCGTCGAGGCTGTGCAGATGCACTCTAACAAGGGAAGTGATTAATTAACTTTTTAAAATAATCATGACATTTGTTTATTATAACTAGGATGGTAAACTGGCATTGTTCCAGGGTACTATATCTACCTAATGCAGGTTAATGTATTGTTTTGGTTGGTCTGGACTTATATGTGATGCTTGCATCCCTGTTTTTGTGGATTATTATCTATTGATATAGATGAGAGCCTTATATTGTAGTATATTAATCGGACTTATTGATTTGTATCAAAATATAAAAAGCGCTGGTTAATGTGGTAAAAACAGGGATTGTAGCATATCTTATTCAAGCATAGCCCTCTCTCTCTAGTTTTCGTTGAGGGTAGAATAAGACCAACCAATTTTTGTTTTGTTATATATTGACATCAAAAAACAGCATTGGTAGTACATAATTTGTCCTCATATGGTAGGGTAATTGAAGGGGAAGTGAGGGATAGCGGTGAGGAACGGGGGCGCCCAGCTACGTTAAGGCGTCATACCCTCCGTTGATAAGTAACTGCAGCTGACCCCTACCTAACAGGGTAATAATATCCACAGTGTGAGACCCTATATTTTGACCTCTATCTTCAACTGTATATATTATTTAGGTACGGATTGGTATCTACCGTATTTTTCGCTTTATAAGACACACTTTTGTTCCCCCAAATTTTGGGGGAAAGTAGGGGGTGCGTCTTATAATCCGAATATACGGGGGGTGTTTTATTTATATATATATATATATATATATATATACACACACACTACAGAGTCCAGGGGAGGTGGGGGCAGCTCTGGAGCTCTGCTGGGGGCAGGCGAAAGCTGCGGGTAGCAGCGTTTGATCTCCTGCTCCCGCTTATATAATATGCACAGCTGCTGTCCATCACCGTGGTGCTGGAATCGCACCGCGGTGATGGGCTGGGGGAGCGGCGCATATTATATCTGCCTGCGCTCTCCTTTGATTGCACACGTCCCCCTTGTGTTATCTATGGCCCCCATGCTGCTGCCCATAGTAAAATAAAACACTCTTTACTCACCTCCTCCAGCGCTGATCTCCCGGTCTCCCTCCTGCTGCTGTGGTCATGCATGCAGAGATGATATCACTCGGCTGTGCTGATCACATGACCGGCCGAGAACCAGGAAATGCAGGCAGGAGGCCGGAGCTCAACCCCAAGGAGGGAGTCATGAGACAGGACAGTGCTGAAGAAGGTAAGGAAATAGTTTATTTTACTAAAAGCAGCAGCATGGGAGCGATATCTAACACAGGGTGATGTGTGCCAGCCACAGGGGGCCATGTGCAGCAATAGTGGGCAGTGTGTCAGCCACAGTGAGCCATGTGTCAGCCACAGTGGGCCATGTGCAGCCACAGTGGGCCGTGGGCCAGCCACAGGGGGCCATGTGCATCCACTGGGGGCCATGTGCACCATAGTGGGCCGTGTGCCAGCCACAGTGGGCCGTGTGCAGCCACAGGGGGCCATGTGCAGCCACAGGGGGCCATGTGCAGCCACAGTGGGCCGTGTGCAGCCACAGGGGGCCATGTGCAGCCACAGGGGGCCGTGGGCCAGCCACAGGGGGCCATGTGCATCCACTGGGGGCCATGTGCACCATAGTGGGTTGTGTGCCAGCCACAGGGGGCCGTGTGCAGCCACAGGAGGCCATGTGCAGCCACAGGGGGCCATGTGCAGCCACAGTGGGCCGTGTGCAGCCACAGGGGGCCATGTGCAGCCACAGTGGGCCTTGTGCAGCCATAGTGGGCCGTGTGCATCCACAGGGGGCCGTGTGCATCCACAGGGGGCCGTGTGCAGCCACAGTGGGCCGTGTGCCCACCACAGTGGGCCATGTGCCAGCCACAGTGGGCCATGTGCAGCCACAGTGGGCTGTGTGCCAGCCACAGTGGACCATGTGCCAGCCACAGGGGGCCGTGTGCCAGCCATAGGGGCCGCGTGCCAGCCATAGAGGATGTGTGCCAGCTATAGGGGACATGTGGCATCACTGGGGGACGTGTCCCAGCACAAGGGGGCTATATTCAATATAAGGTGGCTATATCCAGATTAAGGGGGCTAATTTTAGGATGGGGGGCTATGAGGGACATATCCCCTATATGATTTGTTAGACGGACACTGGCATTATAAGACGGACCCCATTCATTAAAATATTCTCTATTCTTTCACCAAATTTGCGTCTTATAAAGCGAAAAATACAGTATTATCCCGGATATATATTTATACTTCCCTGTGATAATTGTGTCTGCGGGTGAATCACCTGGGTAATTTTAATATTTGGAAAATAAAGAGAATTTTAGAGGGATTTGTTTTTTCTTTCACGAATTATAATTTTTGACTATCCCGGTACAATTAGAGTTTGTTAGCTACAGGACCCTAGGTCAGGAACCAATTCAACATCCTGATAATTAACCTGGGAGGGAGAGTGTCTTCACGAACTTTCCTAAGAGCTCAGAGATTGAAGGCATCAGCACAATGTGGGGGATAGGGTTCTCCAGATAAAGCAACCCACTGAAATCCCAAGTGCCAGCCAGCAAGAGCACAGCTACACTACACAGGTAGCGGGGCCCTAACAGCTTCAAGCCAAGGGGCCACAACAGACAACTAAAATTGTGCACGGAGGTAGGGTCCGGATTACCAAGTGACACCGGTGGGAGTAGACATCTGGACGGACTCCCCGCAGTGGCAGCGGTGCACAGAGACTTTGGTTTATCACAGTGTGTGCATCTACTTTATAATCCTCATCCAGCATCATGACTATCGCAGTAAGTACCCTGATGCCTGCACCTTGTCCTCCCAACCAATCCACCAAATTCCCCAGAGCCGGGGCCTTCCCTACCTGCGGAGGGACTGACACCTTGCTACCCCACACCATCTGCCCCAGTACTCCCTCCAGCAGCGGCGGTACTCCCATTACCGCAACCCGCAGGTGGCGTCACGAACTTCTCCCCTGTAAATACCCTCTTTTCAAGGATTGGAGTGTTAGCCGAGCCCGGGTCCGGATCCCTCGAGCCACGACCACTCCGTATGCGAGCACCCCGGTCTGTGCCAGTGCGGCACAGATACATATCTGTCAAGGTACAGTGGGTGAACCTGGTGGAGGCTGGAGCAAAGTGTCAAACTGTAACCACATATCTTACCCATACCAAAAATAACTTCTACCAGCATTTCCGCCTCATCTCATTCCGCTTCCTGTCTCTCCTCCTCCTCCTCCTCATGCTCCTCATCCTATGCTGAATTACCCTCCCCATCACTTCCAAGCTGGGAGCTGTGCAGCAGCGTATCAGCAAAGTGGAAACACACTATGCTGAAGCTGATCTGTTTAGGTCACAAACCACACACCGTAGCAGAGCTGTGGCAAGGTATAAAAACAGCATACCGATCAGTGGCTCTCCCTGCTGCACCTCCAACCTGGCCTGGTCATTTGCGACAATTGCCGAAACCTGGTGATGGCTTTAAAGATTGGTAAGCTGGTACACGTGCCATGCATGGCTCATGTGCTGAACCTAGTTGTTCAGAATTTTATGGAAACATACTTTGATTTGCCGTACCTACTTGAGAAGGAGCATGTATTAGTGCCCATTTCCCCCATTCCTCTACTGCTTATGCTGGTCTTACAGCGCTGCAAAAGTGCTTTAATTTGATAAGTCACCGACTCATGTCCGACCTGCCCACGCAGTGAAACTCTGCATTCTATATGTTGGCAAGGACTACTGAGCAGCAGAGAGCAGTAGCTGAATACCAGCTTCAACATGCCCATCAGACTGAGCGTCAGCCACCACACAACTGTTGAGTGGGTGTGGATCGCTGATATTTGTGAGGTTCTTGAGAACTTTATTACTGCACCAAGCTCATGATAGGTGATCAGGCTATTATCAGCTTAACCATCCCGCTGCTGCATCTGTTGAAACAATCACTGCATAATCTCAAAGAGGAAGCTTTGACTGTCCAGCATATGGCTATAGAGCCAGATTTCCCAATGGGTGATACTACCCAACCCAGCCAATATTCTGAGGCAACATTCGGTGATGAGCAGGAAGAAGACCTGTTTTTCTTGGCTACCCAGGGGACACTGAATGCTACACAGGGAACTCTCAACCCCAGCTTCATGTCTGTCAAGCATGGAATGGCTGGAGAGAAGGAGGAGAGTCAGCGTGAGGAGAGGATGGGTATTGTTCCTCCTGGTGGGGACACAGAACCTTTTCCTGTTTGCAGCTTGGCTCACATGGCACAGTTCATGTGTAAGTGTCTGTGGCAAGACCCTCGCGTGATACTTATTTTATCCAACAACCTATACTAGTTGGCAACCTTTCTGGACCCATGGTACAAAGAGAAATTTCCTTCTCTCCTTGTGGAGTCACCAAAGAGTTGCACAATGGAATCCTTCAAGAGGATCATTGTACATCAGTTAATGAAAACATCACTCTCAGACAATCCTGGTGGCAGATTTACTAGCTCTTTTCAACACCAAGGATTAATGGGGAGAGACACTAACACCAGCTCCAACAGAGGTGGGGGGAAAATGTGTGCAAACTTGGCCATTTTCAATAAACCAGGACATCAGCAAGTGCTAGCTGTGCCTGTAACAATGCCAATGAGGGAGAAGTTGCACAATATGGTCAAGGGGTACTTAAGTGACCATACCTGCGTCCTTCCTGACGCTTCAGTTTCCTTTAATTATTGGGTGTCCAAGCTGAACACTTGGCACGACCTCTCCTTATACGCCTTGGAGGTGCTGGCCTGCCCGGCTGCTAGTGTGATGTCAGAGCATATTTTCAGTTCTGCTGGGGCAATCATCACTGATAGGCGCTCATGCCTCTCCACAGAAAATGCAGATAGACTTACTCTGATTAAATTCAACTACTACAACTAGTACTACTCCAGCCTAACTACTATTTGTTATTAGAGGACCTTGTGATGGTGACTCCTTGCGTCAACCATGACTCAGGCCATAGGGCTATTTTTAATAAACAATGCACATCCGTGTGAGAACCTCATCCATTCTGTTCTGTATACGGTCCATTATACATCCATGTGCGGACCACAAAAAAAAATGGAAGGAGGGTTACATACAGTCAAAAGCTAAAAAGTTAGATAGCTGGATAAATAGATAGATAGAAAGACATATATAATTTCCGGCTTCCCTACATTTTGTCATCTTGCACCCTTTAGTGCCTTTCATGTGCTAAAGGATGTTTAGTTTTGTTTAGCCACAAATTATTTTCTCCCAAAAAATGACGTGGAATCTCCCTTATTTTTTGTACACAGCTGACATGAAGGAGACAGCGGCAGCCTGCAGACTGCAGCTGGCAGCTCTACCTTGGCTGGTAATCCAAGACGGAGGGCACCCCATTGCTGTTGTTTTAAATTAAATTAAATTAATAATTTAAAACAAAAAAAATGGACTCACCCCCAAATTGGATCAACAGCCGAGGTACAGCGGACAGCTGTGCTCTGTTATTCTCAGTCTAGGTAGGTCCACAGTTATTGGAAACTCCCCAGACTAAAATTAACAGGCCGCAGTGGCTCCAGAAGTGGTGCATCCATTAGAGGCTCCTATCCTGGCACTTCACCCCAACTCATCCCATTGCCCTGATGCGGTGGCAATGGGGTAATATATGGGGCTGATACCAGCTGTGAGCCTGTGACATCACCGCTAGTCACAATCTCTGGCCGCCCGTGAGACTTGCTGTGAGAACACGATATCATGGAAGTCAGTAACGAGCGCTGACATCATGAATTTAGCGGAGATCATCACAGCGAGTAACGATCTGAGCTTACCTCCTGAAGCCAGCGCTCGTCATCCAGCAACTGCTCGCACACTGCTGTGTGAGTCACTGCGGTGCTGGCCAGGGCAGTGCGACATAGTCTGCAGGGGCACCGATAGACTGAAGCCACACGGAAGTTCAGCAATGCATGCAGGCATATTCTCCAGGCTCTCCAAATTCAGTTTCGTCACTTTCCCATCCATTTCAGCCTTTTCCTCAGGCCCCCAAACCTCTTTGTTAGGTCCAGCAGAAAATGACTCGCATTTCCCATTGATTTGAATTGTACTCGCTATTCGGGACAAATACGCGAGTATTACAAAGTATTCGTTACGAGTGTAGCGATTACGAATACTAAGGTACCTGCTCATCTCTAGCGGTGATGAAAAAATGTAATTCTGGTGCTTCGATTTTTTTTTTACTCATTACACCTTTTATCGTTCAGATTAATCTATTTTATCCCGTGATAGATTGG
This sequence comes from Anomaloglossus baeobatrachus, assembly GCF_048569485.1. Classification (NCBI taxonomy): domain Eukaryota; kingdom Metazoa; phylum Chordata; class Amphibia; order Anura; family Aromobatidae; genus Anomaloglossus; species Anomaloglossus baeobatrachus. The sequence goes on from NC_134357.1 coordinate 514,988,164, forward strand.
TATTTCTGAAAGTGGAAATACGAAGTATGTGTTTTTTACTTTTTTCTTAAATGTTTTATGCTAATCCTCTTAGGGGTCTTGAAGCTGTGATTGTCCCATGGCTTCTGCTGTACAGAGCAGGGCATCAGCAACAACATCAGCATGGCTCTGTACACCAGAAATGTTGCTCTTAGGGCCGTTTCAAAATATCAGTGATATTCTGCCGCACTCGCAGATCCAGCACAAGGGCAGTACAGTACTTTACAGTTCACAGACAGTGAGGCTAGCCCCGGTCACATACTGTCACATGCTCCGCTCACAGGATCCTATGTGCCTGGAGCTTGCCAGTGAAACGGCCGTTAAATGAATGCTACTAGCAGTTTTCACAGGAACTACGTCACGACAATGATAGGGGTCTTCAGCTGGTACCTGGCTTTCATGACAACCCATCGGCACCCCTTGATGACATCATGGAGCCACCAATGGAGGCAGAGAATGTCTATCTTCACGCCGCCGCATGCTAAATCCTGCTGTCCATAATTGGCAGCGTGAATAAACTAATTAACAGGTGCAGGAATCCGTTTGCTGTACATGTCCGTCAATAAGATTACCCGAAATGTGCAGGGAAATATGCGGGCATACAAGCGACCTATGATGTACCGGTATGTTAAATTGTAAAGGAATTAAAATGGAAAAATATATATTTTCGAAAAAAGATACAAACTGTTAGAACTTTGTTAGTGAGAGAACTAAATTATCGGAGACTGTAAATCAGATTCTTATTTCTCCATTGGTCCAATCCGGAAAATCTATCTACAGAATCAAGAGAACTCAAAATTTGGAAGATTTGGAGCTATATGGTCTATAGATTGAATATTATTATCCACGGTCATACATCAGTATAAACTAATATTACTGCCTGAAAAAACAAATTCTATAAATATTAGGCATTGCTCATCAGATAACTACAGCGGTAGGACCATATTCTCCTTGGACACTGCATAAGAAGGTGGACTGTGTGGAGTGGTCCTGTCAAACTTGGGAATTTAGGGGAGACCACAAATGGGATCCCTCATCTGGGTCACAGAGGTGGAAGTTAAAATTGATCTGCGCAGATGTATGTAAGAGGAGCAATAACCACACAGACGTGTCTCTATTCAGGAGAAGCTCAATGGTCTTTTGATCCGTATATTATAAAATACACACAGTTATTCAGTTCAACATTGTCCCTGATTGGCCAGAGATTTTCCAGTAATATTCATATAGTACGTCATCAGCCTGTTTCTTGCTTCCTAATACCAGCTTCTAAATACTTCTTTGTTAACACATTGCTGAGAAAGAACGAGCAGTCAACCTCCCTCACATTCCACATCTCACATGGCAAGAACTAACTGATTACAGATTGTCTTCTAAATACCTCTTTGTTTATTGTTCATTCTGGCTTCGCTATCTCCGTTAACACCTTACTGTACACACATCCTAGTCATATTGTAAAGCTTCTATGCAATTGTCATATATAAACAGATAATTATGCAACTACATCTATATTTTGATTATTTACACACACAGATAATCTTATTACATTGCACAAACGACTTATAGCCCAGGCCTACCCTCACAGTCCCCCCTTAATAAGATATCTGTGACTGTTGTCAACCTTAAATTTTTGAAAATTTTCCCATTTAGACATATTTCATTTGGAACTTATCTGTGCCCCACTCCCCTTGGTCCAATTACATTGTGTGTGTGTGTGTGTGTGTGTGTGTGCTTTCCACTAGATCATTGTCTAATACAACGCTACAGACTCTAGCTCCCCCTTAAATACTTATTTTATCTATTAAAGGTAACTTTATGATTTACAGAGGCTACAAGGATTGGCGTTATTACTTTCATTAGGGCACATTATCCTGACCAAGGAAGGTTGAATCTAAATCTTATCTTGTAATTGGCACATAACGAAAAAACACCTGCTACAGATTGTCTGTGGTCCTTTTTTCCCCGGATATTAAACGAGAAGGAGGATACTTGGTCGGTGCTAGTCCATTTAGGGCCACCTCGTGAACCTTGATGATCTGCTCTTGATAAAAAGACAAAGCATGATGAGGCTTCATGTGAACAGTTTGTGGCGCTGACTCAGAGAAGCCTTCTGAGATAATGGGTGGAATGGCAGCCGCTTTCTGCTTCAGTTGTTTCAGGTTCATCGGTTTCTGAGGCGTGACGTTAACTCGTGTGTCACTGCCAGTGCTCAGCAGACTGGACCGGGGAGACATCAGCTTGATGGGAAGGGCTCTTCCAAAACTTTTTCCGAGATTAGAGAGTCCACAGCTGGCATTTTATATTAAGGAAAATCACTGAATATAGTCATATGAGTTAGTAGGAAACAAAAACATTCATAAATATGTTAGGTTACATTAACTAAACCACATTTTTGGGTCTGTGAAATGGCTGAATTAAGTATTTCAGATAACTCAATTCGTACCCTCAACAGTCCCCCCCAAAGACTCACTTCTGCCATTTCCGAATTCTAAGGGTACTGTGTTCCCTTAGGAAAAGAGGAAGAAAGATCTGTTGGGAAAACCTGCCTGACTGAACTTTGAGGCATGGGTGGAGAGGGGAAAGGGTTTTCTTCACCGGTTTGAAACCAAGGACTCCTAGGCGAGTCCTCACCCTTTGTAGTTGGACTTTCCCATGTCTCAAGGCTCTCTAAGTCATCTCTTCTAACTGTTTTGGCAATGATGGTCTGACACTGTACAGGTCTTTTGAAAAGGATAAATACAAGCAAGATGCTCAGTGCAGCTCCGGTACATCAACCTTTCTTCAATGCGAGGCATGAATCCATGTTGTCCTGCCATTGAGCTTCATCGAAATTTCTGTGGTTGGGCACAACTGGATCAACTCATCTAGTCTTGACTCATGGCTCTTTCTCGCTTGTCTTTTTAGGATTAATCAGTCCCCTTACTGAAAACCATATGCTACTAACTCTGATTTATGATCTGGAATTAGAAAATACACCTGTATTTAATCATATAAAAATTGTACATGCCTGTGCTAAACCAAAAAACATCCCATAAGTAGACCTGTTCATTACTAAAGGGAAACAAAACATGCATTTCATTTACAACTTGTTAGGGGTTTTTTTCCATAAAATATACACTTCTTTTACCTCTGTTAACCCATTTTTTTATTTTTTTTTTTTACATACCACCTTCATTATGTGGATTTTTAGCAATAATGTCGTTTTCCGCACTGGAATGCCTCTGATCAAACCTGGAAAGATATCTACACAACATGCACAAACTTGCATACAACGTGCTCATTATATACATCTATCAGTTTGCAGTCTCCAAAATGGGTAGAGCAGGTGCAGGGTGTGTTTCTGCGGACTCTTTACAGTTTTTCTCACATTGTTTTAAGGATGCATTTTACAAGACTGGGTGAGTCTGCCCACCTCGGTACTAAACCCTGGTATCACCAAAATGCACACGGATATCTGTCTCACACAGATTTTAGTCCATAGGTTACCTGGGCCATCAATGAGAAGAGATCTCATGGCAGAGAAAACTTACCGCCCTTTATCCACAGACCTTCCTCAGTCTAGTGGCTCCCTGCATCTCAAACTCCATTCCTTGTGAATTCCCTTGTTCCTGTAGGGATTTAAGAACATAAGGAGTGACAAAAGTCTTTGATGTGACAGGTGCCACCAAGGTATGGTCAGCATTGGTAAAGGACTCCTCAACTCTAGGCCCGTTCACTGCTTCTTGGTCAGCTGCACCTGTGCGAGCATCTCCATCTGATTCAGTCAGCTCAGATCTAGACTTTATGTTCAGCATACCTAGCTCATTTGACAACAGGAAAGATCTACATCCTACATACACATTTGACCATCTTACCTACTTCTGTTCTACCCATCTAGAGAGGGCATTAATACGTCACTGCCTCCTGTACCAATAGGAGGGGAGGGAGTGGTTCAAATTTAGATTACCTCATATTGTGTAAACCGTAGCATATCCAATGTAGAATCGACCAGTATCTTGTTCAATCTATAAAAACAAAAACTAAAAATATGCATTAGATCATTCTTATAACAGACATGTTTCATAGTGGTCCAGTAAATATGACTGTTGCAAAAGAAAAGCCAGCTTCAAAGCCTATTTATTATATCTGTTGCGCCCTCTACTACTTAGGTATTAGCAGGATACTATTGATAATCTCTTTTGAAATCCTGAACTCTAAGGGTTAAACAAAACCCACCCGACCAGCTGGGAGGGGCACATTTTACTCATCAGTACGGAGTGAGACACAAACAGCTTTGTAAATTTCTGTTGGAACTATTTTTTTTTCTTCCTACTCAGTCAGTTTTTTTGTTTTTTTTTCCCTCTCTGCAACTTCTTATAAGCTGGCTTAGCCCCCCCTTTCCAGAGGTGGGGACAGTTTCTGCTCCAACATTCCGCTGTTACAGTATACTCTTACATGTCGCTGCAGGCATGAGCCCCCACTTCTCCTTCAGGGTGCGTGGTGTAAGAATGGCTGGTGGGGAGAGGGATGGCATTACAGGTACAGGAGTGACCATGGGCAGAACTTTCATTACCGCAACAGAAAATAACTTTCATTACAGAAACATAGATCACAGAAGCTTTAACATTGATGGGGTGGAATGGAAGTAATCATTAGGACAGGTGGTTTGGGACCGGGAATCACTGGAGCTAACGGGAACCAGAGAGGGGGAAAAAGAGGGGGGCAAGCAGTCCGGGGCTCCCCTCTGTTTCATTAGGGAAGGTTGGTGCAGGCTTGTGGGTGTAGCCCGGGCTGTGGGCGGTGAATTGAACAGTTACAATTAACATTTCTCCAGAGGGGAAGGGAATAGTTACGACCGGCTTGATCATATGGGAGTGGTTGCTCAGTTGGGATCAGTTAGTAATAGATAGGAGCCGGAGCCGGAGTGGGTGGTATCAATGTGTGGGTAGTGGGGAGTGGTTCTGCCAGTTGTGGGGTGGGGACAGCTGCTAATGCTGGGACAGGGATCAGAGGAGCCGATGTGGGCGGTACAGAAGGATCTAAAGGATCTTGGCCAGTGGGCGGGACAGCAACATCCATAAACAGCTCCAGGACAGGGGAAATAGAATGGGGATCAGGTTTTGGGATAGCAAAAAAAACCAACCTGCCGGAGGACCCTCTGATCTGTCCTCAGACTTGGGTAACATAGAAAAACACATCTCCCTCCGAGTCTTCGTCCTCTAACTCCACGTATTCTTCGGATAGCAATGTCTGCGCTACTATGTCAGACAGGTCTGCATCATCCAACAACTAATACTCTGAAAATCTCTGGGGCATGATGCACAGCTTAACTATCTAAAGCACGTGCTCCCACCTAAGGAATATTCACTAAATACAACATATTCTGCAAACTTTTAGGCTTCTTAACTTTGTCTCTGTTCTAAACATTACTTCTATCTTGGTGGTGATCAGATTACACTAATTTATGAATATATGGTGCGCGCTACAGTTCGGCCGGCACTGAAACTATACTAGCTGCTTCCTCAGCTAAATATCTTCCAAAACTGGTCACAGATCTTTCTAAAATTTAGGGCACTGATCTTCCAAAAACAGCAGGAAATATCCCAAAAACAGGTCACGGATCTTCCTAAAAATTAGGGCACTGATCTTCCAAAAACAGCAGAAATATATCAATATATTATCCTAACCTCTATCTCCGATCACTGGTGTACCCCCCACGTCTTAATTTACAGACCAGGTCAGTCTAAATAGCGATTTCCGGCCACCACCTTTTTCCCTAACATCCGTCCTCTGGATCCCATGTGACACTACTGATCCACACCTCAGGGTTGGGATTGTGCTACTGGGCCCCAGCGGACACCACCCCTGAGTCACAATCAGGTACCTTTAACACCGATAAGGACACACAGCCCCTCCTCTCCAACAACAACCACATCGGTAGTGAATACACAGTATGTAACACTTACCGGGGTTGTAGGTGATCAGCCTGTTTGGAGCAGAGGGAGGTCATGGTCTGTGACGTTCAAGATATCGGTGTATCCAAGAACGGCAGTGCTTCCTTTTAGGGGCTCCACGTTACGGGCGTCAAACTCTCAAGGTTGGGAATTTAGGGGAGACCACAAATGGGGTCCCTCGGCTGGGTCACAGAGGTCAGAGTTCAAATTGATCTGCACAGATGTATGTATGAGGAGGAGATGTGTCTCTATTTGGGAGAAGCTCAATGGTCTTCTGTTCCGTATATTATAAAATACACAGTTACTCAGTTCAATATTGTCCCTGATTGGTCAGAGATTACCAGTAATATTCATATAGTACGTCATCAGCCTGTTTCTTGCTTCCTAATACCAGCTCAAACCAGCTTCGAAATACTTCTTTGTTAACACATGCTGAGAAAGAACGAGGAGTCAACCTCCCTCACATTCCACATCTCACATGGCGAGAACTAATTGATTACAGGTTCTCTTATTAATACCTCTTTGTTTATTGTTCATTCTGGCTTCGTTATCTCCGTTAACACCTTACTGTATACACATCTTAGGGGTACTTCTCACATAACAAGATCGCTGCTGAGTCACAGGTTTTGTGAGGTACCAGTGACCTCATCAGCAATCTCGCAGTGTGTGACACTAAGCAGTGACCTGGCCCCTGCTGTGAAATCGCTGATCGTTACACACTTTTCTGGTTCATTTTTTGGTCGTCGGGATCCCGCAGGACAGAACGCATCGGTGTTTTTGACTGCGGGAGACCAATGAGCACCGAATGTGTAAGCAGCGTACGTTGGTAACCAGGGTAAATATTGGGTAACTAAGCAAAGCGCTTTGCTTGGTTACCCGATATTTACCCTGGTTACCAGCGTAGACCACTTACAGGCTGCCAGAAAAATATAATGGATAACTTCCCCCTTTTTTTGTTTTGTTTACCAATCTAGCAAAATTCACAGTAACTATTACTTTCTAAAAGAAAAATAAAACAGCAGACAATAAATTACTATAAAACTCAATTAAAACAACCAATGGATATAACCCATACACTGCTGTGGAATTTTGAAACCTTACAATAGACAACAAGGGTTGTATATACTGTATCTATAAAAGAAAGGAAAACCAATTTAATAAAATACTGCCAATCTGTATGCAGCAACACAAAATAAAAATATAACCATTAGTGATGAGCGAGTACTAAAAAGCTCGGGTGCTCGAAGCTCGGGCCGAGCCTCCCAAGATACTCGTGTACTCGGGCCGAGCAACGAGCCCAATGTTATCCTATGGGAGACCCGAGTATTTTTGTGAAATGACCCCCCGGCAGCATGTAGAAACCCTAAAAATGTCACAAAAGTCTCAGAAGAGTGCTCAAATGACATGGCAACAGCATGGGGAAGACCCCTTGAAGCATTTATCACTCAAAAGTCACAGCTGTGAACAATTTTGTCCGCGTTTCACGCCATTTTTACGGACTCACCAGAAAACCTTCCAAAATGACCCCAAAATGATTTTTCATGGCAGAAATGTTAAGGGCACATACCCAATAGTGAGATAGAGCTGGTGTATGTTACTTTTTGAGATTAATACATGAAAGATTTTACGTGAAAACATTGTGTGGCACTCCGATGTCCCTGAGAAGAGACGTACATGAAGGCCTCTTGAGTCTAATGTGCCCATTTTGAGGAAGTGAGTCTTTGTAGTATTTTCCTTTGCCAGGGCAGTCCAAAATTGTGAGGTTCACCAATGCCCCTGCATACAGACGTGCATGAGGGCCTGTAAACCTGAAGTGCCCATTGTAAGGAAGTGGGTCTATTGTAGTATAGCCCTTAGGCAGGGCAGCCAAAAATTTGGAGGCTCCACATTGTCCCTGGATAGAGACGTGCATGATGGCCTGTAAACCTGAAGTGCCCATTGTAAGGAAGTGGGTCTATTTTAGTATAGCCCTTTGCCAGGGCAGCCAAAAATTGGGAGGCTCCACGTTGTCCCTGGATAGAGACGTGCATGATGGCCTGTAAACCTGAAGTGCCCATTGTAAGGAAGTGGGTTTATTTTAGTATAGCCCTTTGCCAGGGCAGCCAAAAATTGGGAGGCTCCACGTTGTCCCTGGATAGAGACGTGCATGATGACCTGTAAACCTGAAGTGCCCATTGTAAGGAAGTGGGTCTATTGTAGTATAGCCCTTAGGCAGGGCAGCCAAAAATTGGGAGGCTCCACATTGTCCCTGGATAGAGACGTGCATGATGGCCTGTAAACCTGAAGTGCCCATTGTAAGGAAGTGGGTCTATTGTAGTATAGCCCTTAGGCAGGGCAGCCAAAAATTTGGAGGCTCCACATTGTCCCTGGATAGAGACGTGCATGATGGCCTGTAAACCTGAAGTGCCCATTGTAAGGAAGTGGGTCTATTGTAGTATAGCCCTTAGGCAGGGCAGCCAAAAATTGGGAGGCTCCACATTGTCCCTGGATAGAGACGTGCATGATGGCCTGTAAACCTGAAGTGCCCATTGTAAGGAAGTGGGTCTATTGTAGTATAGCCCTTAGGCAGGGCAGCCAAAAATTGGGAGGCTCCACGTTGTCCCTGGATAGAGACGTGCATGATGGCCTGTAAACCTGAAGTGCCCATTGTAAGGAAGTGGGTCTATTTTAGTATAGCCCTTTGCCAGGGCAGCCAAAAATTGGGAGGCTCCACGTTGTCCCTGGATAGAGACGTGCATGATGGCCTGTAAACCTGAAGTGCCCATTGTAAGGAATTGGGTCTATTGTAGTATAGCCCTTAGGCAGGGCAGCCAAAAATTTGGAGGCTCCACATTGTCCCTGGATAGAGACGTGCATGATGGCCTGTAAACCTGAAGTGCCCATTGTAAGGAAGTGGGTCTATTTTAGTATAGCCCTTTGCCAGGGCAGCCAAAAATTGGGAGGCTCCACGTTGTCCCTGGATAGAGACGTGCATGATGGCCTGTAAACCTGAAGTGCCAATTGTAAGGAAGTGGGTCTATTTTAGTATAGCTCTTTGCCAGGGCAGCCAAAAATTGGGAGGCTCCACGTTGTCCCTGGATAGAGACGTGCATGATGGCCTGTAAACCTGAAGTGCCCATTGTAAGGAAGTGGGTCTATTGTAGTATAGCCCTTAGGCAGGGCAGCCAAAAATTGGGAGGCTCCACATTGTCCCTGGATAGAGACGTGCATGATGGCCTGTAAACCTGAAGTGCCCATTGTAAGGAAGTGGGTCTATTGTAGTATAGCCCTTAGGCAGGGCAGCCAAAAATTGGGAGGCTCCACGTTGTCCCTGGATAGAGACGTGCATGATGGCCTGTAAACCTGAAGTGCCCATTGTAAGGAAGTGGGTTTATTTTAGTATAGCCCTTTGCCAGGGCAGCCAAAAATTGGGAGGCTCCACGTTGTCCCTGGATAGAGACGTGCATGATGGCCTGTAAACCTGAAGTGCCCATTGTAAGGAAGTGGGTCTATTGTAGTATAGCCCTTAGGCAGGGCAGCCAAAAATTGGGAGGCTCCACGTTGTCCCTGGGTAGAGACGTGCATGAGGGCCTCAAAACATTAAGTGTCCATTGTCAGGAAGTGGGTGTATTATAGTATAGCCCTTAGGCAGGGCAGCCAAAAATTGGGAGGCTCCACATTGTCCCTGGGTAGAGACGTGCATGAGGGCCTCAAAACATTAAGTGTCCATTGTCAGGAAGTGGGTGTATTATAGTATAGCCCTTAGGCAGGGCAGCCAAAAATTGGGAGGCTCCACGTTGTCCCTGGGTAGAGACGTGCATGAGGGCCTCAAAACATTGTTCCCATTGCAAAGGAGCGGGTCTCCTGTCGTTGTAATGTCCATTCTGCAAAGAATGGGCGAAAAAATTTACCACTGGGGGTATACCTGAAACAAAGGCCTAAGTATTGCAATTTGTAACGGTCATCATCATGGTGGCGCATGAGGAGAAGGAGGAGCAGTCCAGCGATTATCCAAAGTCCAGAAGTGTGTACCCATGGGTGAGTGGAGGTACATGGCAAACTTTAAATTCCGCTCTCATTTGCTGGTGGTGTGGTGAAGTCTGGCCCAATCCAACCCTTGTTCATCTTGATCAGAGTCAGCCTGTCAGCATTTTCAGTTGACAGGCGGGTGCGTTTATCTGTAATGATTCCACCTGCGGCACTAAAAACACGCTCTGACAAAACGCTAGCAGCAGGGCAGGCCAGGACTTCCAAGGCGTAGAGAGCCAATTCATGCCACGTGTCCAGCTTGGATACCCAATAATTGTAAGGCACAGAGGAATGTCGGAGTACAGTTGTTCGATCTGCAAGGTACTCCTTCAGCATCTGGGCAAACTTAGGATTTCTTGTGGCACTACCCCGCACCTCAGGGGCTGTGGTACGTGAGGGGCTGAGAAAACTGTCCCACATCTTAAAGACTGTTCCCCTACCTCTGGCGGATTGGACTTGTGCCTCTCTCGGCTGTACGCCTCGGTTGTCCACTGATTCCTGACCTATGCCGCTAGCGTTTTGTGAGGGGAATGCTTTGCCTACTTCCGTTACTATGGCCTTCCGGAACTGCTGCATTTTGGTTGACCTCTCCTCCACGGGAATAAGAGACAAAAAGTTCTCCTTGTAGCGTGGGTCTAACAGTGTTACCAACCAGTAATGATTGTCGGCCAAGATGTTCTTAACGCGAGGGTCACGAGACAGGCAGCTTACCATAAAGTCAGCCATGTGCGCCAGACTCTTAACAGCCAGGACTTCAGTAGCCTGACCAACAAGATGACTGAACATGCTGTCCTCCTCCTCCTCCTCCTCCTCCTCCTCCTCCTCATCTACCCTGTCCTCTGGCCAGCCACGCTGAACCGAGGATATGACTGGTGTGCATGTCATATCCTCAATTTGGCCGGAGAGTTGCTCCATGTCTTCATCCTCCTCCTCGTCATAGTCCTCCACTGCACGTTGTGATGAGACGAGGCTGGGCTGTGTGTTATCACCCACACCCACTACTGTTTCTTGCTGCAACTCATCGCGCTCCGCCTGCAATGCATCATGTTTGTTTTTCAGCAGAGACCATTTTAGAAGGCAGAGTAGCGGTATGGTGACGCTAATAATGGCGTCATCACCACTCACCATCTTGGTGGAGTCCTCAAAGTTTTGGAGGATGGTACATAGGTCTGACATCCCTCTCCACTCCTCAGGTGTTATGTGTGGAGTTTGACCCATTTCCCGACGGCTTAGGTGATGCAGGTACTCAACAACTGCCCTCTTCTGCTCACATATCCTGACCAACATGTGCAGAGTTGAATTCCAACGCGTGGGGACATCACACACCAGTCTGTGAGCCGGAAGATGCAAACGGCGCTGAAAGCCGGCAAGGCCGGCTGAAGCAGTAGGTGACTTTCGAAAATGTGCAGACAGGCGGCGAACTTTTACCAGCAGATCAGACAGCTCTGGGTATGACTTTAGAAACCGCTGAACCACGAGGTTGAGCACATGGGCCACGCATGGAACATGTGTCAGCTGGCCTCGCCTCAAAGCCGCCACCAGGTTCCGGCCATTGTCACACACGACCTTTCCTGGCTTTAGGTTCAGAGGTGTGAGCCAGTGATCTGCCTGCTGTTTCAGAGCTGTCCACAGCTCTTCTGCATTGTGGGGTTTGTCACCTATGCAGATTAGCTTCAGCACAGCCTGTTGCCGCTTCGCCGAGGCAGTGCTGCAGTGCTTCCAGCTTGTGACTGGTGTGGAGGGTACAGTGGATGAGGATGCGCAGGAGGAGGAGGAGGCTGAAGAGCATGACATTCCGGAGCTGTAGAGTGTGGGTGAAACACTGACTGAGGTAGGGCCTGCAAACCTTGGTGTGGGAAGGACGTGTTCCGTCCCTCGCTCAGACTGGGTCCCAGCTTCCACAATATTAACCCAGTGTGCCGTCAACGAGATGTAGCGGCCTTGCCCACAAGCACTTGTCCACGTGTCTGTGGTTAGGTGGACCTTGGGTGAAACAGCGTTGTTCAGGGCACGTGTGATGTTTTGTGACACGTGGTTATGCAACGCGGGGACGGCACACCGGGAGAAATAGTGGCGGCTGGGGACCGAGTAACGTGGGACAGCTGCCGCCATCAGGTCACGGAATGCTTCTGTCTCCACCAGCCTAAAAGGCAACATTTCCAGCGCAAGCAGTCGCGAAATGTTAGCATTTAGAACTGTGGCATGTGGGGTGTTGGCAGTGTATATGCGCCTGCGTTCAAAGGTTTGCTGAATGGATAACTGAACGCTGCGCTGGGACAAGGACGTGCTTGATGATGGTGTTCTTTCTGCGTAGGCAACTGCAGGTGCAGGAGTGGAGGAGGCTTGTTCGCAGGCAGCATGGACAGGGGATTGGCTCGCATGCACAACCAGCGAAGACGTAGCAGTGACATCAGCAAGCACTGCTCCTCGACTCTGTTGTACTTCCCACAAAGTCGGGTGCTTGGCTGACATGTGCCTGATCATGCTGGTGGTGGTCAGGCTGCTAGTTTTGGTACCCCTGCTGATGCTGGCACGGCAGGTGTTGCAAATGGCCTTTTTTGAATCATCTGGATCCAACTTAAAAAACTGCCAGACTCGGGAAGACCTAACATTTGTACAGGCACCTTGTGTCATCGTGTTGTTCCGGGGAACGGTTGCCTGACTTCTGCCTGGGGCCACCACCCTGCTTCTTACTGCCTGTTGTGATGCTACGCCTCCCTCCCCCTGTGCACTGCTGTCCTCGCTCTGCATATCCTCCTGCCAGGTTGGGTCAGTTACTGGATCATCCACCACGTCGTCTTCCTCTTCCGCACCCTGCTCCTCCTCCTGACTTCCTGACAATTGTGTCTCATCATCGTCCACCACTTGTTGAGACACGTTGCCAACTTCGTGAGAACGTGGCTGCTCAAATATTTGGCCATCTGTACAGACGATCTCCTCATGACCCACTTCAATATGAGCTGGCGAGAGGCCAGAATGTGTGAATGGAAACGTGAACAGCTCTTCCGAGTGTCCAAGTGTGGGATCATTAATGTCCGAGGAGGACGTGTACTCAGCCTGGTGGTAGGAAGGAGGATCAGGTTCAGAAATGTGCGGTGCAGTATCACGGCTACTGACACTTGACCGTGTGGAAGACAGAGTGTTTGTGGTGGTGCCAATCTGACTGGAAGCATTATCTGCTATCCAACTAACAACCTGTTGACACTGGTCTTGGTTCAAGAGCGGTGTACTGCTGCGGTCCCCAAGAATTTGGGACAGGACGTGCGAGCGACTAGATGTGGCCCTTTGTTGTGGCGAAATTAGAGCTTGCCCACGACCTCGGCCTCTGCCTGCACCACCATCACGTCCACTTCCTTGTTCCTTGCCAAGGCCCTTGCGCATTTTGCAATGCTGTGCACTGCTGACGTGTATATTCACTACTTGTGCGTTATATCAAAGTTTCTGGAAATTGCACACAAGTGCACCTGTACGCTGTCACCAACAGGCACACACGTGCGGTTTTAAAAACCAAGCACGGACGCAATAAGAACCTAACAGGTTTTTTTGGGGAGCGACAATTACAGACAAGTCAGACACTATCTGGACTGTTTTACACTGTGTACACCAGCCCCAGATATGATGAAGGCTGGTATACGGTCACCACTACCCTGCCTGCCTGCCTGCCTGTATACTGGTACAATAGTCCTGACAAGGACTCTTTTGGTCACTAGCCTGTATTCAGACCTGGCTATACCCTGCCTGTATATAGCAACAATAGTCCTGAGAAGGACTCTGCTACTGTACTCCGACCTGGCTATACCCTGCCTGCCTGTATACAACTAGAATAGTCCTGAGAAGGACTTTTGGTCACACTGTTTGCAGCCCTGCAACTGAAAAAGCTATAAAGGGCCGCAAAGCTTTCCCTGAATCAGCGACACTCTCCCTGCACTGACTGTCTGGATAGCTGTGAGCAGAGCACAGCGCGCCGGCCGATATAAAGGCTCGGTCACGCTGTGCAGGCCGGCCAATCACTGCAATTCCACAACTAACAGGGCTGTGGCATTGCAGTGGTCTGCCAGCCAATCCCTGCATGAGGGCTGGCTCTCAAAAGAGCGCCAACATGCAGAAATGAAGACCACGAGTACAGCACGAGTATCGCGAGATTACTTGGTCCCCGCCGAGCAGCCCGAGTACAGCGATACTCGTGCGAGTACTGAGTAGTTACAAGCATGCTCGCTCATCACTAATAACCATAAAAAAAACAAAAAAAAACGAATTTGCCTATCTCAAGAAATTTAATTTTCCCTGCAAAATTAATTTAATTATTTAGGTATTAGCAGGATACTATTGATAATCTCTTTTGAAATCCTGAACTCTAAGGGTTAAACAAAACCCACCCCACCAGCTGGGAGGGGCACATTTTACTCATCAGTACGGAGTGAGACACAAACAGCTTTGTAAATTTCTGTTGGAACTATTTTTTTTTTCTTCCTACTCAGTCAGTTTTTTTTTCCCTCTCTGCAACTTCTTATAAGCTGGCTTAGCCCCCCCTTTCCAGAGGTGGGGACAGTTTCTGCTCCAACATTTCGCTGTTACAGTATACTGCTTCTTGGTCAGCTGCACCTGTGCGAGCATCTCCATCTGATTCAGTCAGCTCAGATCTAGACTTTATGTTCAGCATACCTAGCTCATTTGACAACAGGAAAGATCTACATCTTACATACACATTTGACCATCTTACCTACTTCTGTTCTACCCATCTAGAGAGGGCATTAATACGTCACTGCCTCCTGTACCAATAGGAGGGGAGGGAGTGGTTCAAATTTAGATTACCTCATATTGTGTAAACCGTAGCATATCCAATGCAGAATCGACCAGTATCTTGTTCAATCTATAAAAACAAAAACTAAAAATATGCATTAGATCATTCTTATAACAGACATGTTTCATAGTGGTCCAGTAAATATGACTGTTGCAAAAGAAAAGCCAGCTTCAAAGCCTATTTATTATATCTGTTGCGCCCTCTACTACTTAGGTATTAGCAGGATACTATTGATAATCTCTTTTGAAATCCTGAACTCTAAGGGTTAAACAAAACCCACCCAACCAGCTGGGAGGGGCACATTTTACTCATCAGTACGGAGTGAGACACAAACAGCTTTGTAAATTTCTGTTGGAACTATTTTTTTTTCTTCCTACTCAGTCAGTTTTTTTGTTTTTTTTTCCCTCTCTGCAACTTCTTATAAGCTGGCTTAGCCCCCCCTTTCCAGAGGTGGGGACAGTTTCTGCTCCAACATTTCGCTGTTACAGTATACTCTTAGACACAGCTGCACACGTAGCCCGGGTAAATATCGGGTAACTAAGCAAAGCGCTTTGCTTAGTAACCCGATGTGTACCCTAGCTACATATACAGGGAGCCAGCTCTGGCAGCCGGTAAGCGGTGTACATTGGTAACCAAGGTAAATATCAGGTAACTAAGCAAAGCGCTTTGCCTGGTTACCAAGCGCAGCATCATAACACGAGTCGCTCGTGGCTGGTCGCTGGTGAGATCTGCCTGATTGACAGCTCACCAGCGACCATGTAGCGATGCACCAACGATCCCTGCCAGGTCGGATCACTGGTGGGATTGTTGGTGCGTTGCTACGAGTGACGGGACCCTTAGAATCATATTATAAAGCTTCTATGCAATTGTCATGTAGACACGAAGATAATTATGCAACGACATCTATACTTTAATTATTTACACACACAGATAATATTATTACTAGAGTTGAGCGCGGTTCGAGGTTCGAGGTTCTCCAGTTCTAGGCTCGAGTGATTTTGGGGCCTGTTCTAGATCGAACTAGAACTCGAGCTTTTTGCAAAAGCTCGATAGTTCTAGAAACGTTCGAGAACGGTTCTAGCAGCAAAAAACCAGCTAATTCCTAGCTAGCTTTCCGCTGTAATAGTGTAAGTTTTTTTCCTCGTCTTCCTTCCCTAAGCGCGCGCGTGTAGTGGGGAGGGCCAGCATGTCAGCCAATCCCAGACACACACACAGCTAAGTGGACTATTAGCCAGAGAAGCAACGGCATGTGTGATACGATGTCCATGTCACATGTCCCTGCATTATAAAACCGGACATTTTCCTCCAGGATGCCATTATCTGCCTTCTGCATCCTTGGTGTCAGACATCACTGGCGCAGCTCCGTCCTGAGTCCTATCGCCGATACAGCTGTATGCGCTCCATACACAGCGCTGGACAGCATAGGGATAGCACTTTCCATCAGTCCTTTTAAGGGCTCGTACCGGCAGGGTCAGAGCCATAGGTGACAGGTCCTGAAAACAGAGACAGCGTCTGGGTAGCAAAGGTTAGGGATTTTGTCGCTGCATTTCCCCATTAGGAGGGAATAGAAAGGCAGGCTTCCATTCCTCTACCCAGAGCCCCACAATCCTGGCACTGTACCCTCCTGTCCTCTGCACACTCTAACTCATTATAACTAAGCCATTATACTAGCAAACACTCAGTGTACCTAGTGGCATCCTAAACGTGGCTATTGGACTTTTGTCTAGTCACACTAGTGCAAAGACATTTGCAGCACCTCTACCTGCATTGCACACTCCAACTCATTATAACTAAGCCATTATACTAGCAAACACTCAGTGTACCTAGTGGCATCCTAAACGTGGCTATTGGACTTTTGTCTAGTCACACTAGTGCAAAGACATTTGCAGCACCTCTACCTGCATTGCACACTCCAACTCATTATAACTAAGCCATTATACTAGCAAACACTCAGTGTACCTAGTGGCATCCTAAACGTGGCTATTGGACTTTTGTCTAGTCACACTAGTGCAAAGACATTTGCAGCACGTCTGCCTGCATTGCACACTCCAACTCATTATAACTAAGCCATTATACTAGCAAACACTCAGTGTACCTAGTGGCATCCTAAACGTGGCTATTGGACTTTTGTCTAGTCACACTAGTGCAAAGACATTTGCAGCACGTCTGCCTGCATTGCACACTCCAACTTATTATAACTAAGCCATTATACTAGCAAACACTCAGTGTACCTAGTGGCATCCTAAACGTGGCTATTGGACTTTGCTATAGTCCCACTAGTGCAAAGACATTTGCAGCACCTCTGCCTGCATTGCACACTCCAACTCATTATAACTAAGCCATTATACTAGCAAACACTCAGTGTACCTAGTGGCATCCTAAACGTGGCTATTGGACTTTTGTCTAGTCACACTAGTGCAAAGACATTTGCAGCACCTCTGCCTGCATTGCACACTCCAACTCATTATAACTAAGCCATTATACTAGCAAACACTCAGTGTACCTAGTGGCATCCTAAACGTGGCTATTGGACTTTTGTCTAGTCACACTAGTGCAAAGACATTTGCAGCACGTCTGCCTGCATTGCACACTCCAACTCATTATAACTAAGCCATTATACTAGCAAACACTCAGTGTACCTAGTGGCATCCTAAACGTGGCTATTGGACTTTGCTATAGTCCCACTAGTGCAAAGACATTTGGAGCACGTCTGCCTGCATTGCACACTCCAACTCATTATAACTAAGCCATTATACTAGCAAACACTCAGTGTACCTAGTGGCATCCTAAACGTGACTATTGGACTTTTGTCTAGTCACACTAGTGCAAAGACATTTGCAGCACCTCTGCCTGCATTGCACACTCCAACTCATTATAACTAAGCCATTATACTAGCAAACACTCAGTGTACCTAGTGGCATCCTAAACGTGGCTATTGGACTTTTGTCTAGTCACACTAGTGCAAAGACATTTGCAGCACCTCTGCCTGCATTGCACACTCCAACTCATTATAACTAAGCCATTATACTAGCAAACACTCAGTGTACCTAGTGGCATCCTAAACGTGGCTATTGGACTTTTGTCTAGTCACACTAGTGCAAAGACATTTGCAGCACGTCTGCCTGCATTGCACACTCCAACTCATTATAACTAAGCCATTATACTAGCAAACACTCAGTGTACCTAGTGGCATCCTAAACGTGGCTATTGGACTTTGCTATAGTCCCACTAGTGCAAAGACATTTGGAGCACGTCTGCCTGCATTGCACACTCCAACTCATTATAATTAAGCCATTATACTAGCAAACACTCAGTGTACCTAGTGGCATCCTAAACGTGACTATTGGACTTTTGTCTAGTCACACTAGTGCAAAGACATTTGCAGCACCTCTGCCTGCATTGCACACTCCAACTCATTATAACTAAGCCATTATACTAGCAAACACTCAGTGTACCTAGTGGCATCCTAAACGTGGCTATTGGACTTTTGTCTAGTCACACTAGTGCAAAGACATTTGCAGCACCTCTGCCTGCATTGCACACTCCAACTCATTATAACTAAGCCATTATACTAGCAAACACTCAGTGTACCTAGTGGCATCCTAAACGTGGCTATTGGACTTTTGTCTAGTCACACTAGTGCAAAGACATTTGCAGCACGTCTGCCTGCATTGCACACTCCAACTCATTATAACTAAGCCATTATACTAGCAAATACTCAGTGTACCTAGTGGCATCCTAAACGTGGCTATTGGACTTTGCTATAGTCCCATTAGTGCAAAGACATTTGGAGCACGTCTGCCTGCATTGCACACTCCAACTCATTATAACTAAGCCATTATACTAGCAAACACTCAGTGTACCTAGTGGCATCCTAAACGTGACTATTGGACTTTTGTCTAGTCACACTAGTGCAAAGACATTTGCAGCACCTCTGCCTGCATTGCACACTCCAACTCATTATAACTAAGCCTTTATACTAGCAAACACTCAGTGTACCTAGTGGCATCCTAAACGTGGCTATTGGACTTTTGTCTAGTCACACTAGTGCAAAGACATTTGCAGCACCTCTGCCTGCATTGCACAATCCAACTCATTATAACTAAGCCATTATACTAGCAAACACTCAGTGTACCTAGTGGCATCCTAAACGTGACTATTGGACTTTTGTCTAGTCACACTAGTGCAAAGACATTTGCAGCACCTCTGCCTGCATTGCACACTCCAACTCATTATAACTAAGCCATTATACTAGCAAACACTCAGTGTACCTAGTGGCATCCTAAACGTGGCTATTGGACTTTGCTATAGTCCCACTAGTGCAAAGACATTTGCAGCACCTCTGCCTGCATTGCACACTCCAACTCATTATAACTAAGCCATTATACTAGCAAACACTCAGTGTACCTAGTGGCATCCTAAACGTGGCTATTGGACTTTGCTATAGTCCCACTAGTGCAAAGACATTTGCAGCACGTCTGCCTGCATTGCACACTCCCACTCATTATAACTAAGCCATTATACTAGCAAACACTCAGTGTACCTAGTGGCATCCTAAACGTGGCTATTGGACTTTTGTCTAGTCACACTAGTGCAAAGACATTTGCATCACGTCTGCCTGCATTGCACACTCCAACTTATTATAACTAAGCCATTATACTAGCAAACACTCAGTGTACCTAGTGGCATCCTAAACGTGGCTATTGGACTTTGCTATAGTCCCACTAGTGCAAAGACATTTGCAGCACCTCTGCCTGCATTGCACACTCCAACTCATTATAACTAAGCCATTATACTAGAAAACACTCAGTGTACCTAGTGGCATCCTAAACGTGGCTATTGGACTTTTGTCTAGTCACACTAGTGCAAAGACATTTGCAGCACCTCTGCCTGCATTGCACACTCCAACTCATTATAACTAAGCCATTATACTAGCAAACACTCAGTGTACCTAGTGGCATCCTAAACGTGGCTATTGGACTTTTGTCTAGTCACACTAGTGCAAAGACATTTGCAGCACCTCTGCCTGCATTGCACACTCCAACTCATTATAACTAAGCCATTATACTAGCAAACACTCAGTGTACCTAGTGGCATCCTAAACGTGGCTATTGGACTTTTGTCTAGTCACACTAGTGCAAAGACATTTGCAGCACGTCTGCCTGCATTGCACACTCCAACTCATTATAACTAAGCCATTATACTAGCAAACACTCAGTGTACCTAGTGGCATCCTAAACGTGGCTATTGGACTTTGCTATAGTCCCACTAGTGCAAAGACATTTGGAGCACGTCTGCCTGCATTGCACACTCCAACTCATTATAACTAAGCCATTATACTAGCAAACACTCAGTGTACCTAGTGGCATCCTAAACGTGACTATTGGACTTTTGTCTAGTCACACTAGTGCAAAGACATTTGCAGCACCTCTGCCTGCATTGCACACTCCAACTCATTATAACTAAGCCTTTATACTAGCAAACACTCAGTGTACCTAGTGGCATCCTAAACGTGGCTATTGGACTTTTGTCTAGTCACACTAGTGCAAAGACATTTGCAGCACCTCTGCCTGCATTGCACAATCCAACTCATTATAACTAAGCCATTATACTAGCAAACACTCAGTGTACCTAGTGGCATCCTAAACGTGACTATTGGACTTTTGTCTAGTCACACTAGTGCAAAGACATTTGCAGCACCTCTGCCTGCATTGCACACTCCAACTCATTATAACTAAGCCATTATACTAGCAAACACTCAGTGTACCTAGTGGCATCCTAAACGTGGCTATTGGACTTTGCTATAGTCCCACTAGTGCAAAGACATTTGCAGCACCTCTGCCTGCATTGCACACTCCAACTCATTATAACTAAGCCATTATACTAGCAAACACTCAGTGTACCTAGTGGCATCCTAAACGTGGCTATTGGACTTTGCTATAGTCCCACTAGTGCAAAGACATTTGCAGCACGTCTGCCTGCATTGCACACTCCCACTCATTATAACTAAGCCATTATACTAGCAAACACTCAGTGTACCTAGTGGCATCCTAAACGTGGCTATTGGACTTTTGTCTAGTCACACTAGTGCAAAGACATTTGCATCACGTCTGCCTGCATTGCACACTCCAACTTATTATAACTAAGCCATTATACTAGCAAACACTCAGTGTACCTAGTGGCATCCTAAACGTGGCTATTGGACTTTGCTATAGTCCCACTAGTGCAAAGACATTTGCAGCACCTCTGCCTGCATTGCACACTCCAACTCATTATAACTAAGCCATTATACTAGAAAACACTCAGTGTACCTAGTGGCATCCTAAACGTGGCTATTGGACTTTTGTCTAGTCACACTAGTGCAAAGACATTTGCAGCACCTCTGCCTGCATTGCACACTCCAACTCATTATAACTAAGCCATTATACTAGCAAACACTCAGTGTACCTAGTGGCATCCTAAACGTGGCTATTGGACTTTTGTCTAGTCACACTAGTGCAAAGACATTTGCAGCACGTCTGCCTGCATTGCACACTCCAACTCATTATAACTAAGCCATTATACTAGCAAACACTCAGTGTACCTAGTGGCATCCTAAACGTGGCTATTGGACTTTGCTATAGTCCCACTAGTGCAAAGACATTTGGAGCACGTCTGCCTGCATTGCACACTCCAACTCATTATAACTAAGCCATTATACTAGCAAACACTCAGTGTACCTAGTGGCATCCTAAACGTGACTATTGGACTTTTGTCTAGTCACACTAGTGCAAAGACATTTGCAGCACCTCTGCCTGCATTGCACACTCCAACTCATTATAACTAAGCCTTTATACTAGCAAACACTCAGTGTACCTAGTGGCATCCTAAACGTGGCTATTGGACTTTTGTCTAGTCACACTAGTGCAAAGACATTTTCAGCACCTCTGCCTGCATTGCACAATCCAACTCATTATAACTAAGCCATTATACTAGCAAACACTCAGTGTACCTAGTGGCATCCTAAACGTGACTATTGGACTTTTGTCTAGTCACACTAGTGCAAAGACATTTGCAGCACCTCTGCCTGCATTGCACACTCCAACTCATTATAACTAAGCCATTATACTAGCAAACACTCAGTGTACCTAGTGGCATCCTAAACGTGGCTATTGGACTTTGCTATAGTCCCACTAGTGCAAAGACATTTGCAGCACCTCTGCCTGCATTGCACACTCCAACTCATTATAACTAAGCCATTATACTAGCAAACACTCAGTGTACCTAGTGGCATCCTAAACGTGGCTATTGGACTTTGCTATAGTCCCACTAGTGCAAAGACATTTGCAGCACGTCTGCCTGCATTGCACACTCCCACTCATTATAACTAAGCCATTATACTAGCAAACACTCAGTGTACCTAGTGGCATCCTAAACGTGGCTATTGGACTTTTGTCTAGTCACACTAGTGCAAAGACATTTGCATCACGTCTGCCTGCATTGCACACTCCAACTTATTATAACTAAGCCATTATACTAGCAAACACTCAGTGTACCTAGTGGCATCCTAAACGTGGCTATTGGACTTTGCTATAGTCCCACTAGTGCAAAGACATTTGCAGCACCTCTGCCTGCATTGCACACTCCAACTCATTATAACTAAGCCATTATACTAGCAAACACTCAGTGTACCTAGTGGCATCCTAAACGTGACTATTGGACTTTTGTCTAGTCACACTAGTGCAAAGACATTTGCAGCACCTCTGCCTGCATTGCACACTCCAACTCATTATAACTAAGCCATTATACTAGCAAACACTCAGTGTACCTAGTGGCATCCTAAACGTGGCTATTGGACTTTGCTATAGTCCCACTAGTGCAAAGACATTTGCAGCACCTCTGCCTGCATTGCACACTCCAACTCATTATAGCTAAGCCATTATACTAGCAAACACTCAGTGTACCTAGTGGCATCCTAAACGTGGCTATTGGACTTTTGTCTAGTCACACTAGTGCAAAGACATTTGCAGCACGTCTGCCTGCATTGCACACTCCAACTCATTATAACTAAGCCATTATACTAGCAAACACTCAGTGTACCTAGTGGCAACCTAAACGTGGCTATTGGACTTTGTTATAGTCCCACTAGTGCAAAGACATTTGCAGCACCTCTGCCTGCATTGCACACTCCAACTCATTATAACTAAGCCATTATACTAGCAAACACTCAGTGCACCTAGTGGCATCCTAAACGTGGCTATTGGACTTTTGTCTAGTCACACTAGTGCAAAGACATTTGCAGCACCTCTGCCTGCATTGCACACTCCAACTCATTATAACTAAGCCATTATACTAGCAAACACTCAGTGTACCTAGTGGCATCCTAAACGTGGCTATTGGACTTTTGTCTAGTCACACTAGTGCAAAGACATTTGCAGCACCTCTGCCTGCATTGCACACTCCAACTCATTATAACTAAGCCATTATACTAGCAAACACTCAGTGTACCTAGTGGCATCCTAAACGTGGCTATTGGACTTTTGTCTAGTCAAACTAGTGCAAAGACATATGCAGCACCTCTACCTGCATTGCACACTCCAACTCATTATAACTAAGCCATTATACTAGCAAACACTCAGTGTACCTAGTGGCATCCTAAACGTGGCTATTGGACTTTTGTCTAGTCACACTAGTGCAAAGACATTTGCAGCACCTCTACCTGCATTGCACACTCCAACTCATTATAACTAAGCCATTATACTAGCAAACACTCAGTGTACCTAGTGGCATCCTAAACGTGGCTATTGGACTTTAATATAGTCCCACTAGTGCAAAGACATTTGCAGCACCTCTGCCTGCATTGCACACTCCAACTCATTATAACTAAGCCATTATACTAGCAAACACTCAGTGTACCTAGTGGCATCCTAAACGTGGCTATTGGACTTTTGTCTAGTCAAACTAGTGCAAAGACATATGCAGCACCTCTACCTGCATTGCACACTCCAACTCATTATAACTAAGCCATTATACTAGCAAACACTCAGTGTACCTAGTGGCATCCTAAACGTGGCTATTGGACTTTTGTCTAGTCACACTAGTGCAAAGACATTTGCAGCACCTCTACCTGCATTGCACACTCCAACTCATTATAACTAAGCCATTATACTAGCAAACACTCAGTGTACCTAGTGGCATCCTAAACGTGGCTATTGGACTTTAATATAGTCCCACTAGTGCAAAGACATTTGCAGCACCTCTGCCTGCATTGCACACTCCAACTCATTATAACTAAGCCATTATACTAGCAAACACTCAGTGTACCTAGTGGCATCCTAAACGTGGCTATTGGACTTTTGTCTAGTCACACTAGTGCAAAGACATTTGCAGCACCTCTGCCTGCATTGCACACTCCAACTCATTATAACTAAGCCGTTATACTAGCAAACACTCAGTGTACCTAGTGGCATCCTAAACGTGGCTATTGGACTTTTGTCTAGTCACACTACTGCAAAGACATTTGCAGCACGTCTGCCTGCATTGCACACTCCAACTCATTATAACTAAGCCATTATACTAGCAAACACTCAGTGTACCTAGTGGCATCCTAAACGTGGCTATTGGACTTTGCTATAGTCCCACTAGTGCAAAGACATTTGCAGCACCTCTGCCTGTATTGCACACTCCAACTCATTATAACTAAGCCATTATACTAGCAAACACTCAGTGTACCTAGTGGCATCCTAAACGTGGCTATTGGACTTTTGTCTAGTCACACTAGTGCAAAGACATTTGCAGCACGTCTGCCTGCATTGCACACTCCAACTCATTATAACTAAGCCATTATACTGTCACGCTACCCGGGTCCTCTGCTCCGCTCCCCGGGTCCTCTGCTTCGCTCCCCGGCTCACCTGCCACGCTCCCCGCTCTCCAGCCTCCAGTGCCCGCGCTTCCCAGGCCTCCTGGTCCCCGCTCCCGGCGCCCGTCGGCTTCCCAGTCCTTGGCCGGCTCTGCTGCGTCCTCCTCTCAGCTTCCTGCCCTGGCTTCTGGCACCCGGGCCGCGCGCATGCGCATTAGGGCGCGCGCGCGGTCACTGACACTTTCTTAAAGGGCCAGTGTCCACTGACAGGAAATGATGCATACAGGTACAGGGTATAAAGGGGGTTAATGTCCAAGGGAGCGGGGCCTGTTCTTCGTGTTTTCCCAAGCTAGGAGTCAGGTCTCCTTGTGTTCTGTGAGATACTTACCTCTCTGTCTTCTAGAGCCGATCCTGCATCGCCATCCGGTCCTGCTGTATCTCGAACCCCGAACGCTGCCCATCTGCCATCCTGACAGTCCGTACCATCTCGGTTTCCTGCGGTGACCCGTCATCTCGCTCCAACGGTTCCGGACCCCGCCTGACATCATCACGGCTTCCGAACCTGAGCTCCGTCACCCGGACCACCATCAGTGACCTCGTGGTCCCAGGGACTTCTCCATTGTGTTCCAGTGCACGGACTGTCCTGCTACCTAAAGTGCTCCGGCTACCGGACTAATTTCCCTCACCGGGGAGTTCGGCCCAGTGGATCCACCTCCCGGGTCTGCCCGTCCATCTGGCCCTAACATATACTAGCAAACACTCAGTGTACCTAGTGGCATCCTAAACGTGGCTATTGGACTTTAATATAGTCCCACTAGTGCAAAGACATTTGCAGCACCTCTGCCTGCATTGCACACTCCAACTCATTATAACTAAGCCATTATACTAGCAAACACTCAGTGTACCTAGTGGCATCCTAAACGTGGCTCTTGGACTTTTGCCTAGTCACACTAGTGCAAAGACATTTGCAGCACGTCTGCCTGCATTGCACACTCCAACTCATTATAACTAAACCATTATACTAGCAAACACTCAGTGTACCTAGTGGCATCCTAAACGTGGCTATTGGGCTTTAATATAGTCCCACTAGTGCAAAGACATTTGCAGCACCTCTGCCTGCATTGCACACTCCAACTCATTATAACTAAGCCATTATACTAGCAAACACTCAGTGTACCTAGTGGCATCCTAAACGTGGCTATTGGACTTTTGTCTAGTCACACTAGTGCAAAGACATTTGCAGCACGTCTGCCTGCATTGCACACTCCAACTCATTATAACTAAGCCATTATACTGTCACGCTCCCCGGGTCCTCTGCTCCGCTCCCCGGGTCCTCTGCTCCGCTCCCCGGGTCCTCTGCTCCGCTCCCTGGCTCACCTGCCACGCTCCCCGCTCTCCAGCCTCCAGTGCCCGCGCTTCCCAGGCCTCCTGGTCCCCGCTCCCAGCGCCCGTCGGCTTCCCAGTCCCTGGCCGGCTCTGCTGCGTCCTCCTCTCAGCTTCCTGCCCTGGCTTCTGGCACCCGGGCCGCGCGCATGCGCATTAGGGCGCGCGCGCGGTCACTGACCCTTTCTTAAAGGGCCAGTGTCCACTGACAGGAAATGATGCATACAGGTACAGGGTATAAAGGGGGTTAATGTCCAAGGGAGCGGGGCCTGTTCTTCGTGTTTTCCCAAGCTAGGAGTCAGGTCTCCTTGTGTTCTGTGAGTTACTTACCTCTCTGTCTTCTAGAGCCGATCCTGCATCGCCATCCGGTCCTGCTGTATCTCGAACCCCGAACGCTGCCCATCTGCCATCCTGACAGTCCGTACCATCTCGGTTTCCTGCGGTGACCCGTCATCTCGCTCCAACGGTTCCGGACCCCGCCTGACATCATCACGGCTTCCGAACCTGAGCTCCGTCACCCGGACCACCATCAGTGACCTCGTGGTCCCAGGGACTTCACCATTGTGTTCCAGTGCACGGACTGTCCTGCTACCTAAAGTGCTCCGGCTACCGGACTCCTTTCCCTCATCGGGGAGTTCGGCCCAGTGGATCCACCTCCCGGGTCTGCCCGTCCATCTGGCCCTAACATATACTAGCAAACACTCAGTGTACCTAGTGGCATCCTAAACGTGGCTATTGGACTTTAATATAGTCCCACTAGTGCAAAGACATTTGCAGCACCTCTGCCTGCATTGCACACTCCAACTCATTATAACTATGCCATTATACTAGCAAACACTCAGTGTACCTAGTAGCATCCTAAACGTGGCTCTTGGTCTTTTGTCTAGTCACACTAGTGCAAAGACATTTGCAGCACGTCTGCCTGCATTGCACACTCCAACTCATTATAACTAAACCATTATACTAGCAAACACTCAGTGTACCTAGTGGCATCCTAAACGTGGCTATTGGGCTTTAATATAGTCCCACTAGTGCAAAGACATATGCAGCACCTCTGCCTGCATTGCACACTCCAACTCATTATAACTAAGCCATTATACTAGCAAACACTCAGTGTACCTAGTGGCATCCTAAACGTGGCTATTGGACTTTGCTATAGTACCACTAGTGCAAAGACATTTGCAGCACCTCTGCCTGCATTGCACACTCCAACTCATTATAACTAAGCCATTATACTAGCAAACACTCAGTGTACCTAGTGGCATCCTAAACGTGGCTATTGGACTTTTGTCTAGTCACACTAGTGCAAAGACATTTGCAGCACGTCTGCCTGCATTCCACACTCCAACTCATTATAACTAAGCCAATATACTAGCAAACACTCAGTGTACCTAGTGGCATCCTAAACGTGGCTATTGGACTTTTGTCTAGTCACACTAGTGCAAAGACATTTGCAGCACGTCTGCCTGCATTGCACACTCCAACTCATTATAACTAAGCCATTATACTAGCAAACACTCAGTGTACCTAGTGGCATCCTAAACGTGGCTATTGGACTTTTGTCTAGTCACACTAGTGCAAAGACATTTGCAGCACATCTGCCTGCATTGCACACTCCAACTCATTATAACTAAGCCATTATACTAGCAAACACTCAGTGTACCTAGTGGCATCCTAAACGTGGCTATTGGACTTTTGTCTAGTCACACTAGTGGAAAGATATTTGCAGCACGTCTGCCTGCATTGCACACTCCAACTCATTATAACTAAGCCATTATACTAGCAAACACTCAGTGTACCTAGTGGCATCCTAAACGTGGCTATTGGACTTTTGTCTAGTCCCACTAGTGCAAAGATATTTGCAGCACCTCTGCCTGCATTGCACACTCCAACTCATTATAAATAAGCCATTATACTAGCAAACACTCAGTGTACCTAGTGGCATCCTAAACGTGGCTATTGGACTTTTGTCTAGTCACACTAGTGCAAAGACATTTGCAGCACCTCTGCCTGCATTGCACACTCCAACTCATTATAACTAAGCCATTATACTAGCAAACACTCAGTGTACCTAGTGGCATCCTAAACGTGACTATTGGACTTTTGTCTAGTCACACTAGTGCAAAGACATTTGCAGCACCTCTGCCTGCATTGCACACTCCAACTCATTATAACTAAGCCATTATACTAGCAAACACTCAGTGTACCTAGTGGCATCCTAAACGTGGCTATTGGACTTTGCTATAGTCCCACTAGTGCAAAGACATTTGCAGCACCTCTGCCTGCATTGCACACTCCAACTCATTATAACTAAGCCATTATACTAGCAAACACTCAGTGTACCTAGTGGCATCCTAAACGTGGCTATTGGACTTTGCTATAGTCCCACTAGTGCAAAGACATTTGCAGCACGTCTGCCTGCATTGCACACTCCCACTCATTATAACTAAGCCATTATACTAGCAAACACTCAGTGTACCTAGTGGCATCCTAAACGTGGCTATTGGACTTTTGTCTAGTCACACTAGTGCAAAGACATTTGCATCACGTCTGCCTGCATTGCACACTCCAACTTATTATAACTAAGCCATTATACTAGCAAACACTCAGTGTACCTAGTGGCATCCTAAACGTGGCTATTGGACTTTTGTCTAGTCACACTAGTGCAAAGACATTTGCAGCACCTCTGCCTGCATTGCACACTCCAACTCATTATAACTAAGCCATTATACTAGCAAACACTCAGTGTACCTAGTGGCATCCTAAACGTGGCTATTGGACTTTGCTATAGTCCCACTAGTGCAAAGACATTTGCAGCACCTCTGCCTGCATTGCACACTCCAACTCATTATAACTAAGCCATTATACTAGCAAACACTCAGTGTTCCTAGTGGCATCCTAAACGTGGCTATTGGACTTTTGTCTAGTCACACTAGTGCAAAGACATTTGCAGCACGTCTGCCTGAATTGCACACTCCAACTCATTAAAACTAAGCCATTATACTAGCAAACACTCAGTGTACCTAGTGGCAACCTAAACGTGGCTATTGGACTTTGCTATAGTCCCACTAGTGCAAAGACATTTGCAGCACCTCTGCCTGCATTGCACACTCCAACTCATTATAACTAAGCCATTATACTAGCAAACACTCAGTGCACCTAGTGGCATCCTAAACGTGGCTATTGGACTTTTGTCTAGTCACACTAGTGCAAAGACATATGCAGCACCTCTACCTGCATTGCACACTCCAACTCATTATAACTAAGCCATTATACTAGCAAACACTCAGTGTACCTAGTGGCATCCTAAACGTGGCTATTGGACTTTTGTCTAGTCACACTAGTGCAAAGACATTTGCAGCACCTCTACCTGCATTGCACACTCCAACTCATTATAACTAAGCCATTATACTAGCAAACACTCAGTGTACCTAGTGGCATCCTAAACGTGGCTATTGGACTTTAATATAGTCCCACTAGTGCAAAGACATTTGCAGCACCTCTGCCTGCATTGCACACTCCAACTCATTATAACTAAGCCATTATACTAGCAAACACTCAGTGTACCTAGTGGCATCCTAAACGTGGCTATTGGACTTTTGTCTAGTCACACTAGTGCAAAGACATTTGCAGCACCTCTGCCTGCATTGCACACTCCAACTCATTATAACTAAGCCATTATACTAGCAAACACTCAGTGTACCTAGTGGCATCCTAAACGTGGCTATTGGACTTTTGTCTAGTCACACTAGTGCAAAGACATTTGCAGCACCTCTACCTGCATTGCACACTCCAACTCATTATAACTAAGCCATTATACTAGCAAACACTCAGTGTACCTAGTGGCATCCTAAACGTGGCTATTGGACTTTTGTCTAGTCACACTAGTGCAAAGACATTTGCAGCACGTCTGCCTGCATTGCACACTCCAACTCATTATAACTAAACCATTATACTAGCAAACACTCAGTGTACCTAGTGGCATCCTAAACGTGGCTATTGGGCTTTAATATAGTACCACTAGTGCAAAGACATTTGCAGCACCTCTGCCTGCATTGCACACTCCAACTCATTATAACTAAGCCATTATACTAGCAAACACTCAGTGTACCTAGTGGCATCCTAAACGTGGCTATAGGACTTTTGTCTAGTCACACTAGTGCAAAGACATTTGCAGCACCTCTGCCTGCATTGCACACTCCAACTCATTATAACTAAGCCATTATACTAGCAAACACTCAGTGTTCCTAGTGGCATCCTAAACGTGGCTATTGGACTTTTGTCTAGTCACACTAGTGCAAAGACATTTGCAGCACGTCTGCCTGAATTGCACACTCCAACTCATTATAACTAAGCCATTATACTAGCAAACACTCAGTGTACCTAGTGGCAACCTAAACGTGGCTATTGGACTTTTGTCTAGTCACACTAGTGCAAAGACATTTGCAGCACCTCTGCCTGCATTGCACACTCCAACTCATTATAACTAAGCCATTATACTAGCAAACACTCAGTGTACCTAGTGGCATCCTAAACGTGGCTATTGGACTTTTGTCTAGTCACACTAGTGCAAAGACATATGCAGCACCTCTACCTGCATTGCACACTCCAACTCATTATAACTAAGCCATTATACTAGCAAACACTCAGTGTACCTAGTGGCATCCTAAACGTGGCTATTGGACTTTTGTCTAGTCACACTAGTGCAAAGACATTTGCAGCACCTCTACCTGCATTGCACACTCCAACTCATTATAACTAAGCCATTATACTAGCAAACACTCAGTGTACCTAGTGGCATCCTAAACGTGGCTATTGGACTTTAATATAGTCCCACTAGTGCAAAGACATTTGCAGCACCTCTGCCTGCATTGCACACTCCAACTCATTATAACTAAGCCATTATACTAGCAAACACTCAGTGTACCTAGTGGCATCCTAAACGTGGCTATTGGACTTTTGTCTAGTCACACTAGTGCAAAGACATTTGCAGCACCTCTGCCTGCATTGCACACTCCAACTCATTATAACTAAGCCATTATACTAGCAAACACTCAGTGTACCTAGTGGCATCCTAAACGTGGCTATTGGGCTTTAATATAGTACCACTAGTGCAAAGACATTTGCAGCACCTCTGCCTGCATTGCACACTCCAACTCATTATAACTAAGCCATTATACTAGCAAACACTCAGTGTACCTAGTGGCATCCTAAACGTGGCTATTGGACTTTTGTCTAGTCACACTAGTGCAAAGACATTTGCAGCTCGTCTGCCTGCATTGCACACTCCAACTCATTATAACTAAGCCATTATACTAGCAAACACTCAGTGTACCTAGTGGCATCCTAAACGTGGCTATTGGACTTTGCTATAGTCCCACTAGTGCAAAGACATTTGCAGCACCTCTGCCTGCATTGCACACTCCAACTCATTATAACTAAGCC
The DNA here is from genome assembly GCF_048569485.1 of Anomaloglossus baeobatrachus. Lineage (NCBI taxonomy): Eukaryota > Metazoa > Chordata > Amphibia > Anura > Aromobatidae > Anomaloglossus > Anomaloglossus baeobatrachus. The sequence goes on from NC_134357.1 coordinate 515,019,587, forward strand.
ATTATACTAGCAAACACTCAGTGTACCTAGTGGCATCCTAAACGTGGCTATTGGACTTTTGTCTAGTCACACTAGTGCAAAGACATTTGCAGCACGTCTGCCTGCATTGCACACTCCAACTCATTATAACTAAGCCATTATACTGTCACGCTCCCCGGGTCCTCTGCTCCGCTCCCCGGGTCCTCTGCTCCGCTCCCCGGGTCCTCTGCTCCGCTCCCCGGCTCACCTGCCACGCTCCCCGCTCTCCAGCCTCCAGTGCCCGCGCTTCCCAGGCCTCCTGGTCCCCGCTCCCGGCGCCCGTCGGCTTCCCAGTCCCTGGCCGGCTCTGCTGCGTCCTCCTCTCAGCTTCCTGCCCTGGCTTCTGGCACCCGGGCCGCGCGCATGCGCATTAGGGCGCGCGCGCGGTCACTGACCCTTTCTTAAAGGGCCAGTGTCCACTGACAGGAAATGATGCATACAGGTACAGGGTATAAAGGGGGTTAATGTCCAAGGGAGCGGAGCCTGTTCTTCGTGTTTTCCCAAGCTAGGAGTCAGGTCTCCTTGTGTTCTGTGAGATACTTACCTCTCTGTCTTCTAGAGCCGATCCTGCATCGCCATCCGGTCCTGCTGTATCTCGAACCCCGAACGCTGCCCATCTGCCATCCTGACAGTCCGTACCATCTCGGTTTCCTGCGGTGACCCGTCATCTCGCTCCAACGGTTCCGGACCCCGCCTGACATCATCACGGCTTCCGAACCTGAGCTCCGTCACCCGGACCACCATCAGTGACCTCGTGGTCCCAGGGACTTCTCCATTGTGTTCCAGTGCACGGACTGTCCTGCTACCTAAAGTGCTCCGGCTACCGGACTCCTTTCCCTCATCGGGGAGTTCGGCCCAGTGGATCCACCTCCCGGGTCTGCCCGTCCATCTGGCCCTAACATATACTAGCAAACACTCAGTGTACCTAGTGGCATCCTAAACGTGGCTATTGGACTTTAATATAGTCCCACTAGTGCAAAGACATTTGCAGCACCTCTGCCTGCATTGCACACTCCAACTCATTATAACTAAGCCATTATACTAGCAAACACTCAGTGTACCTAGTGGCATCCTAAACGTGGCTATTGGACTTTGCTATAGTACCACTAGTGCAAAGACATTTGCAGCACCTCTGCCTGCATTGCACACTCCAACTCATTATAACTAAGCCATTATACTAGCAAACACTCAATGTACCTAGTGGCATCCTAAACGTGGCTATTGGACTTTTGTCTAGTCACACTAGTGCAAAGACATTTGCAGCACGTCTGCCTGCATTCCACACTCCAACTCATTATAACTAAGCCAATATACTAGCAAACACTCAGTGTACCTAGTGGCATCCTAAAAGTGGCTATTGGACTTTTGTCTAGTCACACTAGTGCAAAGACATTTGCAGCACGTCTGCCTGCATTGCACACTCCAACTCATTATAACTAAGCCATTATACTAGCAAACACTCAGTGTACCTAGTGGCATCCTAAACGTGGCTATTGGACTTTTGTCTAGTCACACTAGTGGAAAGACATTTGCAGCACATCTGCCTGCATTGCACACTCCAACTCATTATAACTAAGCCATTATACTAGCAAACACTCAGTGTACCTAGTGGCATCCTAATCGTGGCTATTGGACTTTGCTATAGTCCCACTAGTGCAAAGACATTTGCAGCACCTCTGCCTGCATTGCACACTCCAACTCATTATAACTAAGCCATTATACTAGCAAACACTCAGTGTACCTAGTGGCATCCTAAACGTGGCTATTGGACTTTTGTCTAGTCACACTAGTGGAAAGATATTTGCAGCACGTCTGCCTGCATTGCACACTCCAACTCATTATAACTAAGCCATTATACTAGCAAACACTCAGTGTACCTAGTGGCATCCTAAACGTGGCTATTGGACTTTGCTATAGTCCCATTAGTGCAAAGACATTTGCAGCACGTCTGCCTGCATTGCACACTCCAACTCATTATAACTAAGCCATTATACTAGCAAACACTCAGTGTACCTAGTGGCATCCTAAACGTGGCTATTGGACTTTGCTATAGTCCCACTAGTGCAAAGACATTTGCAGCACCTCTGCATGCATTGCACACTCCAACTCATTATAACTAAGCCATTATACTAGCAAACACTCAGTGTACCTAGTGGCATCCTAAACGTGGCTATTGGACTTTGCTATAGTCCCACTAGTGCAAAGACATTTGCAGCACCTCTGCCTGCATTGCACACTCCAACTCATTATAACTAAGCCATTATACTAGCAAACACTCAGTGTACCTAGTGGCATCCTAAACATGGCTATTGGACTTTTGTCTAGTCACACTAGTGCAAAGACATTTGCAGCACGTCTGCCTGCATTGCACACTCCAACTCATTATAACTAAGCCATTATACTAGCAAACACTCAGTGTACCTAGTGGCATCCTAAACGTGGCTATTGGACTTTAATATAGTCCCACTAGTGCAAAGACATTTGCAGCACCTCTGCCTGCATTGCACACTCCAACTCATTATAACTAAGCCATTATACTAGCAAACACTCAGTGTACCTAGTGGCATCCTAAACGTGGCTATTGGACTTTGCTATAGTCCCACTAGTGCAAAGACATTTGCAGCACCTCTGCCTGCATTGCACACTCCAACTCATTATAACTAAGCCATTATACTAGCAAACACTCAGTGTACCTAGTGGCATCCTAAACGTGGCTATAGGACTTTTGTCTAGTCACACTAGTGCAAAGACATTTGCAGCACGTCTGCCTGCATTGCACACTCCAACTCATTATAACTAAGCCATTATACTAGCAAACACTCAGTGTACCTAGTGGCATCCTAAACGTGGCTATTGGACTTTGCTATAGTCCCACTAGTGCAAAGACATTTGCAGCACCTCTGCCTGCATTGCACACTCCAACTCATTATAACTAAGCCATTATACTAGCAAACACTCAGTGTACCTAGTGGCATCCTAAACGTGGCTATTGGACTTTTGTCTAGTCACACTAGTGCAAAGACATTTGCAGCACGTCTGCCTGCATTGCACACTCCAACTCATTATAACTAAGCCATTATACTAGCAAACACTCAGTGTACCTAGTGGCATCCTAAACGTGGCTATTGGACTTTAATATAGTCCCACTAGTGCAAAGACATTTGCAGCACCTTAGCCTGCATTGCACACTCCAACTCATTATAACTAAGCCATTATACTAGCAAACACTCAGTGTACCTAGTGGCATCCTAAACGTGGCTATTGGACTTTTGTCTAGTCACACTAGTGCAAAGACATTTGCAGCACGTCTGCCTGCATTGCACACTCCAACTCATTATAACTAAGCCATTATACTAGCAAACACTCATTGTACCTAGTGGCATCCTAAACGTGGCTATTGGACTTTTGTCTAGTCACACTAGTGCAAAGACATTTGCAGCACGTCTGCCTGCATTGCACACTCCAACTCATTATAACTAAGCCATTATACTAGCAAACACTCAGTGTACCTAGTGGCATCCTAAACGTGGCTATTGGACTTTAATATAGTCCCACTAGTGCAAAGACATTTGCAGCACCTTAGCCTGCATTGCACACTCCAACTCATTATAACTAAGCCATTATACTAGCAAACACTCAGTGTACCTAGTGGCATCCTAAACGTGGCTATTGGACTTTGCTATAGTCCCACTAGTGCAAAAACATTTGCAGCACCTCTGCCTGCATTGCACACTCCAACTCATTATAACTAAGCCATTATACTAGCAAACACTCAGTGTACCTAGTGACATCCTAAACGTGGCTATTGGACTTTGCTATAGTCCCACTAGTGCAAAGACATTTGCAGCACCTCTGCCTGCATTGCACACTCCAACTCATTATAACTAAGCCATTATACTAGCAAACACTCAGTGTACCTAGTGGCATCCTAAACGTGGCTATTGGACTTTGCTATATTCCCACTAGTACGAAGACATTTGCAGCACCTCTGCCTGCATTGCACAATCCAACTCATTATAACTAAGCCATTATACCAGCAAACACTCAGTGTACCTAGTGGCATCCTAAACGTGGCTATTGGACTTTTGTCTAGTCACACTAGTGCAAAGACATTTGCAGCACGTCTGCCTGCATTGCACACTCCAACTCATTATAACTAAGCCATTATACTAGCAAACACTCAGTGTACCTAGTGGCATCCTAAACGTGGCTATTGGACTTTAATATAGTCCCACTAGTGCAAAGACATTTGCAGCACCTCTGCCTGCATTGCACACTCCAACTCATTATAACTAAGCCATTATACTAGCAAACACTCAGTGTACCTAGTGGCATCCTAAACGTGGCTATTGGACTTTTGTCTAGTCACACTAGTGCAAAGACATTTGCAGCACGTCTGCCTGCATTGCACACTCCAACTCATTATAACTAAGCCATTATACTAGCAAACACTCAGTGTACCTAGTGGCATCCTAAACGTGGCTATTGGACTTTAATATAGTCCCATTACTGCAAAGACATTTGCAGCACCTCTGCCTGCATTGCACACTCCAACTCATTATAACTAAGCCATTATACTAGCAAACACTCAGTGTACCTAGTGGCATCCTAAACGTGGCTATTGGACTTTGCTATAGTCCCACTAGTGCAAAGACATTTGCAGCACCTCTGCCTGCATTGCACACTCCAACTCATTATAACTAAGCCATTATACTAGCAATTTTTGCTGCCAGTTTAAGGGCCGTAGTTGCATTGTCAGGGATATTTATTCTTTATTATTCTGCTGTTAATAAAGCTAGACCACCACTGCAATCTACACCACCTCTCAATTTTTACTACCACATTTTCAGTCCACAATCTTGTCGCAATCAACATGAGTGGCAAAATGACAGATGCTGGTGGAAAGGGGAAGAGGCGTGGTGGAAAATGCAAAAAAGGTTTTGTCCGTGGGGAAGGTGGCAAAGCTCCATTATCATCTGCTGAAGATAGACCATCTACCAGCAAAAGTAAGATGTCTACTACTTACCGTGGACAATCCGATGTGCTCCCTTTTTTACGGACACGAACAACAGGAACAAAGGTAGATGATGGCCAAAAAAGGAAAATGCTTGAATGGATCTCAAGTGGTCCAACAAGTGCCCTCTCAGCCACTTCAAGTACCGCATCCAAAAAACACCAGTCCTCTGAGTTGTCATCCCAATTAAACTTGATTTCTCCCAGCTCTGAAGTCTCCATCAGCCCTGCACAGTATGGTGGAACTGAGATGGCTGAGTCTGCAGAGCTGTTCAGTCACACTATAGCCTGGGAATCAGAGGTCTGCTCCCAAGCTACAGTGAGTACAGAACAGGAAATGGTCTGCAGTGATGCCCAGAACCTTTGTGACTCTGATTCAGGCCATGAGGACCAAGTTTCGGAGCATAATGTTGACCCTTTGTCACAAACTGTAACACCTGTGGTTATAGACAATGAGGAACATACTGATGACGATGAGACTCAGATACCCGATTGGGATGACAACTTAAATATTCGGTCAGGGCAAGAAGAGGCTCGGTCTGAGGGGGAGGGGAGTGCAAACACAACAATTGATGATGAAGTTCTAGATCCCACCTACTGTCAACCCACAGTCAGGCACTCGAGGAGGTCAACAGAGGTGGTGGAGGAGGATGCAACTGATGACGAAGTTACCTTGCGCCTTCCTGGACAGAGTCGGAGTACTGGTAGCACGTCTACAACTGCATCCTCAGCCACCACTCTGCCTCTGAGTATTATTCGGCGTGGATCAACAGGTCGCATGGCCTCTAAGCCTTGCCTAGCCTGGTCCTTTTTTGACATAGAAAAAGATCGCCCAAATTATGTGATCTGTAAAATTTGTCATGGTTCTCTTAGTAGAGGTCAAAACCTCAGCAGTTTGACAACTTCTTCCATGAATCGTCACATGAATAAATATCATATGGCCCGGTGGGAAGCTCACCGTGCTGCAATGCGGCCTAGCGGAGCGAACCATCCACCGCCTGCCCCTTCCAGTGCATCCGCGCGCTCGTCATCTTCTAGGACTGTGGGGACAGCTGTCACACCTGTTTTTCCACCCACAACTTCCTCCACTGTAACCGCAACAGGCAGTTTGCTTGGTAGGTCGTCAGTTGTTTTGGAAGGGGAAACAAGTGAGTGTGTACAGCTCTCTCAGACATCGATAGCACCAACTTTGGATGAAGGCAACATCATGTCTCCGCCTGCACTTTCCTCACAAACCTGCATTTTTCCAGGGACACCCTACTCAACACCATCTACACACAGCAGCCAGATCTCTGTCCCTCAGATGTGGACAAATAAAAGGCCATTTCCTGCGACCCATGACAAAGCTAAGAGGTTGACTCTATCCCTCTGTAAGCTGTTGGCTACCGAAATGCTGCCTTTCCGCCTAGTGGACACACAGGATTTTAGAGACCTTATGTCTGTCGCTGTGCCCCAGTACCAGATGCCTAGTCGCCACTACTTCTCTAAGAAAGGTGTGCCCGCGCTACACCAACATGTCGCACACAACATCACCGCTTCCTTGAGAAACTCTGTGTGTGAACGGGTGCATTTCACCACCGATACTTGGACCAGTAAGCATGGACAGGGACGTTACATGTCGCTCACTGGGCACTGGGTAACTATGGTGATAGATGGTGAAGGGTCTGCTGCACAAGTCTTGCCGTCCCCACGACTTGTGTGTCAATCCTCTGTCTGTCCAAGTTCCGCCACTGCTTCTGCATCCTCCACCTCATCTGGGTCCTCCACCTCCGCCCCAAGCCTTCCTGGTCAGGCCACCAGCGTTCTCACTGCGCAGAAGGAATCACGCACCCCTCATTACTATGCTGGCAGCAGAGCGCAACGGCATCAGGCGGTCTTTAGCTTGACATGTCTTGGGAATAAGAGTCACACAGCTGAGGAGTTGTGGTCAGCTCTGCGGTCCGAGTTTAATAATGGTTGTCTCCACTCAACCTGCAGCCTGGTAAGGCCGTGTGCGACAATGCTGCAAACCTGGGTGCGGCCCTTCGCCTGGGCAAGGTGACACACGTACCTTGTATGGCTCACGTGTTGAACCTTGTCGTGCAGCAATTTTTAACACACTATCCCGGCCTAGATGGCCTTCTGAACAGGGCACGAAAACTGTCTGCTCACTTCCGCCGTTCAAGCGCCGCAGCTGAGCGACTTGCATCGCTCCAGAAGTATTTCGGCCTGCCGGTTCATCGCCTGAAATGCGATGTGGCGACACGCTGGAATTCAACTCTCCACATGTTACAGCGACTGTGGCAGCACCGCCGTGCCCTGGTGCAATACGTCATGACGTATAGCCTGGGCCAACGAGATGTAGAGGTGGGGCAGATCACCCTGATGGAGTGGTCTCAGATCAAGGACCTATGCACCCTTCTGCACAGTTTCGACATGGCGACGAATATGTTTAGCGCTGACAATGCCATTATCAGCATGACGATTCCAGTCATTTACATGCTGGAGCACACGGTAAACACTATTCGGAGTCAGGGGGTGGGACAACAGGAAGGGGATGAACTACAGGAGCATTCATATGCGCAAGACACAACAACATCACCAAGGTCCAGACGTTCATCATCACCAAGGCGCCAGGCATGGGACCATGGGGGACAGGGATCAACAAGGGCGCATGCTAGCAGGCGAGATGTTGAGGAAGGTGCAGGAGGACATGAAGAAATGGAGGACGAACTGTCCATGGACATGGAAGACTCAGCAGATGAGGGAGACCTTGGTCAAATTTCAGTTGAAAGAGGTTGGGGGGAGATGTCAGAGGAAGAAAGAACGGTTAGCACCTCTATGCCACAAACACAGCGTGGACTTGGTCCGCATGGCTGCGCAAGACACATGAGTGCCTTCTTGTTGCACTACCTCAACATGACCCTCGTATTGTCAAAATTAGAAGTGATGATGACTACTGGCTTGCCACACTATTAGATCCCCGGTACAAGTCCAAATTTTGTGACATAATTCCAGCCATAGAAAGGGACGCACGTATGCAGGAGTATCAGCAGAAGCTGTTACTCGATCTTAGATCCGCTTTTCCACCAAACAACCGTGCAGGTGCAGGGAGTGAATCTCCCAGTTGTAACTTGACAAACATGGGACGGTCTCGTCATGTTCAACAGTCTACACGTACCAGTAGGACCGTATCTGGTGCTGGTAACAGCAATTTTATGGAATCTTTTCATAATTTTTTTAGACCCTCCTTTGCAAGGCCACCAGAGACAACAAGTCTGACACATAGTCAACGGCTGGAGAGGATGATACAGGAGTATCTACAAATGAACATCGATGCCATGACTTTGCAAATGGAGCCTTGCTCATTTTGGGCTTCAAATCTAGAAAAATGGCCAGAGCTATCCAGTTACGCCTTGGAGATTTTGTCGTGTCCAGCTGCCAGCGTTGTCTCTGAACGTGTCTTCAGTGCTGCTGGGTGTGTGCTGACAGATAAGCGCATGCGTCTGTCCAGTGACAATGTGGACAGACTGACGTTCATCAAAATGAACAAGTCATGGATCCAGAAGGAATTTACTACCCCTGTGTCATCCTGGGGAGAGTAAATGCTTGTGGATTTGGAATGTGCTTGATGCAAATCTAGCTGTGAAGTGTACAACTAGGGCACAAGTGCTGCCACTGAATGGGTGGGTGTGTGTGGGGCACAATTTTTGGAAAAAAGAGAGGCTCCGCTTGGAGTAACCCTTGCTTGATGTGTTTTTAAAAGAAGCCAAGATGAACAGAGCTGGGATCAGGAAAGACTTTGCTACCTACCCCGGTGTCATCCTGGGGACGGATAAGAACGGCGTATTTTGGAATGTGCTTGATGCAAATCTAGCTGTGAAGTGTACAACTAGGGCACAAGTGCTGCCACTGAATGGGTGGGTGTGTGTGGGGCACAATTTTTGGAAAAAAGGGAGGCTCCGCTTGGAGTAACCCTTGCTTGATGTGTTTTTAAAAGAAGCCAAGATGAACAGAGCTGGGATCAGGAAAGACTTTGCTACCTACCCCGGTGTCATCCTGGGGACGGATAAGAATGGCGTATTTTGGAATGTGCTTGATGCAAATCTAGCTGTGAAGTGTACAACTAGGGCACAAGTGCTGCCACTGAATGGGTGGGTGTGTGGGGCACAATTTTTGGAAAAAAGGGAGGCTCCGCTTGGAGTAACCCTTGCTTGATGTGTTTTTAAAAGAAGCCAAGATGAACAGAGCTGGGATCAGGAAAGACTTTGCTACCTACCCCGGTGTCATCCTGGGGACGGATAAGAATGGCGTATTTTGGAATGTGCTTGATGCAAATCTAGCTGTGAAGTGTACAACTAGGGCACAAGTGCTGCCACTGAATGGGTGGGTGTGTGGGGCACAATTTTTGGAAAAAAGGGAGGCTCCGCTTGGAGTAACCCTTGCTTGATGTGTTTTTAAAAGAAGCCAAGATGAACAGAGCTGGGATCAGGAAAGACTTTGCTACCTACCCCGGTGTCATCCTGGGGACGGATAAGAATGGCGTATTTTGGAATGTGCTTGATGCAAATCTAGCTGTGAAGTGTACAACTAGGGCACAAGTGCTGCCACTGAATGGGTGGGTGTGTGGGGCACAATTTTTGGAAAGAAGGGAGGCTCCGCTTGGAGTAACCCTTGCTTGATGTGTTTTTAAAAGAAGCCAAGATGAACAGAGCTGGGATCAGGAAAGACTTTGCTACCTACCCCGGTGTCATCCTGGGGACGGATAAGAACGGCGTATTTTGGAATGTGCTTGATGCAAATCTAGCTGTGAAGTGTACAACTAGGGCACAAGTGCTGCCACTGAATGGGTGGGTGTGTGTGGGGCACAATTTTTGGAAAAAAGGGAGGCTCCGCTTGGAGTAACCCTTGCTTGATGTGTTTTTAAAAGAAGCCAAGATGAACAGAGCTGGGATCAGGAAAGACTTTGCTACCTACCCCGGTGTCATCCTGGGGACGGATAAGAACGGCGTATTTTGGAATGTGCTTGATGCAAATCTAGCTGTGAAGTGTACAACTAGGGCACAAGTGCTGCCACTGAATGGGTGGGTGTGTGGGGCACAATTTTTGGAAAAAAAGGGAGGCTCCGCTTGGAGTAACCCTTGCTTGATGTGTTTTTAAAAGAAGCCAAGATGAACAGAGCTGGGATCAGGAAAGACTTTGCTACCTACCCCGGTGTCATCCTGGGGACGGATAAGAATGGCGTATTTTGGAATGTGCTTGATGCAAATCTAGCTGTGAAGTGTACAACTGGGGCACAAGTGCTGCCACTGAAGGGGTGGGTGTGTGGGGCACAATTTTTGGAAAAAAGGGAGACTACGCTTGGAGTCACCTTGCGGTGTTTTACATGATTTTAGAAGGGCCTGCCATGCCTATATCTGTGTGTCCTCCTCTTTTTCCTTGTCCAGCTGTTTTGTTTTCGCATGAGTATATGTCCTTGTCACTTTCCCATGTGTTTGTGTTGTGTTGTGAGTTGTTTGTCACCTTTTGGACACCTTTGAGGGTGTTTTCTAGGTGTTTTTATGTGTTTGTGATTGCCTGCCATTGTTTCCTATGCAGTTCGAGTTCGGTTCGTCGAACGTTCGACGAGCCGAACTCGAACGGGACCTCCGTTCGGCGAACCGACCTCGAGCCGAACCGGGACCGCTTCGCTCATCTCTAGTTCTGACTCCTGTGGTTGCCCACCGGTAGTCCGCTCCCCGGCGTATAGGTACTGAAGGAGCCCGTTTTGCCCGCAGGCTCTGGCCCTTGGATCTCTAGCCTATGGCGGTGGCTGTGTATCCTCACGGTGTGGACTGTTGCCTTCTGTCGGGTCTTGGTTATGAGGAAACCCCTGGGGTCCCGGTCACACTCGGATTTGACCGTTGTCGGCGGCTCCAAGCCTAGTCGGGGTCCGATGGCTCTGCCTGTGTGCTTAGCTTCACTCCGCTCCCCGTCTCGGTACCGGCGGGCCACCACCCGACCCCAGTCCTACGGTTCTGCAGAGATCCACTAACTCCTGCAGATGGCCACCACCGTCTGCCAACCTTGCTGTTTGTGTCTGGGCCCCTACCCAAACACCGACAGTTTCTGACCTCTCCCTTTCACCTTCAAACTTAATCTGTCACTTTTCCCGCCTCCAAGCCTGTGAACTCCTCGGTGGGCGGGGACAACCGCCTGGCTCCGCCCCACCTGGTGTGGACATCAGACCCTAGAGGGAGGCAACAAGGGTTTTTGTTTGACTGGTGTGACTATCCAGGGGAGGGGGGGTGTGATGTTATGTCTGTGACTAACTAGCTAGTCCAGGGCGTCACAACTGTAACTCACAGGATCCAGACACTGCAGCATGAAAACGGAACGGATGCAAACGCATGTTGCCGCTAGTCCATTGACATTGCATTGAGAAGACAACGGATCCGGCAACATGCAGTTTGCGTTTTTCTGCCGACCGGCAGAATACAGCTGATGGGAAGCTAGCCTAAAATCTCCCCAGATCCTCAGTGTGTGCACTTGTCCTCCTAGAGGAGCGTGGGGCCTTGTTGGGCTTTCTTGTAGTAATACATTGGGGTGTGGCTCCCCCGGCCTGTGCTCCTTTATCCTCCCAGATAACCCCACACTGGTTTATTCCCAGTCACACATGGCTCCTCTATCTTCCCCTGTCAGTCTGAGGCCTTGGTAAGCACAGAGAGGTGAGTCCCTGGAGTTGGGGCCTCCACATTGGGCACAGCTTGTCCTGGCTGGATGGATTTAATGCTTTTTGATAATATAAAATTGGTAACTAAGAGCCTCATGTTTTATACGTGTATAGAAGAAGGAATTCATGTAGTCATTAATGGCGGTGTGCTGACCCATCGTGTATGTATATGGTTATTTATCACCACAGCTTATTTGTGCTCCTGTACATTAATACTACAGGTGTGCGGCTCTGAGCTTTCTTGTATGGATAATGTGACATCACAGGTCCTGTAAGCACAGAGCAGCCATATATCTAGTGTGCGGCTCTGCAGGTGGGGGTGTGTGGAGATTCCCCATTAGGCTATGTGTGCATGCTGCGTTTTTCGTGGTGTTTTTGCACGTTTTTGGGTGCGTTTTTTTTTGGTCAGAAAACTGCATGATCTTCCCCAGCAAAGTCTGAGTCTTCATTTTTGCTGTCTGCACAGTTTGTTTTTTTTTTTTGTGTTTTGCTGCATTTTTGAGGTGAAGAAAAAAAAAAGCAAAAAAAAAAAAGCAACATGTCAATTCATACTGTTTTTTTTCCACCCATGCAATGCATTGGAAAAACGCAACAAAAAGTGACCAAAACGCAGCCAAAAATGGGGTAACAACGCATGCGTTTTTTACCGCTGCCTTTTTGCCACAGGTGCACTTATTGTGGCCAAAACGTTGCATGTTTGTGGTCACAAAAAAAAGGCAACGTGAACACACAGCCTTACTGAGTGCAGGGGGCATTAACCCCTTCAGAGCTGAGACTATTTAGGTATTTTTGTGTTGCCACAGTGGAATACTCAGAGCTTTTTAATTTTTGTTGTTACTTTTCCTCTGATATATACATACTACCCAACATTGAAAGACCAGAAACACGTATAGGTCACATAGTACAGTGGCGTTTGCCTTGCTTCCACACAACAAAGCATAGTTACCAGAGTACCTTCATTCCCACACAGTATAATATTCCCACAGTACCACGCCCCCTTCACAGACAACATAATGGTCACACAGTACCGACACCCCCGAACCACGGTATGTTTTCATCATATTGCCATCCCCCCCACACACAGTATAAGGCTACATGCGCATGCTGAGTTTTTTGTTACGTTTTTGGTGCAGTTTTGTTGTCAGAACTTTGACATCTGACTTCCCAGCAAAGTCTATGAGAAGTCAAATTTGCCATGTGCACCTTGCAGTTTATTTGTCAGTGTTTTTTTGACAAACAGGAACCAGCATGTTCATTCTTCTAGCGTTTTTATCAACATTTGTCGCAAACAAACTCAGCAAAAACGCATGCTCTCAATTTGTTTATGCGTTTTTGGTGCATTTGTCACAAAAAATGCATCAAAAGCACTAAAAACGCACCTACATTAAAGCTTTTTTTTTTTATATACATTTCAAGGTTCTGTCTGACAAGGTGCAGTTTTGCTTGCAGTTTTGGTTGCAGTTTGCTGAAAAAACTGCAGCATTCGCATGAAGGCTTATGCTCCCTCAATACCTTCCTCACACAGTATAATGCTCCTACAGTATCGCCATCCCCCCTCACACAACTCCAAGAAAAACTGTACCGCTTCAATCCTTTTTGAGATATTATATATCTCAAAAAGGATATATGCATTTTAAAATAACATATCAGGGAGCAGTATAGCACGTGGAAGTCTTAATCGTAACGTATCGTAACTCTGCTGTACAAACACTGAAAAACATTTACCACAAACCTTAAAGTATTTGTGCAATAGAGTTTGGATACTGCGATAAGTAGATGAGTATTGTGTTCGTCTAACTTCCTTTAGTTTTGTTTTTTTATTATACCTTTTTCTGCTACTTTTTTTTAATTTTTTTTATTTTATTCAACTTTGGGCAAACTCTTTAAATGGTTGGTTTTCCTTCAATAAATTGAATATCTCTCTGGCCGCAGGTTATTATAAAGACACAAACCATGCTGTATATGTCTTCCCCAAGTACAGTAGCAAATATACAATTTGTCATAGGCTGCATCGATGATGTCACACAGGCAGTGCAGGAGCCAATCAGTGTGCTCAGTGGCTCTGCCATTATAGATAAGACGCCCATTTCAGGACAGCTGAGTGCACTGATTGGCTGATGACATGATGTCCGCACCGCAGCCAATGCCAGACACTGGGAGGATCAGTGGAGAGTCAGTGCCGGACCAGGGGAAGGTGAGTATACTGCGGTTTGTTCTAATATTATAACCTGCAGCCGAGGATCAACATTTACTGAAAGGGAACAACCACTATAATGAGTGCCACAGAAACAAATGTACAGTGTGATATATTATATCACGGTTCAATAATGCAGTGTTCAGGTAGCTAAAAAAGTTAAATACTGCAGGACACTTTATAATAGAAAGCGGACACCTCCAAAAGAGAGGAAACAGAAGACCCCACATTCATACTCACAAAACTTGCAGCTCCTGCCAATTGGATAGACAGTTCATGGATCAGAGCTCTATAGAGGTTACCTCTTCTGTGACTGCACATTCTGCACTACTTATCAGCTTTGTGCTGATTTACAGATTTCTCAGTTCATTGACGTCACAGTAAAGAAGATATAAGTGGTTAACTTTTCTTTAAAGTGCCGCTTCCCTTTTTCTTGCCTCCCTAGGCACATGCCCTCCTGTAACTAGTTATACAAACATCCTTCAGTAAGATTTAAGCTATTTTTGAGATCATAGCTATTACAGTAGGATTACGTTGGTCAATCAATAGTATGTTACGGGGTTACCTAAACTTAATATTATTCACAGTACAAAAAAAAAAATCACAATGCAGAGAGAAATCCAGAAACTACACTTTTTTTCTTTTCTTACATCCACTGCCTCAAGTTCCTAATACACATTAATGCCTTAACGCAAAATCACATACATGTGTGCCAGCAGCCGAGCTGCTTGGATCCGGATTCGCAGTGGCTCGAGGGTCTCCGTACTCGGGGGTCATGCGGTCACTCAAATGAAGGGGGATTATGTACAAGGGGAATTATAGAGTTCGTGACCCCACCCATAGTATGTGGTAAATAGGAGAACCACCATTGCAATTGGGAGTACCCGGGGATGATGGAATGGGGCAGCCAGGTGTTGTGACCCTCCACGGGTAGGGGGGATACCCCGGGACTTGGTGATTGAGAAGGAGTACCGTTGGATGCAAGGGGGTCATTGTGGTACTCACTCAGTCCATTAAGCTGACACAGACAATTGTGTGAAACTTGCCAGGTCCCGCTCCCCACTACGGCTAAGTGTGGGACCTTGCTCTTAGGGCTCACGCTTGGGATTTTCTGGACCGTTTTGAATTGGAAAGTCTTATCCCCCTCATTGCGCTAATGCACCGATTTTTTTTTTTTTTTGGAGCTGTTGGCAATGGATCTTGAAGGCTCCGTTCTCCTCAGGTAAATTATCGGGTTGCCTGAAGCTACTCCCTGACCTAGGGTCCACGTACCCCATCATGCCTTGGTCCCAGCCCGGTGATGGTGCAAGACCGTTGGCTGTTCTCCTTGACAGATCTGTGCCTTTTGCCACGATCCCCTGCGTCCGGGGGTCCAGCTTCCCTAGGCCCAGACCACCGTCTGCCACCTAGATTGCTTCCCAAGAGCCCCGCTCCTGACCTCCTCTTACTTTCACTTCTCAGACCCAGCTTTCTACTCTTGAAACTCCTGACCTCCTCTCCAAAGCCCCCAGGTGGGTGACGCTATTCCACTCAAGCAGTCCACTGGTGTGTTTGGTGGGTGTGGTGCAGGGTGTATCTAGGATTTGATTAGCTGATGTAGGCAACAACATGTAGTTAGGGACCCAAAACCAAGAAGGAGGATTGTGCAATACCTTGTGACAACCTGATAGTCAAGGGGCGTCACACATGTATGTCTGGTGATTCAGTGCCCTAACACAGTCCACCGACCATGTATATGGTTTAGTTAAACCCTCATTGCACAAAGTCGCACCGTAACAGTGATCTCGGTAATTGCTTTTTCTATATTCACGAACCGATTCTAATGAAGTACGCTTCATCTCTGAAATGCAATTTTTAAGTCCTTCCACAGTTTCTCATTGGTATTTAGGGTTGGACTATGACTGGGCTATTCACACACATGAATATGTTTTGATATAAACCATTTAACTGAAGCTTTGGTAGTATTTGAAGTATTGTTGTCCTTCTGGAAGGTGAACATACGCTCAAGTCTTTTGAAGTCTCTAACAGGTTTTCCTCCAGGATTGCCCAATATTTTGCTCCATCAATCTTCCCATCAACTCTGACTAGCTTCCCTATCCTGCTGTGATAAAGTCTCCCCACACAATGATGTTACCACCACCATGTGTGATGGTGGAGATGGAGTTTTCAGAGTAATGTGCAATGTTAGTTTTCTGCCACACATAGCGTTTTGCAATTAGCCCAAGAAGTTCAGCTTTGGTCTTGTCTAACCAGAGCACCTCCTTCGACATGACATGTAGCGGACACAGGGAGCATGTGGAAGGTGATCTGGCCAGATTACACCAAATTAGAACATTTTGTGCTAAATACCGAATGTTGTCTGGTGCTAAACTAATGTACCGCCCCGCGCTCTGCTGCAGCCGAGCCGCTCTGATCCCGGCTCGTGTGTCGGTGGCTAGAGCGTCTCCAGACCGGGGGTCACGTCGCTCTGAAAGGGGGCAGGCGTGTAGTGAGGTTTTTTTTTTATTAGATTAGAGTATGTGACGCCACACACGGGTTGTGGTGAATGTAGGCACCACCGCTGCCAGTTACTGGGCACCCCGGGGAAGATGTTGGGGGCAGCTTGTGATGGTAACCCCTTCGTGGGCAGGGGCTGGTGGCCCCGGGACCCGGTTGATGTGGTATAGTGTCGGTGCGTGGCCCGCCAGTTGCTTCTGTCGCGGGCGGGGAGGAGGGTGTCAGCACACCGCGCTCACCCCTTCTGCTCGGGTCCGGCAGCTGCTCCTGGTGGCTCGAGCTGTGGGCCGGATCCCGGGGTTTCTCGAGCGACACTCCTCGCCCGTGAGTGAAAGGTGGGTGTTTGTTGGGTGTGGGGATTGTTATAGTTCGTGACGCCACCCACGGTTGTGGTGATTGCACCACCGCTGCTCAGTATGGGGGTCCCGGGGATGGTGATGCGGAGCAGCCAGGTGTTGTGTTGCCCCTCCGTGGGTAGGGGTTGGTGATCCCGGGGCCCAGTGATGAGATGTAAAGTGTAGGGGCCGGTGGGCGCAGGGACGCGGGGGCAGCGCTGTGCCTTGCGGCACTGTGGTACTCACTCAGCCTGAGACGTGGACACAGTTTGTACGGTAAACCAAACGGCTGGTAGGACGGTCCCACAGACGGCTGCACCTGCACTCCCGGTAGGTGACGGTGATGTCCCTCTTCCTTGCACCTTTGTTTGACTTGTGGTATCGGTGGATTCCCTCCGGTTACCCGCTCCCCGGCTGCAATCTGGGCCGGAGGAGCCCTACACTTTGCCCGCAGGCGCTGGCCCTGAGAAACTGGTGCCGTGGCGGTGGCGGTGTCTCTCCAATACGGGTTGGGCTGTTGCCTTCAATCGGGACTTGGTTGTTGGGGGATCTGCGTCCCCGTCACTGACGGATTCGGCAAATTTGGCGACTCCTAGCCTTGCCGGGGTCCGAGAGGCCCCTGCCCTGGTGCTGACTGTCCTTCGGAACACTGCTCCAGACCACCGGGCACACAGCCAACGGGGTCCTTCCAGGAACTTCCAAACGGTCCCCCTCCAGACAGTCACCGCCGTTGCTGACCTTGCTGTTCTGGCCCTCCACAAAGCTGGACCCTTCAGGCTGTCTTTCTCTTCTGTCACTTCACTTGCTTTCCTCCTTTTTCCACTTCTCTACTTTCACTCTCACTTTGCTGTTTACTTTTGCCCTGTCTAGACTACTCCTTCACTCCTTCCACTTCCTCCTCCCTGACTAGACTGAACTCCTCGACTCATCTGCCTGGTTTTCCCCGCCTCCAGAGTTGTGAGCTCCTTGGTGGGCGGAGCCAACTGCCTGTCCCACCCCCTGGTGTGCATCATCAGACTCCTGGAGGAAGGCAACAAGGATTTGTAGGTTAGCTGTGATGTGCCTACCTGGAGTGTGGGGTGTGGTGGTGTTGTGACCTGTGTCCCCTGGCTTGCCCAGGGCGACACATTCCCCCTTAGCAAAATGCAGACCGTCCGCGGGCTGCCGTCCTACACCGGTTTTATTTTTCTGTAAAAAGGGGGTAACAAGGTTAAGAAAACATAAATAACATTTTTAATCAAAACTCTTCCCAAGACGGGAGGCACATTTACTTTTAACGTTACAACGGTATACGGTCACGGTTTCCGCTCTCTCCCACCCAAGCAACCTGGCCCTGATGCTGCCCCTAAAACCCAGGCAGCACCCCTTGACCCACAGTCCAGCACAAGTTAACCGAGCGGGATCTGTCCTTCCCCTCCAGAGGGTGGCCACCGGTTCCTTTGGTGGCTGGGCCCTAGCCTGCTCTGCTCAGGGCCCTCCCTCCAACCTGCCTCTCCGGAGGCGGCATTGCGGAAACGGTAACGGTACCCAACATATTTACAAGCCCCTTAACGTTTGTGGTGCCCTGCAAGTTCACGGGCTTGTCCATGGATAGTTCCCATGCAAATTAAACTTTAAACGGTCCCCACGGGGACAACGGTGCCGGCTCCTGCCGGTTCAAATCACAAGGCAAATCAGGTAACTGTTCGGTAATTTTCATTTTTATCATCTGCAACTTTCAAACACACTGACTTCGGGTCCCAACGGGGACAACTTTTAGGCGGAGGACCGCCGGCTTAGCAGTCCATCCTCAATCGTGGGGCTCTAGTGCCACCTTCACATGGTGCACCGCTCTGGACCCCAATGGTAGCTCGCTGCAGGCGATCTTCTTCCATATTCATGCAGGCATGCACATCCGCTCTACACCCCTCTCGGGCATCGATCTCCCTGCGCAGCTGCTGTTGCCGTCGCTCCCAGCCGGGAGCAATTTCTTTTTGCTCCGGTTCAGCGCGTGCG
Source organism: Anomaloglossus baeobatrachus (assembly GCF_048569485.1). Lineage (NCBI taxonomy): Eukaryota > Metazoa > Chordata > Amphibia > Anura > Aromobatidae > Anomaloglossus > Anomaloglossus baeobatrachus. Next base: position 515,038,329 of record NC_134357.1, read on the forward strand.
AGGGACGGGCCCAGCCAGAGTCCCTCCGTGTCGGCTACGACCGGCACCTTCAGTAATGAGGGACCCCGCTGTGACATGGCCTGCTCTGCCTCCTGGCAGCTGCATCCCCGCCGTGCCTCCGGTGCATCTTTGCTGACGGGCTCAGCCTTTGGCTTCTTCCATAGAAGCGGTTCAGGGTGGTCATGAGCTTCTGCTGCAGGTCGGTCCGCCGGGGCGGATTGGCAGGGTACCGCTACCGGTGGTGGTGGTAGCGGGCCTAGTGGCGGGGCAGCAGCAGCTAACGCGGGTAGCTGGAGAGGCAGCAGGGTGAACGGGTGTAGGCCGGGCCCCTCAGCCGCAGCGGCCGATCCCTCGGGAATACAGGGACGTGGGTCTCTTACCCGTTCCTCCAAATCTTCCTTCACCTCGCATCTCCACATAGCAGCCACCACTTCCACCATGTCGGCCTCCCGCTCCTCCAGGAGGAGTTGCCTGTGGACCTGCAGACGGCTGCTTAGCTGGACGGTCCGGACTTCCACCCACGCCGCCATGCCAGGCGCGGGGACCACGGTGTTGTTGGTCGGACTCAGCATCTTTAGCAGCGGCCTCTTCCAGGAACCAGTAAATGGCCGCAGGGTCCTGGCGTCCCTGCTTCCATAGCCGCGCTTACATGCGGCCAGCCGCCATTTCGTCCCCCTTAGCTCTTTCCGGCCCCTCCTCTCTCGGGGCGGGGTTTTGGCCTTCGCGCCTCTACTGCTCGAGAAGACGCTCGAGCGGGAACTTTTCGCGCCAAAGATGGCGGCTTCTGAAATTTTCCTGCCGGATACCTCCGGCGGTAACAAGGCGCACCTCTACCAGACGGCAGAGCGGTAAGATCCTGTTCGTGACGCCAAGTTGTCGCGGGCGGGGAGGAGGGTGTCAGCACACCGCGCTTACCCCTTCTGCTCGGGTCCGGCAGCTGCTCCTGGTGGCTCGAGCTGTGGGCCGGATCCCGGGGTTTCTCGAGCGACACTCCTCGCCCGTGAGTGAAAGGTGGGTGTTTGTTGGGTGTGGGGATTGTTATAGTTCGTGACGCCACCCACGGTTGTGGTGATTGCACCACCGCTGCTCAGTATGGGGGTCCCGGGGATGGTGATGCGGAGCAGCCAGGTGTTGTGTTGCCCCTCCGTGGGTAGGGGTTGGTGATCCCGGGGCCCAGTGATGAGATGTAAAGTGTAGGGGCCGGTGGGCGCAGGGACGCGGGGGCAGCGCTGTGCCTTGCGGCACTGTGGTACTCACTCAGCCTGAGACGTGGACACAGTTTGTACGGTAAACCAAACGGCTGGTAGGACGGTCCCACAGACGGCTGCACCTGCACTCCCGGTAGGTGACGGTGATGTCCCTCTTCCTTGCACCTTTTGTTTGACTTGTGGTATCGGTGGATTCCCTCCGGTTACCCGCTCCCCGGCTGCAATCTGGGCCGGAGGAGCCCTACACTTTGCCCGCAGGCGCTGGCCCTGAGAAACTGGTGCCGTGGCGGTGGCGGTGTCTCTCCAATACGGGTTGGGCTGTTGCCTTCAATCGGGACTTGGTTGTTGGGGGATCTGCGTCCCCGTCACTGACGGATTCGGCAAATTTGGCGACTCCTAGCCTTGCCGGGGTCCGAGAGGCCCCTGCCCTGGTGCTGACTGTCCTTCGGAACACTGCTCCAGACCACCGGGCACACAGCCAACGGGGTCCTTCCAGGAACTTCCAAACGGTCCCCCTCCAGACAGTCACCGCCGTTGCTGACCTTGATGTTCTGGCCCTCCACAAAGCTGGACCCTTCAGGCTGTCTTTCTCTTCTGTCACTTCACTTGCTTTCCTCCTTTTTCCACTTCTCTACTTTCACTCTCACTTTGCTGTTTACTTTTGCCCTGTCTAGACTACTCCTTCACTCCTTCCACTTCCTCCTCCCTGACTAGACTGAACTCCTCGACTCATCTGCCTGGTTTTCCCCGCCTCCAGAGTTGTGAGCTCCTTGGTGGGCGGAGCCAACCGCCTGGCCCACCCCCTGGTGTGCATCATCAGACTCCTGGAGGAAGGCAACAAGGATTTGTAGGTTAGCTGTGATGTGCCTACCTGGAGTGTGGGGTGTGGTGGTGTTGTGACCTGTGTCCCCTGGCTTGCCCAGGGCGACACACTTCGGTCCCCAAAACGGTTGATGGTGTCCGCCTTTCTCCTGCACCTTTTTGTAGAATTGGCCAACCGCGCTTCAGTGACGGGAGTCCCGCTCCCCGACATGTACGTTGGGAGAGCCCGTTGCCCGCAGGCACTGGCCCGTTGGATCTCTTGGCCCTTGGCGGTGGCCGTTATCCGGAATTGGTGGGCTGTTGCCTTCTTTCGGGTGTTTGGGTGGGAAAGGACCTAAAGTCCAGACCTCAATCAGTTAATTAACGGGGTCCGGTAGATTCGGGACCGCGTTTCAGGGTCTGAGTACCCCCACTTGTGCTCCGGTTTCAAGCTGGTTCCCCGGTTCGGTACCGGCGGACCGCTACCCTGTCCCGGCTACCTACGGTTCCACCGGGCTGTCTTCCCGGCTCCTGCAGACGGCCACCACCATCTGCCTCCTAGCCAAAGTGCCCGGGCGCCTACCCAGGACACTGGTGTTAGACAGTAGCAGACCTGGGACCAGATCTGGTCTTGAACTTGACTCCTTCACTCCCTAACTTAATCTCATCTAACGTGTTGTTCCTGCCTCTGGGCATGTGAACTCCTCGGAGGGCATGGCCAACCGCCTGGCGCCACCCCCCCCTGGTGTGGACATCAAACCCAGAGGGAGGTGACTAGGGTTTAGTAGGTTGGCTGCTGTCACCTTATTTGGGGATGGGTGTAGTGCAAGGGCCTAACTGTGACTACCTGGCTAGTCCAGGGCCTCACACTAACACTGCACATAACCCTGAAAACACCATCCTTACTGAAAAAAAATCTCACTGACAAAATAAATCAAATGGCACTGGCTTTTTCTTTATGTATAATTATCTTTCTGTAGCATGAAACACTATAAATGGGCCTGTAAATGTTTGTTGAATAATGGCTCCTGAGAAAAAAAAAAAACGCATACGGATGGCATTTGCATGACAAACGAATGCTCGTCAAAAAAAAATGCTCACTTACTTGTCATGCGCTTGACATTCATTACTTTTCTGGATGAAAACTGGGCTAATTATATAGGTCTATTTTCTAATTTTCTATACACTGACTTATATCTGGGACTTATTTTTGGACTAGGGCTTATATTTCAAGCATACTCCAAAACTCTTGTAAAATCATAATTGGGCTTATTTTCGGTGTAACTTGGTAACTATGCAACACAGACATTTTTCTGATCGGACATAAGATTACAGCCCGAGAAAGATTAGAACCATTCATTTTGGCGGCTGGTGGTAATATAGTCAGTGACGGACTCTGGCCAAATATGTTCCTGGAGCCCTAGTAGAAAATGAAGATTAGGTCCTCATCGTGAAGTAGATATTTATTCTCTACGTGTAATGAATATCTCCTGCATTTTTTTGAATTCTGATTCCAGTGTCTGTAAAGTAGACATGAATTAGTGTTATGGAAGATGAGTCTGACTGTCTGAGAAATGTATTCAGCTGCAGATTGTGAGGAAAAACCTGCTTGTGGTGTGTGGCCTAATATGTTTTATTTGCTTATGTCCCCTGCCAGTCTGTTTTTTTTTTTTTTCTGCTGAGCGCTGAGGAACCTATAATCACTGCAGCTTAACAGTGGATGGTATCATTGTGTGTGTCAGGACGTCACCTTCTATTTCTTTATGGAGAAGCCTGAGTATTTAGAGGGACACAAAGATCTGTACAAGGACGTCATGATGGCAGTTCCCCATCCCCTCACATCACCAGGTAATAGACAGGACTATATACACACGGCCTATAATTATCTGAATGTAAAGAATTAATTCAGTCCCTGTATGTGTTTCCTCCAGTTCTATCGAGTGAGAGGACAACACCAGAGAGATGTCCTCGTCTTCATCAGGACTGTAAACAAGAAAATTCTAATGTTCCTCAAGATCATCAGGTAGATGGAGAGAAGGTGTCATTAAATCTCCCCTATGATGTGTAGACTGCTGTGAAGGTCTGGTGTTCAGTCTAGTGTTATCCACCAGTATTATATGTGTGACGCCCTGACAAAATCAGGTAGTCACAGAAGACTGCATCCATCTTCCATATGCAGGATTCCCTCCTCCTTGGCCTTCCAACACAACCACACACAGGTACAAACACCAGCCACAAAAGCCTAGTCACCCACCACCCCACCAGGACAAAAGGGACACACCAGTGGACGGAGCCAGGCAGATGGTGACTCCCATCTAGGGGTTCTGAGGTGTTCAGGGAGGGAACAAGACAGAGTCAGAGAGGAAGTGAGAGGAGTGAAGTGGTAGTCGAGGGTTGTAGTTCCCAGACTACCTGAGCTGACTAGGTGGCAGACGGCAGAGCAGGGCCACAAACGACGGAGATACGGTCGCGGGAGACCTTAAGTGGACCAGGGAAGGGTTGTAGCCTGCCGTTGCCAAGAGCGGGAATCCGGTTCGGAGGCCATGCACAGTCTGGGTACCTGGACCCTAGGGCGAGGACAGCTGCAAGCACCTTTCCAATTAACCAGCAGGGGACAAGATTCCAAGTATTGTCCCACTAGAAGCCCAGATAGAGCGAGACGGAAGCCCAACGTGGGGGATAGGGTGTCTGCAAGTGCCTGTTAAAATCCCAAGGGTCAGATCTCGCGGGCCACAGCTACCACAGAAAAGTCACCGGGAGTGTACTTTCCCCGTTTCATGCGGACTAGTCAACACACAAGACAATAACACAGAAGTGCAGGAGGAAGGGCCCCTGTCCTGTCTACTGGTGTGCGGGACCTGAGCACACCCCTCCGGAGGCTACCGGTATCCGGCTTTTGGTTTACTATCTGGGCTCTGTGTGACTTTATTCAAATAGTGAGTACACTGGTATCATCCGGTCCAGCCCTGCGGACTACGTCCCAGCACTGCACCTACACCTGGGCCCCGGGTCAACACCTCCCCTACCCGTGGAGGGGATGCCATCCTGCTGCCCTGCTCCATTAGCCCCGAGCACCCCATACCAAGGCAGTGGCGGTGTCACCAAAAATCATCGCACCCCACGGGTGTCGTCACTGACAAACTCTACCCTGTGAATAACCCACTTATTCAGTTGTGGGCGACGGACTGCTGGATGAGCCCCGAATCCAGCTGCCACTCGAGCCACAGCAACCGCCCGGATCCAAGCGTCTCGAGCAGCCCCCCTGCCCCTGTCCCCCCCCCCGCAACATATGTTCTATACTTATGTAATGAGAATGGTGGGGATGGCAGGATTAGAACTGATCATAGATGTGACTTCTCCATCTGTCTGTGACTCTTATAATATTTGTTTCAGCATGAAGATCTGATCCATATTAATACTACAGAGACATATGTGAGGGGTGATGAGCGGTGTACAGATGAGATTCCTACAGATGAGCTTCCTACAGATTCCCGCACAGGTGAGCAGTGACCACTAAATGCAGAGAAGTTACAGATTCTTCTTAGTCACCGGCTGTGGCTGCTTTATTACCTGTATAGTATGGCCATGTCACAATTAAGTAGTCTCTATACTGCCACAAACTCGCTACATGGTGCTCGATCAAAAACTGCCTCAATTCTTTTGAATATAACCCCTTTTTTTTTTTTTTTTTTTTTGTAATGAGATCCATTTCTGCCAAAGCTTACAGGCCGGAGAGTCCACCCAAATCTCAGGAATTAGAAGATGTTGACCCTAACTTGCCCAAATCTCTAAATCGTAAGGTTAAATGACCGCAAACGTAGAATGTGCTGACAACTTAAATTATTTTGTGGGAAAAAAATATAATCTCTATGATGGACCAATAAGAGTGTTAAAAAATATACTCTTAAATATATTTTTCTTCAAATACGTAAAGCCGCATGAAAGAAAAGACCTCAAAAATGTAAAAAATAAATGTATTTTATCTATTTAAAAATGGTTGCCAAGGTTCAGTTACAGAAAGGAAAAAAATAATATACTTTGATAGCTTATGTAAAAAGAGTTCATTTAGTCCATATTGAACAATGGGAAGTCTTTACCCATCTCTCTTTGGCTCCTGAACGGCAATGCTGGGGATGTCATCTCTTAGCCTGGACAACGTGTCATATCTTGCAGCACTGGAGTCTTCTCACCGCAGGCAGTGTGGAGAGCGCCCCGTAGCCCCCTCCATCGTGTATTATATACCAGCTGTTCAAACCATATAGGGCATTCTAGTGTAACACAGTTGAATATAGTTCCATATTACGTAAGCTTCTAGAAGCTTCGGGAAGGATTTAAATATATCCCTCCATGCTCAGCACTCAAGTATATTCAATATGGGCATATTTACCCTTATAAACTTTATTAATAACCTATGCCCTCCAACATAAACAGAACTATGAACGTATATGTCTTACTATGAAATATTTGATAACTAGATGTATTAATTTTAATCATTTTACAATTCCCCCTTGAAGTGGGTGGAGCAACCCCGAAAATTAATTAATACATCATTAAAACAACAAATCTTCTTTCCTTATTTGGCGATAATGGATTAATATCAATAATAATGATGAAGAATAATTAATTTGTAAATTCAATAATATAATAATGTGGATTTATGTTATGACAGGCTGTGACTGATCAATCATATAAAAATGTATATAACTATACTTCGCTAGACCTAAAAAGAAATGCAAAAACCAAATCCGGTCACCATATGATGTCCTCTGAGTTGATGTCTTCTTATCTCCGATGTAATCCGGCATAAACACAGTCTCTTAGAAATAAATCCTTTGATAAAAATGAATGGTTACCGATTTAGTACAGTCCCGTATTGCGTTTATCATTGTTAGATCAAAGTCCATAAACTTTATTCTTTATTACAAAGTCCATAGCCAATGTTGATAAACCACAGTTCATGAGTGTAGAAGAAGAATAGCAAAAGTCTTTGATGTCTGTGCAGTGCAATTTACATTAGTCACCTTTTATCCTCCATGCTGCCTGTTGTCGAATAACAGATGTTAAGACGTTCTTGGTCAGCACGACAGGGGTTAACTTTAACACGTCATTGCTCTTCTTAGTAACTTTAGGGAGGTCTTAATGCACAGACCATGTGTCATTGTCCATCCTGAAATCATAGGACTATTGTGTTTCTGAGATGCAAGCACAGTAAGTGTATTTTGTATGTTACACAGTCTTATTTGAGACGTTACCTTTTGGACCTTTTTGCAAAATCCCTTTTAACTTTAGGAAAAAATATAAAGTCTTTTTATCTTCTCTAATCTTGATTGAAGACTGATTCATTCCCTAATCTAGATACCAAATATGGCAATAACTATCACTAATAAATGTCACAGCGTACCATAACTCTAATACTATAATACCATGTCATTATTATTATTATCGTAAAAGTATTAATATAATTGATACTCAGAATGATAAAATATTGCATAATGGTATAGACAATAGTATTTTCTTGTAATGACCTTTTTTGTCATTGGTGCATTACCCTTCCAAACCCATAGGTGGCAATGTGTTGAATGTAACCAAAATATAATATAAAGTATGAAACAATATAATGTGTACCTATAACATGTATCATATTATAAATATGAAAGCAACAATGTGGCTTTTAGTTAGATCATTTGTAAATTATAAATCAAAGCAAATAACCTTTTAGAAAAGACTGGATGATACCATCAAAACACAATAATACCTATTATAAATTATTATTGATTAAAAATATAATATATATTATTTGTAAATATAGGAAGGTAAACCTAGATGTACCTTAATCTTCCATCTTTATTACTCTAATTTAATTTATTTGATTTGTCTATTATTTATTAAATAACCTACTATAAGAAAATGTGTAACTATAAGTAATATTTCACCCTTAATGTGTTAACATACTAATATAAAAATAATGTATTACCAGAAAGTAAACAATTGTATGTATTGATGAAGGAAGTATCTTTTCTTCCAAAAAAAAAAAAAAAATGGAACTTTTCCCCTTTTCATATGATTCATATTTAATAAAGTAATATTCTTATATTAGATATTACTGAACTAAATATTGAAGTGTTTTCTCAATTGAGATATTTAAAATCTGAAGAAAAAAATAAAATTGTAGAATTAAGATTTTAATTTAAAAATGTGAATATTAAAATAATTAATATAAAAAATATGAATAAAAAGAAAAATGAAAATCGGAATAAAAATAAAACTTGAAATAAAAATAAGGCCTTCTATGTATATAACACCTATGTCTTTAATAATACATAACCTTAATGTTACCAGTATCTTATAAAATTACCAAGCCTATCAATAACCAATAAAAATAATTAAGTCATGTAACCTTGCAAATAATACACTTCTCTTAGTATATAAATGCATTATGATATACTTCAAATATATATTTTTTTTCCCAATTCTTCCTTTGTACTTGAAATATTAATTATTAAAGTATCCTGTAAACACATATATTTATCAAATATAAATGTGTGTGATTGAGACCAAACCTCCCCCTTTCAATATCATGAAATATGATATTATAAAAATTAATATGTTTAGATTAAATTAAATTAAAATTTGTGTGGTATATCTTCAAGACCATATTATCAATATCACTTCCATATTTGAAAAGAAAAAATGATTACCAATCTGTGTATCAGTAAAAGAAGTGACTAACACAAAAAGATATAAGAAAATCAAAACGTTATAACCTTATTCTAGAATGTAACTATTCAGAATAAACCCTTAATAAAAAATCCTAATATCTCTATACTAAAGAACTATGTCTAAGAATTAAAATATATATCTTGTATAAATTCCTTATGTACTATAACTTATTTATTCTATATAGTATACATACATATCTTATAACTTCTAAGTTAAAACAAAAATTCTCTTTTTTTTTTTTTTCTCTCTGGATCCAAATACTTTGACTTTAGCAGCTGCTCAAACAATCAATCATTCATTGACACATCTATGCACACAAGACTGTAACATACTTTCACATAAAAACATTGACGGACTCAAATCCCTGTATTCCCAATTATTCTATGCGCATTTCAAAGATTATGTTACTAATTTGAAGTACTTCTCGAAAAAAACAAATTCCAATGTATTACACACTGTACATATGACCATGGAACAAACATTTATTTTTAGCTTTTAGTATCAAGTCATGCTCTGGTCACGTGCAAGGAACACCATTCCAAGACAGCAAGCAGTTTTACTACATTCCAAAGCTCAGATTACATTTCTAATAACTCTAAAGGAGATATATATATTCATAAAAAAAAAACGTTCAAGTATACTTCTCTGACCATTGGTACCTGAGAAAATAATAATTATTATTCAATCATGCTTTCGCGAATTAACCTTACACAAGAAAATATATGTTACCTGATTGAAGACAAGAACATATGGAAAAATAAAAAGTTAATACTTCATCAATCTGTTTTACTGATAAATTCTGAGGGAAATAAAAGAATAAAATTATTATCATATTTATGATAAAAATGAAACACTTAAAATCCGTTACTTTCTCTTATTATTTTATTTTAAATATTATTATTCATATACAGAGATCAAATTATTAAATTTATAACATTAAACTATCATTTGACTAAATGAAAATATGACCTTGATTTACTATCACTACTTCTAATATATAAATATATTCACTGTATATGAAAAATTATGATTATCAAATAGCAAAATTAATTTATCCAGAAATCCCCTTTTATCCAGCTAAAAACCAAACCTCAATTTTTGCAAGATTCGATTTATTACAGTAATTTCCAGAAAATTGGAATTGAAGTTATTTTGTAACTCAATTTTTTTCCTTAAATGAGGAAAAATATCTTTCTCTGGAAAACCACCCAGCTGTCGCTGCCTATCAAATTCTCTGGACGACTTTTTTTCTTTCACTAGTGACCAGGGGAGAGAATCCGCACAAGACACCTGTTTCTGTCTTTCAGGGCTTTTAAAAATCGCTTGTCTGAGATAATCGGTATCAGATTTTGTGACAATTTTCTCTTTCATTGAAGGTGACAAGGAAAGAGGGGGGGTGTATGACTTATAATTCACATGAAATTTCCTGCGAATTTCATAAATTTTGTCACAAAAATATTTGGATCTGGGAGACACTGTTGGTTTTTCACAAAAACTCACCCTTTTTTGTGTTGGTTTTTCAGAATTAATTAATTTCTGTTTTGATTGACTTTGGCGATTTCTAACAAAATCGATAAATGTCGTACATTCGAATAGGGACTTTTTATTTAATGCCACCGCACAGGCTGCATTGTCAAGGAAATTAAATTTCTTGATGAATAAACGTATCATTCCATCCAATCTGACATTTGGAATAACCGCCCTATATAAACGTTCAAAAACGGACATAAATGAGAACGTACTCTCATTCTGTTCAATTTGTAATTCCTTCAACATCTCATAGTTTGGATCAGATTCATTCCTTGTACAGAATATGAGATTTTTCAGCCTTATGATGTCGTTATCATTTGAACAATCAAATGTCTCATTGTCAGAAGACTTTTTTAATGCCAATTGTCTAAAAAAATGCTGAGGTAACCACATACAGAATAACTGATTCGTCTCACTATTGGTTAAATTTAACTTCTCGATGGAACCTTCAAAAACCTCTGAATTTCTGCAAACATGTATTTTAGGATTATATGCGGGAATTAATTTGCATATGTCCAATAAATTTTTTCTAAGTGTAATCCCTAACTTAGCCTGTTCTATTTTTAGAAACTGATCGTCGCCATTTTCTCTCTCCACGTGTCTTTTCTGCACGTGTCCCATTCTGGCTCCTCCCCCTTCTGGCTTCACTACGTCATTTCCTGCTTCTTTCTCAGTATCTTGAAAGGCACCTTGATTACGTAGCACATGTCTGCCGCCATTATCAAAATTCTGATTTACAAAATTACAGCCAACATTACAGTCAGAATTCACAATATCACTGACTGACATTCCAGGTTCTAAGCAGTCTTTGGATCTCTCTGTCACTGACTCTCCTGACAATTCAGGTTGTCTATTTCCACCATTTTTACACTTTTCTACGATTAACTTGTGAAAATCATAGACTAAATGACAGACATTTCTGATTTTCTGTTTCTCTCTATTAAAAGACCTTGCACATTCTATACGTGAATTCTCAAGTTCACACTCCTCATAAAAGCGTAACCAAATCTCTTCTACATTAGAAATATCTGGATAAGTGAACTGAAGTTTACTTTGCTTCACATATGAAGAGATAAAATCCATTTTCTTACCTGAAATGATCAGATGATCTGATGGATGATCCTGTAAGACTTGATCCACCTTATTCAACACGTCCAATACTTCTTATGGACTGACTTTATCTTTCTTGCTCAAAAATACGTCGAAAGTTAACTCCTGTAACTTTGTAAAGACTTTAAAGTTCATTTAAAAAAAAAAAACATTCATGCAACTTGACTTATACGTATTTCCTAGGTTCTACGTGATTTTTATAAATTGTTGATTCCTGATCCTTTGCAGGAGATACTTAAAATACTTATGACTTTGATAACTTCGACCCCCCTTATGCAAAGTGAAGGAACAACAAAAAAATATATATATAAAAAATCACGAATAGCTGACTCGCCAAATGTTAAAAAATATACTCTTAAATATATTTTTCTTCAAATACGTAAAGCCGCATGAAAGAAAAGACCTCAAAAATGTAAAAAATAAATGTATTTTATCTATTTAAAAATGGTTGCCAAGGTTCAGTTACAGAAAGGAAAAAAATAATATACTTTGATAGCTTATGTAAAAAGAGTTCATTTAGTCCATATTGAACAATGGGAAGTCTTTACCCATCTCTCTTTGGCTCCTGAACGGCAATGCTGGGGATGTCATCTCTTAGCCTGGACAACGTGTCATATCTTGCAGCACTGGAGTCTTCTCACCGCAGGCAGTGTGGAGAGCGCCCCGTAGCCCCCTCCATCGTGTATTATATACCAGCTGTTCAAACCATATAGGGCATTCTAGTGTAACACAGTTGAATATAGTTCCATATTACGTAAGCTTCTAGAAGCTTCGAGAAGCTTCGGGAAGGATTTAAATATATCCCTCCATGCTCAGCACTCAAGTATATTCAATATGGGCATATTTACCCTTATAAACTTTATTAATAACCTATGCCCTCCAACATAAACAGAACTATGAACGTATATGTCTTACTATGAAATATTTGATAACTAGATGTATTAATTTTAATCATTTTACAAAGAGAAAGCGGAGGGTAATGATGCTGTTACCTTCCTAGAATACTGGTATCTTAAGGCCGCTTTACACGCTACGACATCGCTAGCAATTGCTAGCGATGTCAAGCGCTAAAGCACCCGCCCCCATCGTACATGCGAAATCGTGTGATCGCAGCCGTAGCGAACATTATCGCTACGGCAGCGTCACACGCACATACCTGCTCTGCGACGACGCTGTGACCGGCGAACCCCCTCCTTTCTGAGGGGGCGGTTCATTCAGCATCACAGCGACGTCACAACAGCGTCACTGAACCGCCGCCCAATAGAAGCGGAGGGGCGGAGATGAGCGGGACGTAACATCCCACCCACCTCCCTTCCGCATTGCGGGCGGCCACAGGTAAGGTGAGGATCCTCGTTCCTGCGGCGTCACACATAGCGATGTGTGCTGCCGCAGGAGCGACGAACTAAATCGTACACCGAGCAGCAGCGATATTCGAGTATAGGGGGGCATGTCACCGATGAACGATTTTGACCGTTTTTGCGACGTTTCAAAATCGCTCATAGGTGTCTGCAAAGACATCGCTAAAGTGACCGGATGTGCGTCACAAATTCCGTGACCCCCAACGAGATCGCTTGAGCGATGTCGCAGCGTGTAAAGCGGCCTTTACTGAATGAATTTACCTTCTCTCCCTTCTGTGTTGCTGAATCTGGAAGTAGGGCATTTAAGAAAAAGCAACCTATGGTGATTTCATAATCTCAAACAATTGAATGAAAGAAGGCAGCAATAGTGATGGGTATACGCCAAAGGAAAAAAAAAATTGTCAGTCTCAATAACTTGCCATGTGGTGTTGAGTATCAATTAGCTTGACAATGATATCTCCTGATGCTCATAAAGGAAGTTATTGTCTGTGGAGACTTGACATCCCAATTGAAAGGCAGCACTCAGGTTATTGAGGTTCTGGGATACTGAGTTACAAGCACCTACATTGTGACTCAGCTAATCCCATAGGTTTTCTATGGAATTCAGGTTTGTAGAAAGTGCAGGTTGCTCCATTTGAAGTATCAGTCTCCAGCAGCCATTGCCTAATGATGTGACCTTGAGGAGCTTGAGCATTGTCATCCATGAAGATGATATTAGGCCTGCGTTGTTCATGCAGTGGCACAATGACTGGATTAATTATGTTATTCAAGTAGTAGGTGCTTATCACTTTACAAATAACATTGTAGGGCAGTTCTGTATTGACTAGACTCTCACCAACCCGGCAACGAGTATCACCCCCCCCCACCCCCACCCCAGGGCCCATGAGGTTCTCTACCTGCATGTAACACCACTTCCACCAAAGACTCGTTTGGAGACATCAGTGGCTGATTCATACGCTCCCCTTGACATCTCAAATATTGTTAGTGGCCATCATATCTGCTCTGCAAGAATAAACTTTCATCTGTGAACAGCATTAAGGCTCATTGGTCCCTCGTCCAGTGAAGATGACGCCTGCGCCTGGTGGTGGGGTCAGGTACCCTGCACTACATCTAGCACGCAGACCATGCTGATGGAAATCGTTTCAAATTAGTCTGAAATGTCATTTGAGTGCCTCTCAAGTCCCTTTTTAAATGTTCCTGAAGTTGTGTGGCATGCATCATTCAGTACCGACTGCGATTGGTCATAATGATGTGGTCATCAGTGTGGGACATCCACTTCTATGCCTTTCTGTGCCTCTTCAAGTCTCTCTGTATCTTTGCTACAAACTGCTGATGACACTCTAAGCTCAATGGCCACGTCCGTCTAAAGGCCCTGTCACACACAGAGATAAATCTACGGCAGATGTGTGGTTGCAGTGAAATTGTGGACAATTGTTCTTTCCCCACTTAAAGGTGATTTGAAGGTGCGTAGTTATGGAATGGTGTGAGAATCTTACCTTTGTTTTCCTATAGGTGAGGCAGACAGGACCAGAGCGCTCCAGAGTTAAACATGCACATGCTGAGATGAAAAAATGGTGGTTTATTTTCTCCAAAGGTTAGGACATGCAGAGTACAGTAATCCAAGTACCTGGCATTGTGGTTCTCTTGTGATGCTTGATTCTGAAGCCACTAAGGTCAGAAGACTTTGCTTCTAGCAGCTCCAATAAGGGATGTTAATTCTCACAATCTCTGGCTGGAACTGAATATGCCAGGAAGTGATGCAAGAGGATGAGCAGACACTCCCATGGGCTGGACAAAAGAAACAGAGGAGCTGAAAGGTCTGACCAATAAATGGCAGCAGAGACAAGCATGAAAAACATTAAATAACAGTTTTAATTACAACAATTAAGAACAGCACACTCCCCGTCTGAAATTCACTTTGGGGATTTCACTATTGAGTCCATAATACAACCTGAAAGGAAAGGCCCGTTAAATGCAAAAACAAGCTCAATTGAGTCCAAACAAGAAAGATGGCTCAAAGTTCAGGTCCGGTAGCGTTCATCCCGTAGGGACGCTCTCTATGGGCAACAGCAGAACAAGTTCATGGATTGGCCTTGCAAAGGTCTTCGTCTCACCTTTCCTGATGACCTTTAGCTCGACCTTCCGAACATTGCCGTCCTGACTAGGCAGTATCCTAGTAATCAGTCCCATAGGCCAGTCAGTTCTTTCTGTGGTCTGGTCTTTCATGAGGATTAGGTCTCCTTCTTTGAGGTTCGGCTTGGGATGTCGCCACTTCTTTCTTCCTTGAAGAATGGTGAGGTATTCCTTCCTCCATCGGTTCCAGAAGTAGTCAGCCAAGTATTAAACCCGTTTCCAGTGTTTTTGATAAGTGTTCGCGTGGGTGAACTCTCTGCTGGGCATTACCGCGTTGTCAGGTTTTTGGGTAATAAGAATAGTAGGAGTCAATATGGTTGGTGTTTCTGGATCAATGGTCACCGGCACAAGGGGTCTTGAATTGATAATGGCTGAGACTAAAAGAGTGACTAGAGTCTCATGTGTGAGTCTTGAGGAATTGACGTCCATTAACATGGAGTTCAAGATGTTGCGTGAAATCCTGATAATCCTCTCCCAGGAGCCTCCCATGTGAGAACTGTGAGGGGGATTGAAGATCCAGGTGCAACCTTTCTCTGCCAGCTGATCTTGGATAGGCTTGGTGTCGATGTTCAGTTCTCTACATGCACCGATGAAGTTGCTTCCACGGTCAGACCTCAGCTGTTTCACTGGTCCTCTGATAGCAAGGAACCTTCTCAAGGCGTTGATTAGGCTGGAGGTATCCATGGACTCTAACACCTCAATGTGAACGGCTCGAACACTCATGCAGGTGAATAACACAGCCCACCGCTTACTGTTTGCTTGGCTGCCGCGAGTTCTGCGTGTGGACACCATGCATGGTCCAAAAACGTCTAGGCCCACGTAGGTGAAAGGTGGCTCTGTAGAAAGTCTGTCTGTAGGCAAGTCAGCCATTTGTTGGTACAGTTGTTTTCCTCTCGCTTTACGACAGTGCACACAATCGTGTAGTATTTGTGCTACACGTCTCTTCATCTCAATAATCCAGAGGCCTGCAGACCGTAAAGCGCCCTCTGTAATTTGCCTGCCTTGGTGTTCAGTCTTTTCATGGTGGTGTCGGATCAGCAAGACTGTAACATGGTGTTTGTTAGGAATGCTGAGAGGATTTTGTTCTGCAACTCAAAGATGAGCCTGGTTCAAACGACCACCAACTCTCAGTAAGCCGAAACTGTCGATAACTGGGTTTAAATTGGCGAGAGGGCTTCTTAATGGAATCTGTTGTTTGTTGTGTAAACACTTCCATTCTATGGCGAATTCACTCTGTTGGAGGTGGCGTATTATGAGAGACTCGCTATGGGAGATGTCCTCAGCAGAAAGGGGTTTGTGGCAGACATGCCAGCGATGACCGTCTTTGTTTTTAAGCTCCGTATGATAGCATCTGGTGATGTGCACTAACCTAGCGACAGTCCTGACGAGCCTCATCCAGCTAGAGAAACGTTCAAAACATTGGCAACCAAGGTTGGAAGTTTTTTCTGCACTGGTGGCCAGGGTATTGACTTCAGCTCGGACATCTGGATCGTTGTCTGGATCTAGGATGCTGAAGGCTTCCTGGACACCTTCTTCTGACTGTCTCAGCAGGAACTCTGGACCAGTAAGCCAAGAAGAGTTAGCAAAAGAACTTATAGACATAGGTCTAGTTGCGTGATCTACTGGATTCAGTTCAGATGGTACATAACGCCATTGTTCTGGTTTGGAGGATCTCCTGATTAGAGATGAGCGAACCGGTCCCGGTTCGGCTCGAGGTCAGTTCGCCGAACGGAGGTCCCGTTCGAGTTCGGTTCGTCGAACGTTCGACGAACCGAACTCGAACCGCATAGGAAACAATGGCAGGCAATCACAAACACATAAAAACACCTAGAAAACACCCTCAAAGGTGACAAACAACTCACAACACAACACAAACACATGGGAAAGTGACAAGGACATATACTCATGCGAAAACAAAAGAGCTGGACAAGGAAAAAGTGGAGGACACACAGATATAGGCATGGCACGCCCTTCTAAAATCATGTAAAACACCGCAAGGTGACTCCAAGCGGAGTCTCCCTTTTTTCCAAAAATTGGGCCCCACACACACCCACCCCTTCAGTGGCAGCAGTTGTGCCCCAGTTGTACACTTCACAGCTACATTTGCATCAAGCACATTCAAAAATACGCTATTCTTAACCGTCCCCAGGATGACACTGGGGTAGGTAGCAAAGTCTTTGCTGAACCATGACTTGTTCATCTTGGCTTCTTTTAAAAAACACAGCAAGCAAGGGTTACTCCAAGCGGAGTCTCCCTTTTTTCCAAAAATTGGGCCCCACACAGACACCTTATCAGTGGCAGCACTTGTGCCCTAGTTGCAAACAGAATGTTTTGATTTGCATCAAGCACATTCCAAATCCACAAGCATTTACTCTCCCCAGGATGATACAGGTGTAGTAAATTCCTTCTGGATCCATGACTTGTTCATTTTGATGAACGTCAGTCTGTCCACATTGTCACTGGACAGACGCGTGTGCTTATCTGTCAGCACACACCCAGCAGCACTGAAGACACGTTCAGAGACAACGCTGGCAGCTGGACACGACAAAATCTCCAAGGCGTAACTGGAGAGCTCTGGCCATTTTTCTAGATTTGAAGCCCAAAAGGAGCAAGGCTCCATTTGCAAAGTCATGGCATCGATGTTCATTTGGAGATACTCCTGTATCATCCTCTCCAGCCGTTGACTATGTGTCAGACTTGTTGTCTCTGGTGGCCTTGCAAAGGAGGGTCTAAAAAAATTATGAAAAGATTCCATAAAATTGCTGTTACCAGCACCAGATACGGTCCTACTGGTACGGGTAGACTGTTGAAGATGACGAGACCATCCCATGTTTGTCAAGTTACAACTGGGAGAATCACTCCCTGCACCTGCACGGTTGTTTGGTGGAAAAGCCGAGCTAAGATCGAGTAACAGCTTCTGGTGATACTCCTGCATACGTGCGTCCCTTTCTATGGCTGGAATTATGTCACAAAATTTGGACTTATACCGGGGATCTAATAGTGTGGCAATCCAGTAGTCATCATCACTTCTAATTTTGACAATACGAGGGTCATGTTGGAGGTAGTGCAACAAGAAGGCACTCATGTGTCTTGCGCAGCCATGCGGACCAAGTCCACGCTGTGTTTGTGGCATAGAGGTGCTAACTGTTCTTTCTTCCTCTGACATCTCCCCCCAACCTCTTTCAACTGAAATTTGACCAAGGTCTCCCTCATCCGCTGAGTCTTCCATGTCCATGGACAGTTCGTCCTCCATTTCTTCATGTTCTCCTGCACCTTCCTCAACATTTCGCCTGCTACCATGCGCCCTTGTTGATCCCTGTCCCCCATGGTCCCATGCCTGCCGCGCTGGTGATGATGAACGTCTGGACCTTGGTGATGTTGTTGTCCCTTGCGCATATGAATCCTCCTGTAGTTCCTCCCCTTCCTGTTGTCCCACCCCCTGACTCCGAATAGTGTTTAGCGTGTGCCTCCAGCATGTAAATGACTGGAATTGTCATGCTGATAATGGCATTGTCAGCGCTAAACATATTCGTCGCCATGTCGAAACTGTGCAGAAGGGTGCATAGGTCCTTGATCTGAGACCACTCCATCAGGGTGATCTGCCCCACCTCTGCATCTCGTTGGCCCAGGCTATACGTCATGACGTATTGCACCAGGGCTCGGCGGTGCTGCCACAGTCGCTGTAACATGTGGAGAGTCGAATTCCAGCGTGACGCCACATCGCATTTCAGGCGATGAACCGGCAGGCCGAAAGACTTCTGGAGCGATGCAAGTCGCTCAGCTGCGGCGCTTGAACGGCGGAAGTGAGCAGACAGTTTTCGTGCCCTGTTCAGAAGGCCATCTAGGCCGGGATAGTGTGTTTAAAAATTGCTGGACGACAAGGTTCAACACGTGAGCCATACAAGGTACGTGTGTCACCTTGCCCAGGCGAAGGGCCGCACCCAGGTTTGCAGCATTGTCGCACATGGCCTTACCAGGCTGCAGGTTGAGAGGAGACAACCATTTATTAAACTCGGACCGCAGAGCTGACCACAACTCCTCAGCTGTGTGACTCTTATTCCCAAGACATGTCAAGCTAAAGACCGCCTGATGCCGTTGCGCTCTGCTGTCAGCATAGTAATGAGGGGTGCGTGATTCCTTCTGCGCAGTGAGAATGCTGGTGGCCTGACCAGGCAGGCTTGGGGCGGAGGTGCAGGACCCAGATGAGGTGGAGGAGGCAGAAGCAGTGGCGGAACTTGGACAGACAGAGGATTGCCACACAAGTCGTGGGGACGGCAAGACTTGTGCAGCAGACCCTTCACCATCTATCACCATAGTTAGCCAGTGCCCAGTCAGCGACATGTAACGTCCCTGTCCATGCTTACTGGTTCAAGTATCGGTGGTGAAATGCACCCGTTCACACACAGAGTTTCAAGGAAGCGGTGATGTTGTGTGCGACATGCTGGTGTAGCGCGGGCCCACCTTTCTTAGAGAAGTAGTGGCGACTAGGCATCTGGTACTGGGGCACAGCGACAGACATAAGGTCTCTAAAATCCTGTGTGTCCACTAGGTGGAAAGGCAGCATTTCGGTAGCCAACAGCTTACAGAGGGATAGAGTCAACCTCTTAGCTTTGTCATGGGTCGCAGGAAGTGGCCTTTTATTTGACCACATCTGAGGGACAGAGATCTGGCTGCTGTGTGTAGACGGTGTTGAGTAGGGTGTCCCTGGAAAAATGCAGGTTTGTGAGGAAAGTGCAGGCGGAGACATGATGTTGCCTTCATCCAAAGTTGGTGCTATCGATGTCTGAGAGAGCTGTACACACTCACTTGTTTCCCCTTCCAAACCAACTGACGACCTACCAAGCAAACTGCCTGTTGCGGTTACAGTGGTGGAAGTTGTGCGTGGAAAAACAGGTGTGACAGCTGTCCCCACAGTCCTAGAAGATGAAGAGCGCGCGGATGCACTGGAAGGGGCAGGCGGTGGATGGTTCGCTCCGCTAGGCCGCATTGCAGCACGGTGAGCTTCCCACCGGGACATATGATATTTATTCATGTGATGATTCATGGAAGAAGTTGTCAAACTGCTGAGGTTTTGACCTCTACTAATAGAACCATGACAAAGTATACAGATCACATAATTTGAGCGATCTTTTGCTATGTCAAAAAAAGGACCAGGCTAGGCAAGGCTTAGAGGGCACGCGACCTGTTGATCCACCCCGAATAATGCTCAGAGGCAGAGTGGTGGCTGAGGATGCAGTTGTAGACGTGCTACCAGTACTCCGACTCTGTCCAGGAAGGCGCAAGGTAACTTCGTCATCAGTTGCAGCCTCCTCCACCACCTCTGTTGACCTCC
This sequence comes from Anomaloglossus baeobatrachus, assembly GCF_048569485.1. NCBI lineage: Eukaryota > Metazoa > Chordata > Amphibia > Anura > Aromobatidae > Anomaloglossus > Anomaloglossus baeobatrachus. Next base: position 515,058,521 of record NC_134357.1, read on the forward strand.
TCGAGTGCCTGACTGTGGGTTGATAGTAGGTGGGATCTACAACTTCATCATCAATTGTTGTGTTTGCACTCCCCTCCCCCTCAGACCGAGCCTCTTCTTGCCCTGACCGAATATTTAAGTTGTCATCCCAATCGGGTATCTGCGTCTCATCTTCATCAGTATGTTCCTCATTGTCTATAACCACAGGTGTTACAGTTTGTGACAAAGGGTCAACATTATGCTCAGAAACTTGGTCCTCACGGCCTGAATCAGAGTCACAAAGGTTCTGGGCATCACTGCAGACCATTTCCTGTTCTGTACTCACTGTAGCTTGGGAGCAGACCTCTGATTCCCAGGCTATAGTGTGACTGAACAGCTCTGCAGACTCAGCCATCTCAGTTCCACCATACTGTGTAGGGCTGATGGAGACTTCAGAGCTGGGAGAAAGCAAGTTTGATTGGGATGACAACTCAGAGGACTGGTGTTTTTTGGATGCGGTACTTGAAGTGGCTGAGAGGGCACTTGTTGGACCACTTGAGATCCATTCAAGCATTTTCCTTTTTTGGCCATCATCTACTTTAGTTCCTGTTGTTCGTGTCCGTAAAAAAGGGAGCACATCGGATTGTCCACGGTAAGTAGTAGACATCTTACTTTTGCTGGTAGATGGTCTATCTTCAGCAGATGATAATGGAGCTTTGCCACCTTCTCCACAGACAAACCCCTTTTTTCCTTTTCCACCACGCCTCTTCCCCTTTCCACCAGCATCTGTCATTTTGCCACTCATTGCGACAAGATTGTGCACTGAAAATGTGGTAGTAAAAATTGAGAGGTGGTGTAGATTGCAGCGGTGGTCTAGCTTTATTAACAGCAGAATAATAAAGAATAAATATCCCTGACAATGCAACTACGGCCCTTAAACTGGCAGCATAAATTGCTAGTATAATTGCTTAGTTATAATGAGTTGGAGTGTGCAATGCAGGCAGACGTGCTGCAAATATCTTTGCACTAGTGTGACTAGACAAAAGTCCAATAGCCACGTTTAGGATGCCACTATGTACACTCAGTGTTTGCTAGTATAATGGCTTAGTTATAATGAGTTGGAGTGTGCAGAGGACAGGAGGGTACAGTGCCAGGATTGTGGGGCTCTGGGTAGAGGAATGGAAGCCTGCCTTTCTATTCCCTCCTAATGGGGAAATGCAGCGAGGAAATCCCTGACCTTAGCTACACAGACGCTGTCTGTTTTCAGGACCTGTCGCCTATGGCTCTGACCCTGCCGGTACGAGCCCTTAAAAGGACTGACAGAAAGTGCTCTCCCTAAGCTGTCCAGCGCTGTGTATGGAGCGCATACAGCTGTATCGGCGATAGCACTCAGGACGGAGGTGCGCCAGTGATGTCTGACACCAAGGACGCAGAAGGCAGATAATGGCGTGCTGGAGGAAAATGTCCGGTTTTATAATGCAGGGACATGTGACATGGACATCCTATCACACATGCCGTTGCTTCTCTGGCTAAAAGTCCACTTAGCTGTGTGTGTTTCTGGGATTGGCTGCCATAATGGCCCTCCCCACTACACGTGCGCGCTTAGGGAAGGAAGACAAGGGAAAAAAAATAAAAAATTGCGATCGCCATTATACAAACAGCAGTGATCTGAAGGCGCTGTTCCCGCACACTATACACTGAAATTTCATAATAGTGTGAGTCACAGAGTGACTTACACTATTACAGCGAAAAGCCAGCTAGGAATTAGCTGTTTTTTTGCTGCTAGAACCGTTCTCGAACGTTTCTAGAACTATCGAGCTTTTGCAAAAAGCTCGAGTTCTAGTTCGATCTAGAACAGGCCCCAAAATCACTCGAGCCTAGGACTGGAGAACCTCGAACCGTGAACCGCGCTCAACTCTACTCCTGATCCTTTCAATGAGGTTACTGACGTACACATAAAATCGTCTTGATTGTAGATGTAACCTAAAACGACCTTACTGTCAGTGTAGTATTGGACCTCATCTATATCAACACACAGTTCTTGTTGTATGAAGTCGGCAATTTCCACTGCCAAAACAGTGCCACAGAGTTCCAGTCTGGGAATGGTATGGTCGGGCTTCGGGGCTAGCTTCGCCTTGCTGAATACAAATCCAACGTAGTTTTGTCCATTGGGGTCTGTCACTTTCAGGTATGCAACCGCTGCTATAGCTTCTGTGGAGGCGTCTGAGAACATGTGCAGTTCCTTCTTTATGCTAGAGGTGAGGGAGATTTTGATATAACATCTTGGGATGTGAATGTTGTTCAACCCACATAACGACTGTTTCCAAGTTTTCCATTTTTGCTGTTTGTCGGAAGGGAGTGGGGTATCCCAGTCCTTGACAGTTTCAGAGAATTGTCTCAGCAAGGATTTGCCTTGTATAGTGATAGGCGCCACAAATCCCAGCAGGTCGAATAAGCTGTTCACTATAGATGGGACACCACGTTTTGTGAATGGCTTGTCTGAGCAACTTACTTGAAATCCGAAGGAGTCAGCTGCAAGATCCCATCTGATGCCCACGCTCCCCTGCACGGGTGGACTGTCTAGTAGAGATGAGCGAACCGGTCCCGGTTCGGCTCGAGGTCGGTTCGCCGAACGGAGGTCCCGTTCGAGTTCGGCTCGTCGAACGTTCGACGAACCGAACTCGAACTGCATAGGAAACAATGGCAGGCAATCACAAACACAGAAAAACACCTAGAAAACACCCTCAAAGGTGTCCAAAAGGTGACAAACAACTCACAACACATGGGAAAGTGACAAGGACATATACTCATGCGAAAACAAAAGAGCTGGATAAGGAAAAAGAGGAGGACACACAGATATGAGTATATGCAAGGAAACATCGATTCCATTAATGTGCAACTTGAGCCCTGCTCATTTTAGGCTTCCAATCTGGATAAATTGCCTGAGCTCGCCACGTACGCCTTAGGGATCTTGTCGTGTCCTGCAGCCAGCGTTCTCTCGGAACCTGTCTTCAGTGCTGCTGGGGGTCTGCTGGCAGATAAGCACACGTGTCTGTCCACTGACAATGTGGACATGGCTCTTAGAGGACTTTTCTTCCCCTGGGTCAGCCAGGGGACGGGAAAGGCACGCGTATTTTTGAGAGTGCTTCATGCAAAGCATCTTTTTCATCTTGAAAATTGGGTCAACTGATGCCAGTCAAGTGGGGTGTGTGTGGCCCATTTAGTGGAAACGAGGGAGACTGTGGTTGGAGTCCCCTCGCTGTGTTTTACATGCTTTTAGAAGGGCATGACATGGCTTGGAGGTTGACTTTCAGCATCTGCAAACTGTTGGCTACCAAAATGCTGCCTTTCCAACACCTGTGGTTATAGACAATGAGGAACATACTGATGAAGATGAGACGCAGATACCCGATTGGGATGACAACTTAAATATTCGGTCAGGGCAAGAAGAGGCTCGGTCTGAGGGGGAGGGGAGTGCAAACACAACAATTGATGATGAAGTTCTAGATCCCACCTACTGTCAACCCACAGTCAGACACTCGAGGAGGTCAACAGAGGCGGTGGAGGAGGATGCAACCGACGACGAAGTTACCTTGCGCCTTCCTGGACACAGTCGGAGCACTGGTAGCACGTCTACAACTGCATCCTCAGCCACCACTCTGCCTCTGAGCATTATTCGGGGTGGATCAACAGGTCGCATGGCCTCTAAGCCTTGCCTAGCCTGGTCCTTTTTTGACATAGAAAAAGATCGCCCAAATTATGTGATCTGTAAAATTTGTCATGGTTCTCTTAGTAGAGGTCAAAACCTCAGCAGTTTGACAACTTCTTCCATGAATCGTCACATGAATAAATATCATATGGCCTGGTGGGAAGCTCACTGTGCTGCAATGCGGCCTAGCGGAGCGAACCATCCACCGCCTGCCCCTTCCAGTGCATCCGCGCGCTCGTCATCTTCTAGGACTGTGGGGACAGCTGTCACACCTGTTTTTCCACCCACAACTTCCACCACTGTAACCGCAACAGGCAGTTTGCTTGGTAGGTCGTCAGTTGGTTTGGAAGGGGAAACAAGTGAGTGTGTACAGCTCTCTCAAACATCGATAGCACCAACGTTGGATGAAGGCAACATCATGTCTCCGCCTGCACTTTCCTCACAAACCTGCATTTTTCCAGGGACACCCTACTCAACACTGTCTACACACAGCAGCCAGATCTCTGTCCCTCAGATGTGGTGAAATAAAAGGCCACTTCCTGCGACCCATGACAAAGCTAAGAGGTTGACTCTATCCCTCTGTAAGCTGTTGGCTACCGAAATGCTGCCTTTCCGCCTAGTGGACACACAGGATTTTAGAGACCTTATGTCTGTCGCTGTGCCCCAGTACCAGATGCCCAATCACCACTGCTTCTCCAAGAAAAGCATGCCCACGCTACACCAGCATGTCGCACACAACATCACCACTTCCTTGAGAAACTCTGTGTGCGACAGGGTGCATTTCAACACAGATACTTGGACCAGTAACCATAGACAGGGTCATTACATGTCACTGACTGGGCACTGGCAAACTATGGTGAGAGATGGAGAAGGGTCTGCTGTACAAGTCTTGCCGTCCCCACGAGTTGTTTCAATCCTTCTTCTGTATGTAGAAGTTAATACACTGCTTCTGCCTCTTCAACCTCGTGTGGGTTCTCCACCTTGGCGCAAACCCTGTGTGGTCAGGCCACCCTTCCTTGTAACTGCGCACAAGGACTACCACACACCTCCTTACTATGCTGGCAGCAGAGCTCAATGCCATCAGGCGGTCAAAGTTTTACTTTGAAATGTATGGGAAATGTGAGTCACACCGCTGAGAAGTTGTGGACGGTTAGCTCTGGATACCGAGTTTCATCAATGGTTGTCTCCACTCAACCAGCAGCCAGGGAAGGCCGGGTGCGACAATGATGCAAAAATGGGTGCGGCCCTTCGCTGTGACAATGTGACACACATGCCTTGTGTGGTTCACGTGTTGAACCTGGTTGTCCAGCAATTTTTAAAGCACTATCCTGGCCCACATGGCCTTCTGCAGAGAGCACGGTGTAACGCCTTCCTTGATCCACACACTCAGATGGGATGTTAATGATAGGCTAGAGGGAAGCCACTCACCAAGCAGGACCCCTAGAACCCTGAAACCCTTTAACCCCTATACAGGGATTAGGAATTGCACAGGGCCCAAGGTGATTAATACCTGTGGAAGGCTGCAGTTCCAGAGAATAGTAGTCAGGCAGGGTCAAAACATTAATTGAGGAACAGGAACAGAATGGGACGGCCAGGACTTAATCAGAAAACAAGCAGAGGTGAAATGCGGATCGGCCAACAAGGTACATAAACAGCAAGCAGGAAAAGTAGTCAGGTAACAAGCACACAAAATCATAAAACTGAACTGGGGGTAAAATTAACCAGAGGTTCATAGCTATGTCTGGCAGTGGTCTGCAGACAGGATGTGCATAAAAAAGGGTGTGGTGTCTTCCCATTGGTTGTAGCTGAATGATGGTATTTCATCTGTGAGATACCCACCAGCTACATTCAGCCAGAGATTCTGCATCTGTCAAGGTAATGCAGCCCAGTGGGTGAGCATAACCTGCGTCCACCTGCGCCGCTGGCATCGACTCCTCTCCCATCATCAGCACTATTCATGAAAGGAACACGTTGTCACCTGGCGACCGGAGTACAAATTGACGGAGCGGACTCCGTTGGTGACTTAATAGCCGTGTGCGGCAATGATGCAAACCTGGCTGCGGGCCATCGTCAGGGCAATGTGACACACGTGCCTTGTATGGCTCACGTGTTGAACCTAATTCTCCAGCAATTTTTAAAACACCATCACGGCCTACATGGCCTTGTGCAGCGTGCACGCTCGCTATGTGCTCACTTCCATCGTGCGCACACAGCAGCTCAACAACTTTCGTCGCTACAGAAGTCTTTAGGTCTGGTGGTTAAACGCCTGAAATGCGATGTGCCCACATGCAGGAATTTGAATCTGCACATGTTGCAGCGTTTGTGGCAGCACCGCCGAACCCTGCTGCAATACGTTATGACATATAGCCTGGGATAACTTGATCCAGAGGTGGTGCAGATCACGCTGCTGGAGTGGTGTCAGATCAAGGACCTATGCATCCTGCTACACAGTTTTGAAATGTCGACGAAGATGTTTAGCACTGGCAATGTCATTCTCAGCGTGACAATTCTGGTCATCTACATGATGGAGCACACTGTAATTATTCTTCGGAGTCAGGTGTTGGGACAAGAGGAAGGGGAGGAAGTACAGGAGGAGTCATATGCGGAAGGGATAACAAGATCTACGAGGTCCAGATGGTCAGCGGCACCTATGCGGCAGTCATGGTGAGGGAGAGGGATTAACAAGGGCGCATAGTATCAGCAAAAAGTGTTGAGGAAGGTGCAGGAGCCCATGAAGAAATGGAGGACGAACTGGCGATGGGCATGGAAGACTCAGCAGATGAGTGAGAGCTTGCTCACATTTCGGTTGTGCGAGGTTGTGGGGAGAGGGCAGAGGAAGGAGGCACGATTCTCACCTCTCTGCCACCAACACACCAAGGACTTGGTCCTCCTGGATGCACAAGACACATGAGCGGCTTCTTGCTGCACTACCTACAACATGACCCTCGGATTGTACGAATTCAAAGTAATCCAGAATACTGGGTTGCCACACTGTTACATCCCCGGTACAAGACAAAATTTGGCAAAATAATTCCTGCCATAGAAATGGACGCACGTATACAGGAGTATCTGCAGAATGTGGTACGCAATCTTAGATCTACTTTTCCACTAAACACCAGTGCTGTACAGAGTGAATCTCAACGCTTTGTCATGGATAGGAGGAAATGGTCTTTTACTTGTCCACATCTGAGGGACCGAGGGCTGGCTGCTGTGCTGAGATGGCGTTGAGTACGGTGTCCCTGCACAGTTGCACTTTTGGTCATATACAAAATGAGTTGAAAAAGGACAGATGTTGGTGGAAAGGGGAACAGGTGTGTTGGAAAGGGGAAAAAAGTTTTGGTCCGTGGATTTGGTGGTTAAGCAAAAGTAACATTTGCTGAAGAAACAACATCTGTTACAGTGGGACTGGCAGATTTGGATAAAGTGGTATATACTATGTTACCGCTATATAACGAAAATTAATAAGAAAAGAAAGAGAAAGGTATATATCCCCATCAGCAGTCAGTGTCCACCGTGCTCCCAGTTGGAAAAGGAGAGGTTGGCAACTGGAAGGTTTGGTGGAGGATACAGAGCTGTGTGGCTATGAAACTAATAGTAGCCTGAACCGAGTTAGACGCCATTCGGATCTGGAGACTGTGAGCCCTGTTAGCGTCACAGGGTCCACATGCCCACCCAGCCCAGGAACTCCCTGTTAACAACACAGGGGCCATTGAGTACGCTGACCGTGTGCGTAGGGGCACACCTGTGGACAGCAGGCGCATCAGCAGCCGCAGGCCTGTTAATGCCACTGGGCTGCACAAGCAGGACTGGTAGGACAGGAGCTGGTCTTAACCGTTCTGCGTTACCAACTGTGGTGGTGGCCTGCATCGACACCCTATCCTTGCCTACCTCTGGCCTAAAGCCGCAATGGGTTCAACACATGGAGGTGTGCTCTTTCGGAGCATAATAGAAGACTGCGCACCTCCTTGTTGGCTCCAGCCCCTTTTATAACCTGGGTCCGCCCCAAACCAGGGTGAACCACAATGCACCTCCTGGAGACAAAAGTAGAGTGACACGTCATGAGTGGCATAACTAGCGTCCTATTTGGAACCGCAACTTCAATGATGACCTCATGGCTGCCATGACCCAAACACCTCACCAGTCATCGTCTGACCATCAATAATGCGGTGACAAGTCATAGGGGTGGCCCTCTGCAAGCCATTTGGGAGGACACCTGATGCCCTGTGGTCTATATGTGCCCCCCCACATCAGGGGCAGGGCCAAAGAGTTCATTACCGGACCTAGTCTCTGATGCAGTATGTGCTTGAGCATTCTCAGTAGCATGAAATACAGTATCTGAAAAAAGACTATCAGCTTTAGCATGGTGTCTAGGCACAAAACAGGACTTAGACCCGGCACGTAATGCAAGCACCTGTGCAAAGAGGGTTTTCACACTTAGTGTGGGAGCATGCGCTGTATCCCAAAATGAAGACTTAGCGTCAGGAATAGCACAGTCAGGCTGAGCATACTCACTAGGCGAAACACTGTAATTAGGCTGCAGCTAGGGTAAATCGGCACACGCATGCGCACTAGCTGCCTCTCCACACTTAGACGTGGAGGGGAAATTGCTCTTGGAGATGCTGTCTATGAACAGAAGGAAAAGCTAAAGGAAGCATGACTTTCTATCCCTCCGAATTATCAAATGCAGCAATGAATTCCATGAGTTTGCTATAACATTAGCGTAGCAAAATGTGCATGAGGGTGTCATGTAGAGGTGCTATAAATAGCTTGGCACCAGTGGGGCACTAATGGAATACACCAGCCAGTTCTACGATGCCACTAAATGGCAGTATTTTTTGCTATCATTATAGCTTATTAAAAACAGAGCAGGAGGGTGTCATGCAGAGGTGCTGCACATAGATTTGCACTAGTGTGACTAGACAAAAGTACAATAGCCACGTTTAGGATGCCACTAGGTACACTGACTGTTTGCTAGTATAATGGCTTAGTTAAAAAGAGTTGGAGTGTGCAGAGGACAGGAGGGTACAGTGCCAGGATTGTGGGGCTCTGGGTAGAGGAATGGAAGCCTGCCTTTCTATTCCCTCCTAATGGGGAAATGCAGCGACGAAATCCCTGACCTTGGCTACACAGACGCTGTCTCTGTTTTCAGGACCTGTCACCTATGGCTCTGACCCTACCGGTTTCAGCCCTTAAAAGGACTGATAGAAAGTGCTATCCCTATGCTGTCTAACGCTGTGTATGGAGCGCATACAGCTGTATCGGCGATAGGACTCAGGAGGACGGAGCTGCGACAGTGATGTCTGACACCAAAGATGCAGAAGAGATAATGGCGTCCTGGAGGAAAATGTCCGGTTTTATAATGCAGGGACATGTGACATGGACATCCTATCACACATGCCGTTGCTTCTCTGGCTAATAGTCCACTTAGCTGTGTGTGTGCCTGGGATTGGCTGACATGCTGGCCCGCCCCACTACACGCGCGCGCTTAGGGAAGGAAGACAAGGAAAAAAAAAAAATGGCGATCGCCATTATAGAAACAGCAGTGATCTGAAGGCGCTGTTCACGCACACTATACACTGAAATGTCATAATAGTGTGATTCACAGAGTGACTTACACTATTACAGCGGAAACCAAGCTAGGAGTTAGCTGTTTTTTTGCTGCTAGAACCGTTCTCGAACGTTTCTAGAACTATCGAGCTTTTGCAAAAAGCTCGAGTTCTAGTTCGATCTAGAACAGGCCCCAAAATCACTCGAGCCTAGAACTGGAGAACCTCGAACCACGAACCGCGCTCAACTCTACTGTCTAGCCCCAAGTCAATGTCCTTGAACCCAGGGGTGTGATCACCCGACTCAAAGGCTCACATTACGGTCAGCCTATTTGAAGCATTTTTGTGTAACCTGAGTTTTGCCTGGGACAGCATTCCTTGAGTCCTTTTGAGCAAATCAATGGCTTCTTCCTCAGTGGGTAGTGATTTAAGCCCATTATCTACATAAAAGTCTTTCTCCACAAAGTCTCTGGCGTCTGTTCCATACTCGGACTCTCCCTCTAATGCGGTTCTCCGGAGGCCATAGATTGCAACTGCGGGTGAAGGGCTGTTTCCAAATACGTGGACCCTCATACGATATTCCACCATCTCTTTATTGGTGTCATTGTCCTTGTACCACAGAAATCTGAGGAAGTTCCGGTAGTCCTCTCTGACTAGGAAACAGTGGAACATCTGTTCAATATCGGCAGTGATGGCGACAAGCTCTTTTCTGAACCTCAGCAATACTCCTACCAAGTTGTTTGTTAGGTTAGGACCTGTGAGGAGAACATCGTTAAGGGATACTCCTTCATGTTTGGCGCTGGAGTCGAAGACCACCCTGATTTGATTCGGTTTTTGTGGGTGGTATATACCGAATGAAGGCAGATACAGTTAGGTCCAGAAATATTTGGACAGTGACACAATTTTCGCGAGTTGGGCTCTGCATGCCACCACATTGGATTTGAAATGAAACCTCTACAACAGAATTCAAGTGCAGATTGTAACGTTTAATTTGAAGGTTTGAATAAAAATATCTGATAGAAATTGTAGGAATTGTACACATTTCTTTACAAACACTCCACATTTTAGGAGGTCAAAAGTAATTGGACAAATAAACCAAACCCAAACAAAATATTTTTATTTTCAATGTTTTGTTGCGAATCCTTTGGAGGCAATCACTGCCTTAAGTCTGGAACCCATGGACATCACCAAACGCTGGGTTTCCTCCTTCTTAATGCTTTGCCAGGCCTTTACAGCCGCAGCTTTCAGGTCTTGCTTGTTTGTGGGTCTATCCGTCTTAAGTCTGGATTTGAGCAAGTGAAATGCATGCTCAATTGGGTTAAGATCTGGTGATTGACTTGGCCATTGCAGAATGTTCCACTTTTTTGCACTCATGAACTCCTGGGTAGCTTTGGCTGTATGCTTGGGGTCATTGTCCATCTGTACTATGAAGCGCCGTCCGATCAACTTTGCGGTATTTGGCTGAATCTGGGCTGAACGTATATCCCGGTACACTTCAGAATTCATCTGGCTACTCTTGTCTGCTGTTATGTCATCAATAAACACAAGTGACCCAGTGCCATTGAAAGCCATGCATGCCCATGCCATCACGTTGCCTCCACCATGTTTTACAGAGGATGTGGTGTCCCTTGGATCATGTGCCGTTCCCTTTCTTCTCCAAACTTTTTTCTTCCCATCATTCTGGTACAGGTTGATCTTGGTCTCATCTGTCCATAGAATACTTTACTTTTCCAGAACTGAGCTGGCTTCATGAGGTGTTTTTCAGCAAATTTAACTCTGGCCTGTCTATTTTTGGAATTGATGAATGGTTTGCATCTAGATGTGAACCCTTTTGTATTTAACTTTCATGGAGTCTTCTCTTTACTGTTGACTTAGAGACAGATACACCTACTTCACTGAGAGTGTTCTGGACTTCAGTTGATGTTGTGAACGGGTTCTTCTTCACCAAAGAAAGTATGCGGAGATCATCCACCACTGTTGTCATCCGTGGACGCCCAGGCCTTTTTGAGTTCCCAAGCTCACCAGTCAATTCCTTTTTTCTCAGAATGTACCCGACTGTTGATTTTGCTACTCCAAGCATGTCTGCTATCTCTCTGATGGATTTTTTCTTTTTTTTCAGCCTCAGGATGTTCTGCTTCACCTCAATTGAGAGTTCCTTAGACCGCATGTTGTCTGGTCACAGCAACAGCTTCCAAATGCAAAACCACACACCTGTAATCAACCCCAGACCTTTTAACTACTTCATTGATTACAGGTTAACAAGGGAGACGCCTTCAGAGTTAATTGCAGCCCTTAGAGTCCCTTGTCCAATTACTTTTGGTCCCTTGAAAAAGAGGAGGCTATGCATTACAGAGCTATGATTCCTAAACCCTTTCTCCGATTTGGATGTGAAAACTCTCATATTGCAGCTGGGAGTGTGCACTTTCAGCCCATATTATATAATATAAATATATAATATATATATATATATATATATATATATATATATATATGTATGTATGTATGTATGTATGTGTGTGTATATAATATGTGTGTGTGTGTATATATATATGTGTATATATATATGTATGTATGTATGTATATGTGTGTGTGTGTGTGTGTGTGTGTATATATATACATATATACACACACATATATACACACACATATATATATATATATATATATGTGTGTGTGTATATGTATATGTATATGTATATATATATATATATATATATATATATATATATATATATATATATATAAAATTGTATTTCTGAACATGTTTTTGTAAACAGCTAAAATAACAAAACTTGTGTCACTGTCCAAATATTTCTGGACCTAACTGTACCAACACTCTTCGTTCTTCTTCAAGAATAGAGCAGGTCCTGCGTGGTTGTTGCGGAATATTTTGTCCATAAAGGCAACAATATGTTCTCTTATTTCAGGTTTGCTGTTCATAGAACGCTGAAGAGAGTTAAATCTGGTCTGAGCTTGAGCTCGGTTGTTTGGGAGTCTTACCCTGGAAGATCGGAAGGGTAATGGAGAGACCCAATGGTTGGTTTTTTCTTTAGAAAACAAACAGTCCATTATTCCGATGAATTCTCTGTCCTCTACTGACAAGGCTACTTTATCGTCGTCCTTGGTTGTGTGAAAGACTGATCTTCCCAAGTTGTTGATATGCAGAGAAGAAGCGATGTCAGGTAGCTGTATTGTGTCTGGAGACTTCTCTTTCACTCCATAGTGATGAGGACATGGCTTTAGGCAGGTTGTGCGCCCATCTCCATGCACATAAGTCTTGAAGGAATCAATTTCTGATCGATCAGCGCACACATTTCCTATGACTACCCATCCCAAGTCCAGTCTCTGGGCGTATGGTGCATAGTCAGGCCCATTACACTGTTGTCACACCTTGTGTATCCTTATATTGTCTCTGTCGAGCAGGAGTAGAATCTCTGCGTTATTGTCCAGACGTGGGATAACACTAGCGAGGTGTCTTAGGTGTGGTTGATGAAATGCAGCTTCTGGGGTAGGAATTTCATTCCTGTGGCTGGATATTTGGTCACATTCAACGAGCGTTGGTAGAGGTATTTCAGTCTTCCCATTGATAGGAGAAGCAATGAATCCCTGGGCTCTTCTGCCACTAGTCTCTATGCGACCCGAGCAGGTGTTCAAGGTGTAGGGTTCTGATGGTCCATTAATGCCGAAGGCTTCAAAGAATTTTGGTTCCTGCTAGGGACCGGTTGCCTTGGTCATCTATGATGGCATAGACCTTTTTTTTTTTTTTTATTGCCTTTTCTGGATGTCCCTCGGGATAAACCTTGATGAGGCATAGTCGGGCACAACATTTCTGCGTTTGGCCCTCTCCACATACCTCTGAGCATGAGCAGGAGACGACTGTGGTGGTGTCAGTCTTATTCTTGGACTCCCCGCCATGACTTTGAGTGGAAGCGGTGGTGACTGCAGCCGGTGTGTCTCTACCTAGCTGGTTTGGGTGCATGGCTGAAACGTGTTTTTCACTATGACACTCCTCACACTTGATGATCGATTTACAGTCCTTGGCCATGTGGTCAAGTGATGCACAGCATTTGAAACGGATCCCAAGCTCTGTGAGGACTTTCTTGCGCTCCTGTAAGGTTTTGGATCTAAACCCTCTGCACTTGTCCAGTGAGTGTGGTTTTTTTTTTTTTATGGATGGGACATTCTCTATTGAAAGACTTTATCTCCTAATGAGATGGTGTACTGTTTATCTGTGGGTGCTGCAAGTGATGGTAGCTCAGTCTTCCTGACACTCAGTGTTCTTAATGTCTCTGCGTTTTGTGTATGGCACCTTCATACCTTGATGATGATGTTGTTGCAGCTGCCAAAGTGTTGAACTCTAGGAAGTCGAGGCTGGGGTCGTTCCTCATCTGGGCCTGCTCGTCGATGAACTTGCAGAAGTGAATAAATGGGGGAAAGGTGACGTCATGCACTCTTTTGTACCTTGAGACTGATGTTGCCCATTTCTCCTGCAGACTGTAAGGCAGCGTCACCACGATTGGGTTCATTCCATGGGCTGTATCCAGGTAGCACAGCCCAAATAGACGAGGGTCTCTTTTGGTGACCTCCAGCTCCATGAGCAGATCACTTAGGTCTTGAAGCCTGTGGACTTCTTTAAGGTTGATCTTTGGGATGTCCTGCAGTCTCTTGAATAGTGCTTTCTCTATTGCTTCTGCACTGCCAAAGGTGCGTTCCAGTCTCTGCCATGCAGCAGCGAGACCTGCTTCTGCTTGTCCCACATAGACTGTTCTGAGGCTCTTGATACGGTTTGTAGAGCCTGGGCCCAACCACTTGATCAGGAGGTCGAGCTCCTGTTCTGCAGTGAAGTTGAGATTGGCGATGGCTGCCTTGAAAGTTGCTTTTCAGGCCCTGTAGCTCTCTGCACAATCATCGAATTTCGTGAGACTAGTGTTGCTCTCTGCTCACCATGAACCTGGTAAAACTCAGACATATCTGATTTCTCACCACTTGTTGCCACGACGACTCGTGATGCCCCTGGGGCGTGTGGGCTGCCTGGCGTGAATGGATGAGATGTTCCCGGGTAGAATGACGCTGTAGGGTTGAGCTGTGCTTTAGCCTCTGTAGATTCTGATGACCGCTGCTTGAGCTGTGGAAGTGGGTCAGGAAACACTTGGTTTCCATCTTGCCGTGGTGACTGTGTTTGAGAGATCACCTCTTGGTGACTGTTATTAATTTGCTCGGGTGCTTTAGGTAGTACTGGCACTGGTAGAGGTAAGTTGGAGGTTTCGGTGTTGTCGGCTTGGACGGTACTGTAAACCGGGGTTGCTACAGGTAACTGATTCAGTACATAGTCTCTCTTGTGCGATCAACTGGATTGTCTGCTTCCAGTGGTGGCGAGTGAGCTGGATCAGGACCTTGGATCAATGCTTGTTCAAGTAGTCTCACTTTAGCTAGCGCAACTTCCTCTTCCATCTGTGACCGAATAATCTTTATCCGAGCCTCCGCTTCTGCCCTTTTTGGCTTCTGCTTTAGCAGCTTCTGCTTTTGCATGGGCTTCTGCTCTTGCAAGGGCTTCTGCTTCTGCCCTTTTTTGGCTTCTGCCCTTTTTTTGGCTTCTGCTTCTGCCCTTTTTGGCTTCTGCTTCTGCCCTTTTTGGCTTCTGCTTCTGCCCTTTTTGGCTTCTGCTTCTGCCCTTTTTGGCTTCTGCCCTTTTTGGCTTCTGCCCTTTTTGGCTTCTGCCCTTTTTGGCTTCTGCCCTTTTTGGCTTCTGCTTTTGCAAGGGCTTCTGCTTTTGCAAGGGCTTCTGCTTCTGCCCTTTTTGGCTTCTGCTTCTGCCCTTTTTGGCTTCTGCTTCTGCCCTTTTTGGCTTCTGCTTCTGCCCTTTTTGGCTTCTGCTTCTGCCCTTTTTGGCTTCTGCTTCTGCCCTTTTTGGCTTCTGCTTCTGCCCTTTTTGGCTTCTGCTTTAGCGGCTTCTGCTTTAGCGGCTTCTGCTTTAGCGGCTTCTGCTTTAGCGGCTTCTGCTTTTGCAAGGGCTTTTGCTTCTGCCCTTTTTGGCTTCCGCTTCTGCCCTCTTTGGCTTCTGCTTTTGCAAGGGCTTCTGCCCTTTTGGCTTCTTCCTCTACTTTTCTTTCTGTGAAGGAACGTCTCACCTTTGGATTCTTCTGCTCTTATTCAGGTCTATAGTATCCTGTCGCTCAGGGCTGAGCTTCTTGAGGATGATGACCCGGATGACCGAGAGGAACGTCTAGATGAGGTTGATCGGTGTGATCTGGTTTCTTGCTGGTGAGAGATACGGTGTTCGGCCTTGTCTATGGCATCTTGCACCTTGGCATCTCTTTCCTTGTCCACCTCTTCTGCCTTGCTCAGGTCTGAAAGAGCTTCATCAATTTTAGAGTCTTTTAGAAAGATAATGTACCTTGTTGACAGTCTCTTGTATCTTTCATGAGCTGTGTTCAGCCGTTCCAGAGCGGCTTGTAAGCATGCGGCATCACATGATGAGGATTCAAGTCTTGACATGTAATAGATGACTCGTTCCCACTGTTCTTCCAGGTGTTCACATAGCTCATCTTTCATAGTGTGATAGTTTTCAGTTGCCTTTATTGTGGGTTTGGAAGAGCGCTTCGGTTGGACAACTTGGTCTGCTGGAAGCGCGGGATCTGCCTTCTGGGCTTAATAATGGACAGTATCAGATTGTATTTGCTCTGTTTCAGCAGTGGGGAACTGTCCGACCTTTTTCGGCCATTTTGATTGAAGGTGTACTGTCTCTTTAAGAAACTTGACTTTTGAATACGGGTCCGAAAATTCTTGTGCAACTCTGCAAGGACTCCCTGATGAGATTCCCAAGGTGTCTTTAGCAAAACTTGGGGTTCGCAGTCCAGCAATGTGCATTAATGAGGTATAATGTACTGCAAGTCTATAGAAGGGGTATAGCAAGAGGGGAAACAGCAGGTGCATAAACTGTCCCTCTACAATGCAAGGAGATGATACAGGACGTGGCAGATGGGAGAGCTTCCCCTTAGCCTTGTCCAGGCATGCACTGTTGCAGGCAGACTAGTGCACAAGGCTTGTTGCTAGGCAGATTACAAGTGAAGTTACAGGGCTCTTAGGGATCTGTAGCCAGGGTATTGAGCTCTTAAGCAGTCTTCTGACTGATTTGGGCTCTCCAGGAAGTTTTTGCTTTGGGCTGTTAAGCAGTCTTCTGACTGTTCTGTCCCCACTTAAAGGCGATTGAAGGTGCTAAGTTATGGAATGGTGTGAGAATCTTGCCTTCGTTTTCCTATAGGTGAGGCAGACAGGACCAGAGCGCTCCAGAGTTAAACATGCACATGCTGAGATGAAAAAATGGTGGTTTATTTTCTCCAAAGGTTAGGACATGCAGAGTACAGTAATCCAAGTACCTGGCATTGTGGTTCTCTTTTGATGCTTGATTCTGAAGCCACTAAGGTCAGAAGACTTTGCTTCTAGCAGCTCCAATAAGGGATGTTAATTCTCACAATCTCTGGCTGGAACGGAATATGCCAGAAGTGATGCAAGAGGATGAGCAGACACTCCCATGGACTGGACAAAAGAAACAGAGGAGCCGAAAGGTCTGACCAGTAGATGGCAGCAGAGACAAGCATGAAAAACATTTAAATAACAGTTTTAAGTAAAACAATTAGGAACAGCACAACAATCAGTGACAGGTTTGTGGCCGTGTAAAAATGGAACAATATGTCCATGATTTCACTGCAACCACAGATCTGCCAAAGATTTATCTCTGTGTGTGACGGGGCCTTAAGAATAGAAATTTCAAAATGGTGAGGTACTAATGATGAATTGTTAGGTGTCATTGTGGCGTCCCTGAGGCCTCAGTCACCACAGGGTACTGCAACTCACTTATGGTGCGGTACTTATCCTGGATCCAGAGGAGGTCGGTACCGGTGTCACTACACACAAATCATACACAAACAGGTCGCCCTCGCCAATGGGGACTGGGCTAGGGTCGGGTCTTAAGGCAGTCACCAAACATGGGGGGCTGCCACCCACTAGTGACAGGGAATTGGGGGAGGAGAAGCCACCAGGGTGAGTTAGGAGCCAACACAAGAGTTAGAGAGTTCTCCAGCAGGAGAGGAAAGGAGCAGATGGTCTTGACGGTGCCTCTGGTGGGACACAGGAGTCAATACAGTCGCCGAGGGGAGCGCTTAATTGCTCTCTCGGGACCGGCGCAGAGCAGAGTGCAGAATCCTAGGGTGAAATGGACTTCCAAGTCGCATCACCAGAATCCGCAGGACAGGGGGATTGCATGTCCCTCTGGCCACCAAACTTCCCAGAGCACAATGCCACATAGGGTCCAGAGTTGAGATATAAGTCCGGCCCCACTGCAGACCCGCGGCATCTGCATACGGGACAGGAGACAACAAGTCAAGAACCGGGGTCCCCAAGTAGCTTCTAGCCACGGGGATCTAACAACACAGGCGGAAGCAGGGAAGACCCACCGACCACTGCACCGGGTATGACCTCCATTGGATCCGGGATCGACCAGGGCCCATCACAGCGGTGACTGGTACTCTTGGACAGCACTGTAACAGTGGGTAAAGACACCTTGACCCGCAGAGACTGTCAGCTTATTGCCGCCGCCTCGCACTTTGGCATCATCAGCACTCCCCTCACATCCTCCCTGGGACCTGCTCCACCTGTGGGGAGCAGGACCATCTTTGCTGCTGCTACCACCAGCCCCGGAGGACCGCGGCAACAGCAGCTAATTTCCTGGCCATAGCACAGGTGGCGTTACGACAATCATCCTCCTCACCCTCCTCCACTGCTACCCTTATCTCGTCATCCCATTAACCCCTTCTGTGGACACATCGGGGTCACGAAACCGAGCAGGCCACCCTTGACATCCCCTGACCCTTGCCCGGCGACTAATATCCCCCCAGGCCCTGTGGGTGCTCAATCATCCTGGTGTCCTAATGTCAAAATGTTAACAGCCTGATGAGGAGGACTGTTAAGATAACAATTCTACTTAAACCCTCAAATAAGGTGATTCATAAATCAAACACCTGTGAATTTTGCCATTAAGCTCTTTGTTAGAGAACAGCAGGTTATTAGTGATGGGCAGACCAGGACTGTAAAAATCCAGAATCATGCGGGTTCAAAAGTAGAGATGAGCAAACCTGTTCGATAAATGTTCGTCAATTTCAAATTTTGTAAGAGCCTTAGCTTGTTCGTTCGGGCTCGGTAACCCGGAGCACTTTTCCCAAAAGTCGGCAATGTTCGGTTTTGTTCAGTCGTTGCTGGAGATTTTCAAAAAATGCTTTTCTCATAACATGTTATGCTTTTTTTTTAAAGGATTGTGGCGTTGTATGATGAATGTGGTGATTTGTTTAATGGTTAGAGGGAGTGTGAACTTGGGAGAAGCCAGACGCATGAGTGTGTATTTTTTTTTCCTTAACTTTTTTGCGTATGTTCCTGCAGCCACTCACACCTCAGCAAACATCCACGAGGTTCAGATACAAGGTCTTGTGCAATTGGCTGCCTAAATCACGTCCGCTTATAAATTGCGGACATGTGGCCATTTTGTGAACGTTTAAACATTGGGGAAGATGCCACTGCAGCCACCCAGTTAGCTTAGTAGGGTTTAATATATTTAGTTAAAATATATATATATATATATATATATATATATATATATATATATGCGATAGTTTACAAAAGGGATATCCAGTGTAGGGAAAGCTGTGTGCCACAAATTGGCATTTCATGATAGAAATAGAGAGAGGTACTATTAAAGAAGACACCATTTTGTTAGTTCAGCCCTATTGTCTCTGTAGCCTATTTTTCTATTCTCGGTCAGTTAAAGCTTATTATGTCCTATTCACATAAACAACATGTGTTGACCGACTGGTTAACTTGTGTTCTTTTTAAAATGTGTCCTTGACAGGGTTTTGATACTACATTCTTTTTATTCCTTTATTTTCCTGGAATATTGTAATTACCAAGGTCAAATTGACCCAAATGATTTCCATTCTAGCCAAATTGCAATATGTTTCGTCAGACACTTGTCAAAATTGATGAATTACTCTGGAAACATGTAATTTGTTCAAAAACCCCCGCTCATTGTGTAATCGCTTATATATCTATTTTTTTTTTCTTTTAAATGTTTTTATTTAACACAAAGTAATATGAATATAACCAGACATGTTATGAAAATATACATTGCTGATTTTAGTAAACTCACGTCAATATTCTAGGTTATAGAATGTTACTTTTAAATTTAACCACTACATACTAAACTACTACAACAATAAAATACATTAACTTTTAATCTGTCTTCTTTACTCATTGGAGTGGAAATCACCAAATTACAACATATCAATCAATCATAACCACAAGGATATTTTAGAAACGTAAATTATTAAATATATAACTGGGAGAGGGGAAAAAAAAAAACCCCACCGGTTTAAATAGTTATTTTATCATTAGCTTATTCCATCTTTCCCAAATGTTTTGGTATTTTGGGTATCAATTATTAAAAGTGGCGAAACTTCCCTAATAATTGTTATGAAGCATTATCGTTTTCTTTAATTTCTGTAATAGATGGTATATCTGTCTTTTTCCATTTAGCCGCTATATGAATTTTGACAATTAAAAAAATGTGAATAACTAGGTATTTATCTTTGGTAATGCCATCTAAATCTAATGAAAGAAGAGCCATTTGAGGTGTAATAGTGATACTATTTCCAAGAATTTGATTTATTAAAAGGTTAACCTCCCTCCAGAGACATCTCAATTTGGGACAAGACCAAAATATGTGAAGAATATCTCCCTTTAAATTACATCCTCTCCAGCATAAATGGGAATTATTATTTGAAAAGAGCGATAGCTTATGAGGAGTAAAGTACCACCTAGAAAGCAATTTATAATAAGCTTCATGAAGTGTTCAACATATATTAGAGGAGTATGTATCTCCAATACACCTATTCCACTTTTCCAAGGAAAAGGTGTTTTTTAACTCTTTTTTTTTTTTTTTTTTTTTTTTTCCCCATTTTATCATAAATGGCCTTTTTTCAAAGAGAATGTCTTTGTTGAATATTTCATATATAGATCTAGTTTGCCAAATAATATTATTGGCATTACAGATAAGATTACAGGATTGTTCAGTTAATAAATGGTTGTCTTTTAGTAAAGTGGAGATAATTTGTCTGATGGATAAATAGCTGTAGAAATCAATATCTGGTAAATCATGTTGTTTTCTTAGAGTTTGAAAAGAAAATTAGTCCCATCATGTAAATCCAAAAATTTTTTAAGATTTCTGTTCCTCCATAATTCTGGAGTTTTGACTTCTGGGAGCCAATTGAAAAAGGTAAAAGGGATATTCTTTATTTGTTCATATTTATTACTTTTTTGATTTAATGCTGCTAATTTTCTCCATGTTAAGATAGTTGCACATAAAATGGGAGATTCAGGAAGAGGTTGATGAGGATTCATTAGATTATGAATGATTAATGAATATAAAGGAATATTATTATGTAAGTCAGTTTCAATCTCCTTCCATGTAGTAGTAAGATTATCTTTAAACCAAATTTGACTTTGTCTAATTAAATTAGTGTAGAAATAACTGTAAATATTAGGTACGCCTAAGCCTCCTTTTTTTTTTCTTTTTCATTAGAATATAGTTATCTACCCTTGTTCTTCTTCTTTTTTTTTTTTTTGTTTTTTTTTTTTTTAATTTGAAACAAAGGTATTAATAAAAGACTGAATCTTACTTAAGTAATTTTCTGGAATAAAAAGGGGAATAGTTCTAAAATAGTATAATATATTTTTGGAATAATCATCATTTTAATAAAGGATATTCTTCCAAACCAAGTGAGCTCATACTTTACGTTTTTTAAGTCTGACTGAATTATTTTAATTAGGTTCTCCATATTAATGCTAATTATGGATTTTATATCCCTAGTTAGTTCAATTCCCAAATATGAGATTGTATGTGTAGCCCAATTAAAATCTGTTAGACTTTTAATTTCCTCTGTTATACCATGACTGAAATTAAATTCTAAAATATTTGATTTTGTAATATTTACTTTAAAAAAATAAATTCTTGCAAATTCATCTAAACTATACAGAACTTCTGTTATGGAAGTTACTGGATTTGATAGGGATAATATGATATCATCTGCGAACAGGCAAATCTTAAACTCACTATTTTTTAATTGGATTCCTTCAATATTAGCATTTTCTCTGATATATTCAGCAAGGGGTTCTAAGATTAGGGCGAATAGTAAAGGAGATAAGGGACATCCTTGACGGGTACCATTAGTTAAGTTTAAATGAGATGGATAAAAATTTATTTGCATATACTTTTGCTGAGGGACAAGAATATAGAGCAAGAATGGAATTTAAAATTTGATTTTTTTTAGGCCAAATTTTAAGTAATGTTGTTTTCATATATAACCAATTGACTCTATCAAATGCTTTTTCGGCATCAAGAGTGATAAGTAATGTTGGATCCTTCTTATTGTTCATAATGTTGATTAGATTGATTTATGCTACGGGTACTATCAGATGTTTGACGACCTTGAATGAAACCTAGCTGGTCATTAGAAATTAGTCTGAGTAAAATCTTTTATAGTCTATTAGCGATAATTTTGGAATAAATTTTAACCCCTTCAGCCCCAAGCCTATTTTGACCCTAAAGACCAGGCCATTTTTTGCAATTTTGACCAGTGTCACTTTATGAGGTTATAACTCTGGAATGCTTCAACGGATCCCGGTGATTCTGAGATTGTTTTCTCGTGACATATTGGGCTTCATGTTAGTGGTAAATTTAGGCCGATATTTTTTGCGTTTCTTTGTGAAAAAAACGGAAATTTCGCAAAAAATTTTGAAAATTTTGTAATTTTCAAACTTTTAATTTTTATGCTTTAAAACCAACGAGACATATGACACAAAATAATTAATAAATAACATTTCCCACATGTCTACTTTACATCAGAACAATTTGGGGGAAAAAAAAGAATTTAAGGAAGTTATAGGGGTTCAAAGTTTATGAGCAATTTCTCATTTTTACAACAAAATTTACAAAGCCACATTTTTTAGGGACCACATCACATTTGAAGTGATTTTGAGAGGTCTACATGACACAGAACACCCAAAAGTGACACCATTCCAAAAACGGCACCCCTCAGGCTACTCAAAACCACATTCAAGAAGGTTATTAACCCTTCAGGTGCTTCACAGTAACTAAAGGAGGGAAGGAGTCTTGCGAGGATAATTTGCATATTCCCAGTGCCTTCTGGGATAAGTGAAGAGTCACCGCGAGCTCAAGGAGAACCGAATTTTGGCCTGTCTTCTTCATTGTGAGCGTGAGTGAGCAAAGTGTGAGCAAAAGTAAGTGTGAGTAGAATTGTTTGTATTTAGTTGTTTAATTACTTAACATTTGTTTAGTGCTATCCCCATTAGAAAATGTGCTCCACTATTGCTAATGCGATCCAGTGTACATCTTGTCTCATGTATGCAGTCCTTGAAAAGCCGTTCGAGGGTGCATACTGTTGTTCGAGATGTGAGCAAGTTGCACATTTGGAAGCCCAGATACTGGATCTAAATGAGCAGCTGGCAACTCTGAGATGCATTAGCAATATGGAAAGGAGTGTGCTGCTCACTGAGCAGCAGCTTGCTGGGTCAGATGTGGGGGAGGATCGTAGTAGGGAGCGGCAGGACGGTGAGGTAGGTAGCTGGGTGACAGTTAGAAAGGGGGGTAAAGGGAAAAGTGCTAGGAAGGCTAGTCCTGAACTGACACACCCCAATAGGTTTGCAAACTTGGCAGATGAGGGGGATGTCATTACAGGGGTAGCATTGCTGCAGCAAGGCATGACCTCTGAACGCCAGAGGAGTATCTGCTCCAGTAAGGGGGGGAATAGGAGTGCAGGGCAGGCAAGACAGGTACTGGTAGTGGGGGACTCAATTATTAGGGGGACAGATAGGGCAATCTGTCACAAAGACAGGGATCGCAGAACAGTGTGTTGTCTTCCTGGCGCTCGAGTTCGGCACATCGCTGATCGGGTTGACAGATTACTGGGAGGGGCTGGGGAGGACCCAGCGGTCATTGTACACATTGGCACAAATGACAAAGTTAGAGGTAGGTGGAAGGTCCTTAAAGATGATTTCAGGGAATTAGGTTGTAAGCTTAAAGCATGGACCTCAAAGGTGGTATTTTCGGAAATACTACCTGTGCCACGAGCCACACCAGAGAGGCAAAGAGAGATCAGGGAGGTTAACAGGTGGCTCAGGAATTGGTGTAGGAAAGAGGGTTTTGGGTTCCTGGAGAATTGGGCCGACTTTTCAGTTGGCTACAGATTCTATGCTAGGGATGGGCTGCATCTTAATGGGGAAGGTGCAGCTCTGCTGGGGCAGAAAATGGCTAGAAGGTTGGAGGAGTGTTTAAACTAGGAATGGGGGGTGAGGGTATTCACTTTATAGAAGGGGAATGTAGTGCAGATAGTGACCAGGGTACAAGTAATGAAATTGGGGGTGGTACGGGGGGAAGGGTTAGGACAGTTAATACAGTAAGCAGGAATACAGGTACAGAGTCATACGTAACGTGCATGTACACTAATGCCCGAAGCCTCACAAATAAGGTGGAGGAATTAGAATTAATATTGTTGGAAGAAAATTATGATATAGTGGGGATATCAGAGACATGGCTGGATGAGAGCTATGACTGGGCTGTTAATTTACAGGGTTATAGCCTATTCAGGAATGACCGTACAAATAAGCGAGGGGGAGGTGTGTGTCTATATGTAAAATCATCCTTAAAACCTATCCTGCGTGACAACATATGTGAGGGTACTGAGAATGTAGAGTCCCTATGGGTGGAGATAAGGGGGGGGAGAATGAATAATAAAATACTGATAGGGGTGTGTTATAAGACGCCGAATATTATGGAAGAGGTAGAGAATCTCCTCATAAAGCAAATTGATAAAGCAGCGAGTCTCGGAGAGGTAATTATTATGGGGGACTTTAACTATCCTGATATAAATTGGGGAACAGAAACTTGCAGTTCCAGCAAAGGAAATAGATTTTTGATAACAATGAAAGATAATTACCTTTCACAAATGGTACAGGACCCCACAAGAGGGGGAGCACTACTAGACCTTGTACTAACCAATAGGCCAGACCGCATATCAAATATACAAGTTGGGGGTTACTTGGGGAATAGTGATCACAAAATAATAAGTTTTCATGTATTCTTTCGTAAGATTATAAACAACATGTACATGGCTTAATTCAATGATCACTGGGGGAAACACAACCTAGAGTTCCCACAGGGGGGGGTGCCTACTTCAAAGAGCATTTTAAACAAGGAGGAAGGAAGGAAATGGCACCAAATTGTATGCAAAAAAGTGTTAAATTTTATTCACATAAATATATGAGGATACAAAATTTGTCATGAGGATGAATAGTACAATATCAAGTAAAACAAAAAATAGGAAAAATGAGGAAACCTGGGGATGAGGGATGCAGGTATGGGTAGAACACGAAATGGGAAAAATTATTTGAAGTCCTACCCGCTGCCGTAACAGAACCCTGGGGGGTGGTGTATAAATAAAGTGTATGAGTCCAAAAAATGGACCCCAGCACCCCAAGGTGGTAGATGGCCCAAATACCCCTCCACAAGAAGTATATAGTCAAAGGTCGAAGTACATAACCAAAGAACAGGTAGACAGAGTGAGTAAAGAAGTATGAGGGGATAGTAACCACCAGAATAGTCGTAAGGCAATAGAGAGGAGGCTGAAGCGTTGTGTGTAATGAATAATTATAGTCGTAAAGCCGAGAGGTGCCCAATAACACATAAACGGCTAGTAAAAAAATACACACACACAATCAGGTCCTTTATGCCCAGACTAGTCGTGGAGCTGGAGAGGAAGAAAAGAAAAAGGTGCAATGTCCCATGGAAGGACACGTAAGAGGAGGACAGGTATGAACAGTTGGAATGATATGCAGCCCAGCAAAAGAAGTGGACTAGTCGTATGGCAGAGAGAGGAAACAAGTAGTACAGGAGAAAGGGTAGACGTGAGGCCGAGAGGTGCAAGACAGCACAATGACGGCCAAAGTAAAGCAAGGAGGGAAAGGAGTAGCAAGTCTCTGGACCCACAATGGTTATGTGAGCAAAAGGGGAGTGGAAGCGGAGGAAAAGTAAGAAAAACAATGGCTACCTGTACGAGTGGAGGGAGGTGGCGGCAGGAGGACGGTCCCAACAGCTGTTTCGCCTGAACGCTTTTACAAGGGAAGTGAGAAATGAAGTGAGGCTGACCGCTATATACAGGGACAGCACAGTTGTTTTTAATCAAATAAAGATGGTGTCCGGGAAATGTCTACCTGTTCTTTGGTTATGTACTTCGACCTTTGACTATATACTTCTTGTGGAGGGGTATTTGGGCCATCTACCACCTTGGGGTGCTGGGGTCCATTTTTTGGACTCATACACTTTATTTATACACCACCCCCCAGGGTTCTGTTACGGCAGCGGGTAGGACTTCAAATAATTTTTCCCATTTCGTGTTCTACCCATACCTGCATCCCTCATCCCCAGGTTTCCTCATTTTTCCTATTTTTTGTTTTACTTGATATTGTACTATTCATCCTCATGACAAATTTTGTATCCTCATATATTTATGTGAATAAAATTTAACACTTTTTTGCATACAATTTGGTGCCATTTCCTTCCTTCCTCCTTGTTTAAAATTCTTTCGTAAGATGTCTAGTAGAGGGGCTACAAGGACACTAAACTTCAGGAAAGCAAATTTTAAACGGTTGAGAGATGATCTTAGTGCAATAAACTGGGATGATGTACTAAGTAATAAAAGTACACAAAGCAAATGGGAGACTTTTATGAGCATCCTGAATAGGGCTTGTGCAGAAAATATACCCTATGGGAACAAACATGCTAGAAATAGGAGGAAACCCCTATGGCTAAATAGAGCTGTAAGGGAAGCAATAAAAGAAAAACAGAAAGCCTTAAAAGAATTAAAGAGGGTAGGTAGTGATGAGGCATTATATAATTATAGAAAATTAAATAAAATATGTAAAAAGCAAATTAAGTTAGCTAAGTTTGAGACAGAGAGACTCATTGCGAGAGAAAGTAAAAATAATCCTAAAATATTCTTTAACTACATAAACAGTAAAAAACTGAAAAGCGATAGTGTTGGCCCCCTTAAAAATAGTCTTGGTGAAATGGTGGAAGGGGATGAGGGTAAAGCCAACCTGCTGAATGACTTTTTTTCTACGGTTTTTATACAAGAAAATGCCATGGCAGATGACATGACCAGTGATACCATAAATTCACCCTTGAATATTACCTGCTTAACCCAGCAGGAAGTACGCCGCCGCCTCGAAATCACTAAGGTTGACAAATCTCCGGGCCCGGATGGCATACACCCCAGAGTACTACAGGAATTGAGTTCTGTGATAGATAGACCATTATTTTTAATCTTCTCAGATTCCTTAATAACAGGGTCGGTACCGCAGGACTGGCGCATAGCAAATGTGGTGACAATATTCAAAAAGGGGACAAAAACTGAGCCGGGAAATTATAGGCCGGTAAGTTTAACCTCTACGGTGGGTAAAATCCTTGAGGGTTTCTTGAGAGATGCTATACTGGAGTATCAACATGGGTTTATGAGGGATCGATCCTGTCAAACTAATTTGATCAGCTTCTATGAAGAGGTAAGTTCAAGCCTGGACCAGGGAAATGCAGTGGATGTTGTGTATATGGACTTTTCAAAAGCTTTTGATACGGTGCCACACAAAAGGTTGGTACATAAAATGAGAATAATGGGGATAGGGGAAAATATGTGTAACTGGGTTAAAAACTGGCTCAGTGATAGGAAACAAAGGGTGGTTATTAATGGTACGTACTCGGACTGGGTCTCAGTTCATAGTGGGGTACCACAGGGGTCAGTATTGGGCCCGCTTCTTTTCAACATATTTATAAATGACCTTGTTGGGGGCATGCGGAGTAGAATTTCAATATTTGCAGATGATACTAAACTCTGCAGAGTAATCAATACAGAGGAGGATAATTTTATATTACAGGGAGATTTATGTAAATTGGAGGATTGGGCTGAGAAGTGGCAATTGAAGTTTAATGTAGATAAATGTAAGGTCATGCACTTGGGTAGAGGAAATAACATTTATGATTATGTACTTAATTGTAGAACACTGGGTAAAACAGACACAGAAAAAGACTTGGGTGTATGGGTGGATGGTAAACTTCACTTTAGTGGACAGTGTCAGGCAGCTGCTGCCAGGGCTAATAAAATAATGGGATGTATTAAAAGAGGTATAAGTGTTCATGAAAAAAATATAGTTCTACCTCTGTACAAGTCACTAGTGCGACCGCACTTAGAATACTGTGTACAATTCTTGTCACCGATATATAAGAAGGACATAGCTGAACTGGAGAGGGTGCAGAGAAGAGCCACCAAGATTATTAGAGGAATGGGTGGGCTGCAATACCAAGACAGGTTATTAAACTTGGGGTTATTTAGTTTGGAAAAATGAAGGCTTAGGGGGGATCTAATCACAATGTATAAATATATGAGGGGACAGTACAGAGACCTTTCCAAAGATCTTTTTACACCTAGGCCTGCGACTGGAACACGGGGGCATCCGCTACGTCTTGAGGAAAGAAGGTTTAAGCATAATCACAGACGAGGATTCTTTACTGTACGAGCAGTGAGACTATGGAACTCTCTGCCGCATGATGTTGTAATGAGTGATTCACTACTAACATTTAAGCAGAGCCTGGATACCTTTCTTGAAAAATTTAATATTACCAGTTATGTATATTAGATTTTATGACAGGGTATTGATCCAGGGAACTAGTCTGATTGCCGGATGTGGAGTCAGGAAGGAAATTTTTTCCCCATTGGAACTTGTTTGCCACATTGGGTTTTTTTTGCCTTCCTCTGGATCAACATGTTAGGCTACGGGTTGAACTAGATGGACTTAGAGTCTCCCTTCAACCTTAAAAACTATGATACTATGATACTATGATACTAAAGCAATGTGGAAGGAAAAAATGAACATTTTACTTTTTGCATCAAAAATGTTAATTTAGCCTCAAATATTGCATATTCACAAGGGTAGTAGGATTAAATGAACCCCCAAAATTTGTTGGGCGATTTCTTCTGAGCATTCAGATACCTCATATGTGGCGAAAAAACACTGTTTGGGCGCACGACGGGAATCGGAAAGGAAGGAGCGCCATTTGACTTTTTGAACAGAAAATTAGCTAGAATCGTTAGCCGCACCATGTTGCGTTTGGAGAGCCCCTGAGGTGCCGAAACAGTGGAGCTACCCCATATGTGACCCCATTTTGGACACTAGACACCTCATGGCATTTATCTAGATGTTTATTGAGCACTTTGAACCTCTGGGGGCTTCACAAAAGTTAAGAGTTGAGCCGTGCAAATAAAAAAGAAAAAATGTTTTACCACAAAATTGTTACTTCAACCAGGTAGCTTTTTTTTCACAAGGGTATCAGGAAAAATTGCACCATAAAATGTATTGTGCAATTTCTCCTGAGTACACAGACACCTCATATGTGGTGGAAATCAAATGTTTGGGTGCACAGCAGGGCTCAGAATGCAAGGAGCGTCATTTGACTTTACAAACGCAAAATTGTCTGAGATAATTAGCGTATTTCATGTTGTGTTTGGAGACTCCCTGAGGTGCCAAAACAGTGGAGCTCCCCCACATGTGACCCCATTTTGGAAACTAGACCTCCATGGCATAGAAAAAAAAATAGGGAGCATGCACAAATGTTCTGCAAAAAGGGAAGGGGGGGGGGGACTAGGTGGGATGGAAAAAAGAAGTCCTGTCCAAAGTCGAGTACGACTGCAGGACGATTGCTGATCAGGTACCTAATTGTACATGTTTTGTTTTTTTTATTTGGGGTGCACAAAAAAAGCAAAAACTAGAGCAACAATTACGTAGCTGATCAGCACTTGGTGGCAGGCAGGTGGAGGAGGAGGGGGGGAGAGGGAGTGAGAGATGCGATTGGGGATAGTTAGAAAAGAGCCACGAACAATACTTACAGGATGGATCAGAACAGCGGCAGATGGGGGGGGGCAGCGGCATATAAAGGGAGCATCTGTGAATATGAGACGGCGGCGGCTGGGATAGGGTGGGGGCAGATGGGAGAGGGCGCAGTGGATGCAGGAGCGGCAGAGGATGGGGGGAAGGGGAGTGGGAGGGGAGATTGGGGATAGTTACCCTACAGGATGGATCTAGGCAGCAGGATCACAGGAGATGAAGGATGCAGCAGATCGGGGAGGGTGAGAGGTGGGAGAGGGAGCGCAGTGCAGATCACGGGGGAGACAGGTGAGCAGAGCACAGAGCACGGGGGTGACAGGTGAGGGAGCACAGATCACGGGGGTGACAGGTGAGGGAGCACAGATCACGGGGGTGACAGGTGAGGGAGCACACATCACGGGGGTGACAGGTGAGGGAGCACACATCACGGGGGTGACAGGTGAGGGAGCACACATCACGGGGGTGACAGGTGAGGGAGCACACATCACGGGGGTGACAGGTGAGGACGCACACATCACGGGGGTGACAGGTGAGGGAGCACACATCACGGCGGTGACAGGTGAGGGAGCACACATCACGGCGGTGACAGGTGAGGGAGCACACATCACGGCGGTGACAGGTGAGGGAGCACACATCACGGCGGTGACAGGTGAGGGAGCACACATCACGGCGGTGACAGGGGAGGGAGCACACATCACGGCGGTGACAGGGGAGGGAGCACACATCACGGCGGTGACAGGGGAGGGAGCACACATCACGGCGGTGACAGGGGAGGGAGCACACATCACGGCGGTGACAGGGGAGGGAGCACACATCACGGCGGTGACAGGTGAGGGAGCACACATCACGGCGGTGACAGGGGAGGGAGCACACATCACGGCGGTGACAGGGGAGGGAGCACACATCACGGCGGTGACAGGGGAGGGAGCACACATCACGGCGGTGACAGGGGAGGGAGCACACATCACGGCGGTGACAGGGGAGGGAGCACACATCACGGCGGTGACAGGGGAGGGAGCACACATCACGGCGGTGACAGGTGAGGGAGCACACATCACGGGGGTGACAGGGGAGGGAGCACACATCACGGGGGTGACAGGGGAGGGGGCGGGTAGCTGACCACGGGGGTGAGAGGTGGGGGGAGCGTGCAGCAAATCACAGAGGTGAGGGGGCGGACACCGATCACGAGGGGTGAGGGGCCGGGCAGCAGATCGGGGGGAGCGGTGGCACTGTGGCAGATGGAGGGCAGTGGATCGGGAGGTGTGGGGGTGGGGGTGCGGGCAGAAGATCGGGGAGACAGGTGGCAGATCGCGGAGGGCAGCGGCGGATCGGGAGGCTTTTCGCCGGTTTCATACAGTGCAATGGCAGTGCGGCAACTTCCGGGTCCCATGCTCCGGTCACATAACAGCATGGGACCGGAGCTTGTCGCCCTGCCATTGCACTGTGTACACTCACTGTGCTGGCGTGCTGCAGGGACGACAAGTAAAGCTGATGGCGGCGGTCACCGGCAACAGGTCCACTGTGATTGGAGAAATCGATCACAAGGCCGATCTCTCCAATCAGAGCTACTGGAGCTGGGGGAGGGTGATCCAGTGAGGTCACCCAGCTCCAGCCAATGGCCAGTGCTACAGCTGCACTGGCCAGGGCTGGATTTAAATGTTTCAGTCACTTTAAATGGCTGGAACATTACAATGGCTGTGATTGGTTGAGCGGCGTTCGTCAGCCAATCACAGCCTCCGTAGGTCCGGGGAGGAGGCACCACCCCTCCTGAGGTCAGGAACAGGTCCCCTCCTCCCCGAATCTGCGGTTTATGTTAACATATTGCAGTCACCGGAGGCTCCGGTGCTGCGATTCCGCCATGACGGAAAGATCCGTCCTTGGTCGTTAAGGCCCATGGCACAAGGACGGATCTTTCCGTCCACGGTCGTGAAGGGGTTAATATCAGAATTTATAAGTGAGAGAGGTCTATAGTTTTTAACGAATTCGAAGTCTTCCTTAGTTTTAGGAATTAAAGTTATAGTGGCTTAGAGCATTTCCTTGGGGAATTGACCTGTTAAAGTAGCTTTGTTAAAAATGTTGACTAGGTGTGGAGTTAGTAAGTTGGGAAAGGCCTTAAAATATTCGTTTGTAAAACCGTCTGGACCTGGGGATTTTCCAATTTTTAACAGTTTAATTACATTTATTACCTCATCAAATACAAATGGGGAGTTTAAAGTAGATAACTCGTCTTCTGAGATTGAGGGGAGATTGACTTTGGAAAGAAAGGTATCAATAGCTTCTTTTGTGGGCTGAGGAGTTTGTGGATCAGAATTAAGATTATAAAGATTTTTATAATATTTTCCAAATTCTGCTGCAATATCTTTTGGATGAAAACAGTCTTCCCCATTTTGTTTCTTAATCTTTCTTATTCTGTTTTGAATCCTAATTTCTTTCAGTTTTTGGACATATATTTAGTGGGTTTATTAATTGAAGCATAATGGTTTGCCTTGATTGCACCTATATATTTATCATACTCCGAGAAAAGGGAGTTTTTAATTTCTGTTCTTATCCCAAGGATTTGACGATGAATACTGTGCGAGGGAGTTGGAGAACTTTGTTGTAAATGCTCAAGATCTTTTAATTGTGTTTGAAGATTCTTAATTAATTCTTTTCTCTGTCTCTTAATTCTAGCTGAAATTTCAATTAAATGACCTCTAATTACTGCCTTATGTGCATTCCATGTGACAAATGGACAAATGGATTCAGATGTGTTTTCTTGAAAGTAATTTTTTTATGTTGGTTTCTAATTCTTCTTTTAAATGGGGAGTATGTATTAATGTTGGATTGTATCTCCATATATAATCCATATTTGTTGGGATCCCCAAATCTACTTTGCAAATAATTGAGGAATGGTCCGAAAAGGTTTTATGATTTATTGTAAAATTTTTAAATGTCGTAATAGAAAAAATATCTGTAACAGCCAAATCAATACGGGAAAAGGTTTTATGAGGGTCTGAATAAAATGTATATTCTTTAGAAGAAGTATGCAAACAACGAAAAATATCATAAAGTTCATTTGCAAAAAGCCAGTTTTTTAAAGTTTGGTAAATTCCTCTATTTGGAGCTGTGAAATCAAGGTGAGCATCTGGAACAATATTAAAATCACCCAGTATAAGGAGATCTCCCTTTCTGACCTCTTGGATTTTGGACATTAATTTATTTAAAAAACTAATTTGCCCTTTTATTTGGCGCATATAAATTTAACTAATGTATGGGGTCTATTATCCAAGTTTGCAATTAAGATCAAAAATCTCTCTTCAGTATCTTTTGTATTCCGCAATTAAATCAAAGGTTATAGTGTTCTTAATCATAATTAACACCCCTGCTCTTCTTTTTTTTTTTTTTTTCGTTTAGAGACGAAAAAATGTGTGGGAAATTTTTATTATGAAATTTAGGATGAGAATCTCTAGCAAATTTCACCTCTTGTAAAAAACACATCTGCTTTGTTATCTCTAATTTCCTTCAAATCTTTTCCTTGGACTATTTAAACCTTTAACATTAAAAGACAAAAAATTTGTAGCCATAAGATGCAAGCCTGCTTAAAATTAATGAGGGACACAAAAACGAAAAAAACAAAAAAAAAACCCAACAAGTTAAGAATACCTATAATAAACAGTAGGAAATAACTAAATAGCTAATATCCTTATTGCAAGATTAATAATAAAATTCTTGAAAACAAAGAGAGAGAATTACTATTTTAAGAAATCGCTACTCTACAAGACCTTAAACTACAAGACCTTAAACTATGTAATTGAATTATAACAAAGTTTACAAGTACAAAGAACACGAGAAGAACTTATCTTAGATTAATATCTTTCAAAATCTTTCAAATAATCCGCAGTCGAGAAATTAAAGATCTAATAAGTAGTAGTAACAACTAAACTAACAAGCTGATCTTCCAAATTGTCCACTAACAATGGAAGCTCTTCGTGGGGGGAATACGTTTGTGGAAAAGAAAGTTTCCGAAGCCAACCGTGGTAAATGAGGATTTTAGAAATTCCAAAGTTGGAAATGACGATTTTAGTTAGACTCAGATCAATGTCTCCATAACAATTATTGGAATTAATATCTCCATTCGTAAGTGACTTAAAATTGTGAAATCAAGTGGGTTGATGATGGAGTTGTTCATGATTTCTTCTGTTACCTAAGGAAGAAAGAAACTTCGTGCCCTCTTCAGGAGTGAAAATCGGTATGGTTTTTCCATTTTGATAAATTAACAATTTTGTAGGGAAGCCCCATCTATAAGCAATACCTTTTTGTCTTAGTATGCTGGTAACAGATGAAAATGACTTTCTAAGAGACATTGTGTATTTGGAAAGATCACTGAATACTTTAATCAGATGATAGGGAGATGGAAGGGTTTTCTTTTCTCTCATGTATTTTAAGTCTTTCTTTGGTACCAAAAAAAATGCAGATGTAAAATAGTATCTCTTGGGGTTTCTTCAGCAATAAAAGATGGTCTTGGCAAACAATGGATACGGTCAATTGTCAACTCCAGATCCGATGCAGATGGAAAAATCATTAGAAGAAGATTCTTAACATAGTCTGAGAGTTTATTAGATGGAACACTTTCAGGTATACCTCTAAGTTTAACATTATTCCTCCTACTCCTGTCTTCGAGGTCTGAAAGTTTCTGTTGGAGGCAATAAATGTGGGGGTTTTTTTTGTTTTTTTTTTGATCATGTTGATATTTTTCCAGGGAGTTTGTTTTTTCTTCCACCTGATCAATTTTGACCTCGTTTGCATTTATTCTGCCATTTAATTGTTGTACTGTGTCCTGTAAAGCCTTAGTTTGTTTGTCCATTGCTAGCATTAAATTGTGGTTGAAAGCTCATTGAAGTAAGGGTCTGAGCAATTGACCCTTGTTATTTCTGTATTTGGTGAATTAGAATGTTTTTATTTCATCCATGTTTATAGAGATATCAATTCTAGGTTGAGTCTTATCTGGACTATGAATAGGAGAGTCTTGTGAGTCAGAATCGCTAACTGGCCCTTTTTTCTTTTTGCATTGGTACCAGCTGGAGTAGTATCCATAGTGGAGACTTTACAATCCTGTGAATTTTTGGATATCAGAAGAGTATGTTCAGTAGGTTTTGTTTAACTTATTTTTCCATCATTATTGGAAGAATTAGTTGTTGCATTCTTTTTAACATGTGTTCCTTTTGTTTCTACAACTTGAGAAGTTGAGGAACCTAAACACTTTAGTATGAATTTTTTGAGTTTTACCTACATTACCTTGTTTTAAGGATTTGCCGCTCATTTTGTTTTGTGATTTGACTCTGCTACTGTCTCTCCTATGTATATCTCTATATCTATTCCAGCAAATATGGACAGATTAGATTTACTATTGAAATACTTGCAACTGGGTCCAATGAAACTTTGACAGCTTTTAATTCTTGCTCCGGATTTACTCAAAAACCACCAATACACACCAGATCTCTTTCACTTTTGTCACTGGCCACGTATTAAGCTGTCAATACTTGCTTAGCAAAAATAGTTTCAACACAGTCTGCACAACTCGCCTGAACTCGGAACTAGACGCTCAGTATTAGGTTATATTTTATAGAATAAGTCAATAAATGTGGCTTTTGTGAGAGCTTAAGTCCTCTACTCTTGTCTATGTCTTTATTAACTTCAACTCCTGTTTTAGTAAAGAAATACTTCAATGAGCCTTATGCTGAGCTGACAGAAATTCACTGAGTTGTCATGGAAACGGCACATAGACCTCTTCACTCAGGTGTCAGGTGTCAAATTTCCCTGGGAGATCTTTGACTAAAATGTTTTGGGGGTTTTTTTTTTGTTTTTTTTTTAAGAGAATGACCAATGTTTGGGTGATTTTCTATGTTTAGTACTTACATTTGTCCCACAACATCACCTTATCTCCTCAAACAGCCGTTTTAAATTGGTTATATCTCTCCTTCTGAATCTCCTCAAAGTCTCTCAGAAGTGCTGCTCCTCAGAACTGACAAAATTCCTCTTTCGTAATTATCTTTTTTCAGCACCAAAATAGTCAAAAAAGGTCTCAAAATGTTCCAACAAATATACTGAATAAAATTATATATATTGTCTTGAAAATGTTTTCCTCAGTATAGCTTTATAAGTTGATATATATGAATGGCTCTCAGAGCACTCTCTCCCTGTGTCCTACATCGTCCTCAGCAGGTCACGCCCCCTATACATCTATTTTTATGTACTTCAGAAAGCCTATATATATTCCCTCTGTTACCAATAAACCACGTGACCTTCTTAATCTAAGACCTGAGTGCGTCTTTCTTGCTGAGCGTCTCCACATGATATGGCTGCCGATCAAACCATTTCCGATGCTACCTGAATGAATAGAGTCTCTCGTCTCTAACCGTACTTTTTGAAAGAAAAGAAATGCTAGCACTCAAGGAGAAAAAGGATGAGAGGAGACAGTATTAGCTTCAAAACAGATTGGGGTTTATTGGGAAAATGGCATGCCTCGCAATTTAGAAGCTGCAAGCAGTAGACGGGATCCGTGTGAGCTTGTCAGGGTAAAGGAAAATAGAATTGTATTTGACTGCTGTGCTAATAGCGCCGGGAAAAAACAATGTGAATATTGCAGATTTTGGAGGTTGTTTACGTGGTCCCTAATGAGGTAATGCAGATCCAAACTAACGTGGAGAGTTCCACTGGTATGGGAAAAACCCAAGGATGTATGAATGAGTGTAAAGGGTGCTTTACACGCTGCGACATCTGTAGCGATCTCGTTAGCGATGTGACACGTCAGATCGCAGATACGATCTGCCGAGATCGCACATAGGTCGTTTTTATAGCGCTGGTCACATGTGCGATCTCGGAAGATCGCATCCTGCGATCTGGCGTTTCACATCGCTAACGAGATCGCTAGCGATGTAGCAGCGTGTAAAGCACCCTTTAGACCAGGGGTCTCAAACACGCGGCCCACGGGCCGCATGCGGCCCCTCAGGGTAGTTCGTGCGGCCCCCAGGCCCGTGCCCCTGTTCACTATCGTGGCAGGTGCAGGGGCTGCAGCCACTGTCTGCGCTTTGTCAGATGAATGTGTTATCGCGCCGGCAATACAATCATCTCACATAAATCACTGACAGTGACACTGCAGCTGCCGCGATAGTGACCAGGGGCACGGGCCTGGGGGCTGCACGAAGCAGAGGTGAGGCAGCGGAGGGAGCGCGGGACAGGTGAGAAGAATTTTGTGCGTGTGTTGGACGTTAACCCCTTAGCGACCTATGACGTACTGGGTACGTCATGGCTCCCTGGTACTTATGGACCCATGACGTACCCAGTACGTCATGGTGAAATCGCAGCCCCAGTGGCTACGATCGCTGCAAATACCTTAGGTTTGGGGAGGAGGGGACCTCAGGAGGGGTGGTGTCTCCTCCCCGGACCTACGGAGGCTGTGATTTGGTTGAGCGGTGTTTGTCAGCCAATCACAGCCACTAATGTTTCAGCCATTGAAAATCGCTGAAACATTGAAATCCAGCCAAGATCAGGGCAGCTGTAGCCCTGATCATTGGCTGGAGCTGGGTGACCAGTGTTTCACCCGCCCCCAGCTCTGATTGGAGAGACCGGCCTTGTGACCGCTCTCTCCAATCACTGTGGATCTGGGGCCGCAGACCACTCCCCTCAGCTTCACTCCGGCATCTGCGGAAGGTGAGGGGAGCTGCTGACCCATTACTACAGGATGGGGACAAAGTGCGCACAATACTATGAGATGGGGATAAGGCTGGGGACATTACTATAGGATGGGGACATTACAAGGATGGGCACATTACTTTTGGATGGGGACATTATTACTATATGGGGACATTACTATAGGATAGGGACTACAATGTGCACATGACTATAGAATGGGGACAAGGCTGGGGACAATTACTGTAGAATAGGGACATTACTACAAGGGGACAAGGATGGGAAACATTACTATAGAATAGGGATAATGCTGGGGACATTACTATAGGGTGGAGACAAGGTTGGCACATTACTAAAGGATGGGCACATTACTATAGAATGGGGACAGTACTATAGGAGGGGGACATTGCTACAAGGGGACAAGGATGGGGAACATTACTATAAGATGGGGGACAAGGATGGACACATTACTATAAAATGGGGACATTACTATAACATGGGGACAAGAATGAACACATTACTACAAATTGGGGACAAGGATGGGGAACATTAGGATGGGGACAAGGATGAGACACATTACTGTGGGATAGGGACTAGGATGGGGCACAATACAAGGAGACAAGGATGGGCACGTTACAACAATATGGGGAACATTCCTAAAAGATGTTGGTCAAAATTTCTATATAGTGCTAATTGTAACACTATTAGTTACAAGAAAGGAATAATCTATATGTATATATGTATATAAAAAAAAATGTTTATATTTAAACAAAGAATGTGCACGTTTGCTATAATGAACAAGTAAAAATGTTCAAAATCAGTGATCCCAAGGTGTGTAAAAAAAAAAAAAAATATATATATATATATATATATATATATA
The DNA here is from genome assembly GCF_048569485.1 of Anomaloglossus baeobatrachus. NCBI lineage: Eukaryota > Metazoa > Chordata > Amphibia > Anura > Aromobatidae > Anomaloglossus > Anomaloglossus baeobatrachus. The sequence goes on from NC_134357.1 coordinate 515,096,334, forward strand.
TATATATATATATATATATATATATATATATATATATATATATATATATATATATATATATATATATATATATATATATATATATATATATATATATTAAATTATATATGGTACCAATAAAAATGTCACTTTGTCCTGCAAAGATTGCAGCCCCCCAAATTATTTTTTTTCATCTGTGCGGCCCATACACCCAGCCGAGTTTGAGACCCCTGTTTTAGACAATCAGGAACCTGTTGGTTACAGTAGGGCCATTTGTGTGAACTTACCTTTAGGCTCCCAGGTGAAAGAAGAACTTCTAGTGCTCCTAGGTTGTGGACTCTGGAGGGGCGGAAGGGGGTGTGAATGACTGGAAACTTCCTAAAAGGAATAGTCATTGAATAAAGAAGGGGTTAGGATTAGTTTCGTTATTACAGGTCACAGTAACAAAGAGGTATTGGTATCTGGCACATGGGGATATCAGGTAAGGATGCCCAAATGTGTGGTGCCCAGAAGGATTTCAGGCTGTATATGCACAATGATAACCTAACTGGTTATAGGCTTTATATTATTCCTAGAGGGCCTGGCGGATGCAGGCAACAAACCCCCCCCCAAATATAAGGAAAGCACACTTGCGTGGTGGTGGTCTGCTATGCAGCCGGTAGATACACAGGATCAGGCTTTGCTTGAGGGTGTGCTCAGAGTCACCGTGAGTATGAGAGCTGTGGGCAACCGGCTTTGAGCGGTGAACCACGGTGCACATGAATGAGAGTTCTGGCTGGAAATTATTTCCTTCACGAACCGCCCACAAGGGGAAAGCTGGGATTATCCCTGATGAAGAAGGCTTGACTGCCATTGGATCAGGCTCCTGTTTTGTACCTCACTGGCTTCCACAGCCTCCTAGTGAGTGACGTCACCCAGCTTTTCCCTTGCACGTGGTCCATGGGGGGAGGTAGTTTCTGGTCGGAACTCTTTGTGACACCCTGGCAAAACCAGGTAGTCACACATAGGACCCAGCATAACACCATCACTCACCTAGGTTACATACAGCCGACCTGAAACCCTAGTCACCCCCTCAGGGCAAGACACACACCAGTGGGCGGGACCAGACGATTAGGGAATGCCCACCTAGGGGTCTAGAAAGTCCGGGGCGGGAAAGCAAGTAAAAAGTGAGTTGAAGATCAAGTTGAGAGGAGTGTGGGCTGGAGCTAGGTGTAGCTCCAGAGGAGGAGAAGTTCAAGTTGAACGGTGCCAGGGTCGGAGTCCTGGTACCTAGGCTAGGTGGCAGACTGTGGTCTCCGTCAGCAGGAGACTGGAAGACTGCTCGGCAGATCCGAGGAGGACTGAAGCAGGGTTGGAGCCCACCGGTACCTACACCGGAGACCCGACCGGAAACTGTGCACAGAGGGGGTACTCGGACCCTGAACACAGGACCGGAACCAACGGCCTAGCTAATCAACCGATTGAGGGCAGGATTACAGGTTCTGTTCAACCAAAGTCCCAAAAGCAGACAACCACCCACAGAGAGGGATAGGGCAACCGCCAGGGCCCATAGATCCCACGGGTCAGCATCAGCGGGCATGGCTCCTCGGGCACACACAAAGCCGGGAGCGGACTCCCATGTTCCATATCGGGAAGTCCAAACACACAACCACAACTAGTGCAGAGGAAGAGACGGCGACCACCAGCTCGGGTGGGGGACCAGAGTACAACCGGCCGCAGCAGCCGGCTACCAGCACCTTGGTTTACTAAAAGACTCGTGTGATACATTTACTTGTGAGTAACCAAAACATCCCCTGGTATGTATGGGTGCGCAAGTTCCTGCCATCGCCATACCCTGCATAGAGACACTGGGCCCCGGGGCAACCATCCCTACCCATGGATGGGTTAATATCCGGCTGCCGTTACATCTCCCCCGGGTATCCCACAACAGCACCAGTGGTGTCCCACTTCACCACACACCGAGGGTGGCTTCACGAACCAACTACGGTCAAGGCCGTACAACTATGTCCCCCTTTTCATTTGGCATGTCCGCGTGACCCCCGGGTCCGGAGGATCCCTCGAGCCATGCAGCGGGTCCGAATCCGAGCAGAGCTAGCTGCTGGCACGGGGGCGGCACATCATCTACGTGGATCACGATTTACCGCATAAATCCGGACAACCACAGCACTACAACTTCTACCTCCACGTGGGAACCTAAAGGCAAATCCACATAAATGGCCCTACTTTAACCAGCAGGTCCATGATTGTCTCATACTCATCTCATACTTTCTTGTGTTTTTCCCGAACCAGTGGAATTCTGCATGCTAATTTGGATCTGCATTACCTCCTTAGGGACCTCATAAACAACCTCCAAAATCTGCAGGTACCCACCACTACTTATATTCTATTCATTCATATTTATTCCTAAAATATTCTCATTGTGTTTTCCAGCACTACAGCCATATGAAAAAGTTTGGGCACCCCTATTAATGTTAACCTTTTTTCTTTATAACAATTTGGGTTTTTGCAACAGCTATTTCAGTTTCATATATCTAATAACTGATGGACTGAGTAATATTTCTGGATTGAAATGAGGTTTATTGTACTAACAGAAAATGTGCAATCCGCATTTAAACAAAATTTGACCGGGGCAAAAGTATGGGTGTTATGATCCGGAACCATGGAAGACCACCACAAATCATTGGCAAAAAGGTGACAAGAGCATTGGCAACTAATCTGGCCGCCATCCCCTTACTAACCAACACAACTAGAAGTAGCCAAGGGGTGAACTAACATCCTGTGCACCCCGAACCCAGCCGGAGAACTAACTATCCTAAAGGTAGGAAAGATGAATAACTCTCTGCCTCAGAAAATAGACAAGAATATCAAGCCCCCCACATTCAAAGACTGCGGTGATATAGGAAAAACACAATACACAGGTAGATGACGGGATTAGGAAAAGGTGAGGCCACCGCTGACTAAAATAGGAAAGGACAGGAAAAGGAACTGATGGTTGCCAGAGAAAAACCCTGCAAAATGCCAACTTCCTGATAGTACAAAAAGGCCCTCAGATCGCTCGATCTGAACTCCGTCCTATACCAGGTGCCCTTGTCATACCAATGAACAGAAAACAAGAATCATAACAAAGTCAAAAAGCCACAAACACATGGACCCAAAGGAGCTATACTCCACACAGAACTGCAGGGAGTTCCTCAACAATCCTCTAAGGGGGAAAATCCCTGCAAGCAAATAAACTGAAAATAACCACAGCAAAATGACAAACCCAGATAAACAAAAGAACCAGACAATAAATAAAGAGCAAGCACTTATGTGGGGAAGATGTGGTGTAAAGCAGGATCAAGCAGGCTAGAGATACAAAGAACTGACATCTGGCAACAGCCTGCAATCAGACCAGGACTTAAATAAGCAGAGAGTTAGGAAAGGAAACACCCACTGCACAACCCACCTGGTCTCTGTCCAAACCCTTCCTGGCCACCAGAGGGAGCCTCCCAGCAGCCAAGACATAACTAACATTCACAACATATGGGCACCTCAACATAAGTGACATTAATATTTTGTAGATCCTCCTTTTGCGAAAATAACAGCCTCTAGTCGCTTCCTGTAGCTTTTAATGAGTTCCTGGATCCTGGATGAAGGTATATTTGACCATTCCAGTTTACAAAACATTTCCAGTTCAGTTAAGTTTGATGGTCACAGAGCATGGACAGCACGCTTCAAATCATTCCACAGATGTTCGATGATATTCAGGTCTGGGGACTGGGATGGCCATGCCAGAACATTGTACTGTAATTTTTCCTCTGCATGAATGCCTGAGTAGATTTGGAGCAGTGTTTTGGATCATTGTCTTGCTGAAATATCCATCCCCTGCGTAACTTCAACTTCGTCACTGATTCTTGCACATTATTGTCAATAATCTGTTGATACTGAGTTGAATCCATGCGACCCTCAACTTTAACAAGATTCCCGGTGCCGGCATTGGCCACACAGCCCCAAAGCATGATGGAACCTCCACCAAATTTTACTGTGGGTAGCAAGTGCTTTTCTTGGAATGCCGTGTTTTTTTGCCTCCATGCATAACGCCTTTTTGTATGACCAAACAACTCAATCTTTGTTTCATCAGTCCACGGGACCTTATTCCAAAATGTAACTGGCTTGTCCAAATGTGCTTTTGCATACCTCAGGCGACTGTTTGTGGCATGCTTGCTGAAACGGCTTCTTTTCGCATCACTCTCCCATAGAGCTTCTCCTTGTGCAACGTGCGCTGTATTGTTGACCGATGCACATTGAGAGCATCTGCAGCAAGATGATGCTGCAGGTCTTTGGAGGTGGTCTGTGGATTGTCCTTGACTGTTCTCACCATTCTTCTTCTCTGCCTTTCTGATATTTTTCTTGGCCTGCCACTTCTGGGCTTAACAAGAACTGTACCTGTGTTCTTCCATTTCCTTACTATGTTCCTCACAGTGGAAACTGACAGTTTAAATCTCTGAGACAACTTTTTGTATCTTTCCCCTGAACAACTATGTTGAATAATCTTTGTTTTAAAATCATTTGAGAGTTGTTTTGAGGAGCCCATGATGGCACTCTTCATAGGAGATTCAAATAGGAGAACAACTTGCAAGTGGCCACCTTTTTAAAAAGAAAAAAAAAAAACCTTTTCTCATGATTGGATACACCTGCCTATGAAGTTCAAAGCTCAATGAGATTACAAAACCAATTTAGTGCTTTAGTAAGTCAGTAATAAGTAGCTAGGAGTGTTCAAATCAAGAAATTGATAAGGATGCCCATACTTTTGCACCGGTCAGATTTTGTTTAAATGCGGATTGCACATTTTCTGTGAGTACAATAAACCTCAATTCAATCCAGAAATATTGCTGAGTCCATCAGTTATTAGGTATATGAAACTGAAATGGCTGTTGCAAAAACCCAAATTGTTATAAAGAAAAAAGGTTAACATTATTAGGGGTGCCCAAACTTTTTCATATGACTGTATTAGCACAGCAGGGATAGGTACTTGCCAGTGCCTCCTAAAGAATTGTCAGGGAAGGATCTAAATGGCTATTGCTACATTTTACTGGCTGCTCCCAATAAGCCAGTGAATACATTTGTAGGTATTGCTATGTATTATAGCCTGCTCCAAATTATGCAGTCCATCACATTTATAGGAATTTTTACTTAGGACTGTCTGTCAATTTGCTAGTGAGCTAGGTAAAAAGGTCTTGGCAGTTTTCAGTGTCTGCTCTAAATTACACAGTGAACAACATTTGAAGTTATTGGCACTTTTTCTGTGCTTTCACAATATTACCAACTGGGGCATGAAATAAATAAATTATCTTTTGTGTCAGTGTTTTACTAATATTTTTAACACTAAAGCCCACTTTACACGTTGCAATTAGTTGTACAATCGCATTTGCGATGTGACACGCCCAGGTTGCATACGGGATCTATGAGATTTCACGTTGGTCGTTCATTTGCTGTCACACGAGCGTTAGTAGTCTATGTTAAATTGGTCAATTTTGTGTGCGATCCTTTAGATCATGTGTTCTGTGACGTATGCATTGAGCACCTTTTTTTTTTTTTTTTTTTTTTTTTTTTTTTTTTTTTTATTTATTGACTTGCCAAGCGTGTGTAATGTGTAGGGATGCGTTTTTACTATGTCATCTGCCATTCAGCTCAGCTACATGGCCGCTGACAGCAGACACAGACAGCCATGTAGCAGAGCTGAATGGCAGATGACAGCAGACACAGACAGAGCCGCACTGTCAGAATGAACTCGGGTGAACTTCACCCGACTTCATTGTGATGCTGCGGCTCTGTCTGTGTCGCGTCCTGATTAGCGGTCACCAGTGAAGGACTCACCGGTGACCGCTAATCTCCTGAGTAACTGAAGTTAGCAGCCCTCTCTCATACTCACCGATCCCCGATCCCCGGCGCTGCACGGCTTTCTCACTGCTCCGGCGGCTTTTACGGTTTTGAAAAAGCCGGCCGCCCATTAAACAATTTCGTATTCCCTGCTTTCCCCGCCCACCAGCGCCTATGATTGGTTACAGTGAGACACGCCCCCACTCTGAGTGACAGGTGTCACACTGCACCCAATCACAGCAGCCGGTGGGCGTGTCTATACTGTGTAGTGAAATAAATAATTAAATAATTAAAAAAAACGGCGTGCGGTTCCCCCCATTTTTAAAACCAGCCAGATAAAGCCATACGACTGAAGGCTGGTATTCTCAGGATGGGGAGCTCCACGTTATGGGGAGCCCCCCACCCTAACAATATCAGCCAACAGCCGCCCAGAATTGCCGCATACATTATATGCGACAGTTCTGGGACTGTACCCGGCTCTTCCCGATTTACCCTGGTGCGTTGGCAAATCGGGGTAATAAGGAGTTATTGGCAGCCCATAGCTGCCAATAAGTCCTAGATTAATCATGTCAGGCGTCTATGAGACACCCTCCATGATTAATCTGTAAGTTACAGTAAATAAACACACACACCAGAAAAAATCCTTTATTAGAAATAAAAACACACACATATACCCTGGTTCACCACTTTAATCAGCCCCAAAAGCCCTCCTTGTCCGGCGTAATCCAGGATGATCCAGCGTCGCTTCCACCGCAGCTGCATGGAGGTGACCGGAGCCGCAGCAGACACAGCCGCTCCGGTCACCTCCACACAGCAAATGAACACAGCCGCGCGATCAGCTGCTGTCACTGAGGTTACCCGCGGCCACCGCTGCATCCACCGGTGGCCGCGGGTAACCTCAGTGACAGCAGCTGATCGCACGGCTGTCTTCATTTGCTGCATGGAGGTGACCGGAGCGGCTGTGTCTGCTGCGGCTCCGGTCACCTCCATGCAGCTGCGGTGGAAGCGACGCTGGATCATCCTGGATTACGCCGGACAAGGAGGGCTTTTGGGGCTGATTAAAGTGGTGAACCAGGGTATATGTGTGTGTTTTTATTTCTAATAAAGGATTTTTTCTGGTGTGTGTGTTTATTTACTGTAACTTACAGATTAATCATGGAGGGTGTCTCATAGACGCCTGACATGATTAATCTAGGACTTATTGGCAGCTATGGGCTTCCAATAACTCCTTATTACCCCGATTTGCCAACGCACCAGGGTAAATCGGGAAGAGCCGGGTACAGTCCCAGAACTGTCGCATATAATGTATGCGGCAATTCTGGGCGGCTGTTGGCTGATATTGTTAGGGTGGGGGGCTCCCCATAACGTGGAGCTCCCCATCCTGAGAATACCAGCCTTCAGTCGTATGGCTTTATCTGGCTGGTTTTAAAAATGGGGGGAACCGCACGCCGTTTTTTTTAATTATTTAATTATTTATTTCACTACACAGTATAGACACGCCCACCGGCTGCTGTGATTGGGTGCAGTGTGACACCTGTCACTCAGAGTGGGGGCGTGTCTCACTGTAACCAATCATAGGCGCTGGTGGGCGGGGAAAGCAGGGAATACGATATTGTTTAATGGGCGGCCGGCTTTTTCAAAACAGTAAAAGCCGCCGGAGCAGTGTGAATGCCGTGCAGCGCCGGGGATCGGGGATCGGTGAGTATATGAGAGAGGGGGATAGACTGACATGGACTGAGAGTGAGGGACAGAGATAGTGACGGACTGACAGAGATTAGTGCATGACAAACATTGTGAGGCGCTTCAGAACGCAGCTTTTCAGCTGCGCTCTGAAGCAGACCTTTTTTAAGCTGCGGTGCAGAGCGCACACCTGCGCACATAGCATCAGACACCAAAATCGTATGAGGGATGTCACACGTTACAATTGACTAGGTTCCTGCAACAAAACGCTCAATTCTAGAGAATGATACGATGTGTTTGCGATCAACGGTTTTGCGTTCAATCCTGATCGCATGTAGCTGTCACACGCAGATACCTCACAAACGATGCCGGATGTGCGTCACTTACAACTTGACCCCAACGACGGATTGTGAGATATATTGAAGCGTGTGTAGCGGGCTTAAGGTTCAGATACGGCTTTAAAGAAGGCAAATAAGTAATTTTATTATAAAGGTTAATATGAAATACAAACTTAAAGGAAAAATATGATATTGCATACACTTTTGTATAATCAACATACAAAGGTTAAGTACAGTTAAATACTTACATCACCAAGGAGCTTTGGACATCATCTGTCTGGAATATTAAGAATCAGAGAAGCATAACATAGACAGAGGACTCCTGGAAATCCCAACACTGACCGGACATCTCGGTACAGGTAACACGAGCTTCTCTCTGTGCTATACTTCAGCTGATCTTAAAAAGGCTTGAACAATATTACAAGCCTTAAAGTTAATGTGTTGTAGTCTTATTGATCCATGCCCTTTGATGGCCAGTCATTGGGCATAGATGAACCAGAGATACACCACACATCAGACAATGGGGTAATAAACCCACAGCATTCAAGTCTCCCAAGAATACACATCAGGTATTTAAGCTAGGTAAATGGATATATTGTTTGTCTGTATATTCAAGACAAACACACAGAGATCCTTAAGTATATACAAGATTTTGTAACCATGTACACTTTGTCTGTCTGATTAATCAATGTTATAGTATAACATAATTTATAAACTCAAAAATAGCCATTTTTATATTTGCAATACATTCCACCCTTGGCTATTTTGAGCCATACATTATTTATTATTCATTATTTATTTATTTATTTATTATTCATTACATTATTTATTTATTCCCATACCCTAACGGCATAGTTTTAGCGGATGATACAACAACACAAAGCAATGCATGCACAATAGCAAAAAATAATTGCCCTTCCAATAGACTGAACACAGGGATTCTCCTGGTTTCCAGTCTCTCCTTTGTGAATATTTGGATGGCTCTGTATTGTTTATGAGCAGGAATGGTTTTTGTAATACTTATCTCTTTGCATATCTCTGTACATTCTGTATTGGTGGCAATCTCCTCTATGGTCTCAATATTACCCTTATCTTTTTCAATCTCCTCTGTGCTCTCAATATTACCCTTATCTTTTTCAATCTCCTCTGTGGTCTCAATATTACCCTTATCAATTTCCCCCCATCTATCTTCCATTTCAGATGGAGACATCTTGGTGGAAGATGATGACAACCTCTTCTGCTGGGCTTTGATTTCCTGCACCAAACATTTGATTTCAGTATAAAGATCCAACACCCCTGGTGGTGTAGGCTTTGCTGGTGACGATGAGAAAGTGGGCCCTCTTTCTCCCCGTGTCCTGCTGTGCCCTTGCTGTGGAGATTCAGAATCTTTTGCTGCAACCTTTTTATTATGTGAAACCCCTGACTTTTTATTGAGTCCTCTCCTTTGATACAATTTTCTCTTTTGATACAATTTCCACATCTCGTCAGTACTAATCCCGTCTATTTTATCCCAGGGAACACCATCCTTTATCAGGACCATAAACATATCTCTCCTGGTAACACGGGATCTACGATTTGTACTTCTTTTGACGTTGTTACACTGTTCTTCAAAATTAAGCTGACCTCTCTGTTTGGGACCCCATTCTCCCAGAACCCCTAACTGTTGGATCGCCTCCAATGTATTGGAGATGGGTTTCCCAGTCTGATTTATCATTAATGCCATCATGACATGTTTATAAGCTGGAGGGGCATTTCTAATGATACAATTTCTAATAGAAACACTTACAACAACTTGCATGTAATCATCATATGTACTTGCTGAAATAGCATTTTTCATAGCCTCCTCCTTCAATCTCCGAGCACAATCTTTCAATGTAAACCATGGTTTTTCATTAGGCGGCCAGTCCGCCTCAGATGGGTATTTATGCTGCAATGCCATAGCCACAACATCCATCATACTACACACCACATCTGGTCGCTGAACCATCAAGGAACAAAATGCGTCCTTCACTACAGGCTCATGGCTGAGTTGCACAAACTTTGGGCCATCCACAGCATCCTGCTGTACTCCATGAGCCCCCATCTCCCATAATCTGACTATCCAAGTTATCAAAGATTCATTTGACCTTTGTGAAAAACGATCAAGAAGCTGACTGCAATCCTCTACCATATTCCTGTTATGTTTACCTGTAGCTGTTTCTACAACTTGTCTATGGTATATAGGATGAACTCTTATAGGGTTAAGATGAGGATCAATTTCCTTCTCCCCACTGACATGTTCATCCTCCCGTTCATGGTCAGTGACGTTTTCAGAATCATTTGAGTTCCATACGTCACCATTCCACTCATCTGAGTTCCCCTCTGTCCCTGCTTTGGCTATGGCCAAAGTTACTTTCTTTCTATTCTCCTTCCCTCTCTTCTTTCTGTATTTATACTGCTCTATACATACAGCAGACTTGTCTGCATCATGCTGATACCCATCACATTTGTCCACTGACAACTTATTCTGACACTGTGCTGTAACCAATGCAGTCTGGACCTCACACAACTGTCTCTCTAATTCCTGAACTTTTGTTACCATACGTATCTTTTCCTGATGCTGTTTTCTATATGCAGGCAACAGGATCCATCCACGCCTACCAACAGCACCCAATTCTTTACCTTTTTCCACTTTCACTTTCTGCAAGCATTCAACCACATCAACAGGTTCAGCATTTTTCAAACATTTGTCCCATGGTTCACTCAAACCAACACTATGCGACCACTTAGTTGCCAAAATATCATAGGGACTCTGTTCCCAACCTGGAATCTCAATGCATTCACTCACAACCACTTTTTTCTTAAAAAGAGGCATATTTTATGCAATATCACACTAACAAAAATACTCAAAGCCTTCTGCGTAAATCCTGTTCACAGTGCCAAATGTTTAATATACAAAAATTACTCCTAATATATAATGCATATATCCAAAAATCAGGTAACTAAGAAAGTACCCATTCCCACCATCTACCATCATCTTGTGTAATATAATTAATCTAGTATAAATGTATCTCTACTTGTGGTATTTATAAATTTAGCCACCAAACAAGAGAATCGGCCTACTGCTTTAGCAGCATATGTCGCTACTGTGAGTGTTCCTACAATTATTATAGATAATCCTTGTATCTATGATTTCGCTAACAATTTTACATTTTGTGTATATGATTAAACAGTCATTATATTGTTAATCTCATATTATTTCCTGCCCTCATACATTTGCATTTTTTATTTGTATGAGAGCCACAAATAATAGCAATCTCTTTATAGCCTGTCTGATTCTCATCTGATAGATCAGTTGGTGTAATATTTTGAGTCCTTAGGGCAATCATCTCTTCTGTTAGAGAATGTTCCCCAGTGCAGTTCATATAGGCACAATACAGATTGGAGATGAAGTTTTGGGTCACGTCTTCTTCTACTAGTAATCCTTCATTTATGTAAAGGGGTCAGTAGCACCTCCATACAAGTTTCTCATATATTGTTATCACGGGTAGTTTTTGTCATGCGAAAATGGCTCGTATTCATCAGCTGAGCCAGGTACACCCATAGATTCTGTTTGGTTTTTCATAAGGCCACATTTTCCACGGTTGGTCTCTGTGTTTTCGGTCTGAAGGTTGCTTGGCTTCTGACGGAAGTAGATCCATGCCCATGGTGGCGCCAATGATGCAACATTTCCAGATTTTGATCTAAAGGGACAAAAATACACATTACTCATCTGTCAGTTGGGATGTATTACCACTTTTCTTGTTTCATAACTGTCAGCACATTGTCTGCTCCTCGAGCAATGACTTCAGCAGGTTCTGGAATACCTTTTGTCACTTAATTGTTTCACCCAAATTTTTGCACAATCATTGATAGGATGTGAAGATCCAAATCATTTATCTTCTCTGCAGAACTGAAGGAGCCCTCCCTTCCTGACTATCTACATTTTAGAAATAGACAGTACCATCAACTGATTAACATGTCACTGTCTCCACTATTCATTAGAATTACCTTAATTAATAATCCTGATCTATCCCTTCTCTTATTAGCTGAGTTCAGTTGAAGGCCAAATCTGACCTTTGGACTATGAGACCATCATACTGAGAGGGCATTTACAAGCCTATTGTGGTCCTGATTGAACATACACATAAAACAAACAACAACCATAAGGTAAATACAATACCCATTCATCACAATGGGATGATTACTTGTTTCATTGTTTTAGCCTGATTGCTCTAATAACATGTAAAACTCTGGTCTCCAGTCTAAGGGTACCTTCACACTTAGCGATGCAGCAGCGATCCGACCAGCGATCTGACCTGGTCAGGATCGCTGCTGCATCGCTACATGGTCGCTGGTGAGCTGTCAAACAGGCAGATCTCACCAGCGACCAGTGAACAGCCCCCAGCCAGCAGCGACGTGCAAGCGACGCTGCGCTTGCACGGAGCCGCCGTCTGGAAACTGCGGAGACTGGTAACTAAGGTAAACATCGGGTATGGTTACCCGATGTTTACATTAGTTACCAGTGTGAGCAGGGAGCAGGGAGCCGCGCACACTGAGCGCTGGCTCCTTGCTCTCCTAGCTACAGTACACATCGGGTTAATTAACCCGATGTGTAATGCAGCTACATGTGCAGAGAGCAGGGAGCCGCGCACACTGCTTAGCGCTGGCTCCTTGCTCTCCTAGCTGCTGTACACATCGGGTTAATTAACCCGATGTGTACAGCAGCTACATGTGCAGAGAGCCGGAGCCGGCAGCACAGGCAGCGTGAGAGCTGCAGAGGCTGGTAACTAAGGTAAATATCGGGTAACCACCTTGGTTACCCGATGTTTATCTTGGATACAGCTTACCTCAGCTGTCAGACGCCGGCTCCTGCTCCCTGCTCGCTTCATTTGTCGCTCTCTCGCTGTCACACACAGCGATCTGTGTGTCACAGCAGGAGAGCGGCTTTGAAGAAAACGAACCAGGGCTGTGTGTAACGAGCAGCGATCTCGCAGCAGGGGCCAGATCGCTGCTCATTGTCACACACAGCGAGATCGCTAATGAGGTCACTGCTGCGTCACAAAAAGCGTGACTCAGCAGCGATCTCGGCAGCGAGCTCGCTGTGTGTGAAGCACCCCTTAGTCTTGAATATACAGACAGACAATATATCATTGTAACAGAAACCTTATGATTTTCTTACATCACATATCTGATGGTTTTGTGTGTTTGCTATCCACTGAAATAGAAACTCTGATTTACTTTAGTTCAACAATCTGATGTTTTATGTGTTTGCTATATACACAGACAGACAATATATCCATTTACCTAGCTCAAATACCTGATGTGTATTCTTGGGAGATTTGAATGTCTGTGGGTTTATTACCCCATTGTCTGATGTGTGGTGTATCTCTGATTCATCTATGCCCAAAGACTGGCCATCAAAGGGCATGGATCAATAAGACTACAACACATTAAGTGGTGCTTCACACACAGCGAGCTCGCTGCCGAGATCGCTGCTGAGTCACGCTTTTTGTGACGCAGCAGTGACCTCATTAGCGATCTCGCTGTGTGTGACACTGAGCAGCGATCTGGCCCCTGCTGCGAGATCGCTGCTCGTTACACACAGCCCTGGTTCGTTTTCTTCAAAGGCGCTCTCCCACTGTGACACACAGATCGCTGTGTGTGACAGCGAGAGAGCGACAAAATGAAGCGAGCAGGGAGCAGGAGCTGGCATCTGGCAGCTGCGGTAAGCTGTAACCAAGATAAACATCGGGTAACCAAGGTGGTTACCCGATATTTACCTTAGTTACCAGCCTCCGCTGCTCTCACGCTGCCTGTGCTGCCGCCTCCGGCTCTCTGCACATGTAGCTGCTGTACACATCGGGTTAATTAACCCGATGTGTACTGTAGCTAGGAGAGCAAGGAGCCAGCGCTAAGCAGTGTGCGCGGCTCCCTGCTCTCTGCACATGTAGCTGCATTACACATCGGGTTAATTAACCCGATGTGTACTGTAGCTAGGAGAGCAAGGAGCCAGCGCTAAGCTAAGCGGTGTGCGCTGGTAACTAATGTAAACATCGGGTAACCATACCCGATGTTTACCTTAGTTACCAGTGTCCGCAGCTTCCAGACGCCGGCTCCGTGCAAGCGCAGCGTCGCTTGCACGTCGCTGCTGGCTGGGGGCTGGTCACTGGTCGCTGGTGAGATCTGCCTGTTTGACAGCTCACCAGCGACCATGTAGCGATGCAGCAGCGATCCTGACCAGGTCAGATCGCTGGTCGGATTGCTGCTGCATCGCTAAAGTGTGAAGGTAACCTAACCTTAAGGCTTGTAATATTGTTCAAGCCTCCTATAAGATCAGATGAAATATAGCACAGACAGAAGCTCGTGTTTCCTGTACCGAGACGTCCGGTCAGTGTTGGGATTTCCAGGAGTCCTCTGTCCTTGGTGTGCTTCTCTGATTCTTAATGTTCCAGGCAGATGATGTTCAAAACTCCTTGGTGATGTACTGTAAGTATTTAACTGTACTTAACCTTTGTATGTTGATTATACAAAAGTGTACGCAATATCATACTCTTCCTTTAAGTTTGTATTTCACATTAACCTTTATAATAAAATTACTTATTTGCCTTCTTTAAAGCCGTATCTGAACCTTAGTGTTAAAAATATTAGCAAAACAGTCCGATGTCTGACAGGTGTGGCCATAGAGTTGCCAAGCAACTGCTTGAAAGGGGAATTGTACATCAACCATGAGTGGAAAATCACAATGAGGTCAAAGCTCAAGTAAGCAAACGCCGACTCATCTGATCCTACGAGAAATGAGAACAGGTCCCATTACTGGAAAGCCTACTCCACTAGATTTCTTTGGCAGACGTACATCGCTTCAACTTCGAAATGAGGCTGATAAATAGCAGGTGCTACTGTGGATGGCATGTGCTGCATCCAGTGGTCTCTCCTCCTCTTCCTACACCTCAACATCACAAACAGTTCATTCTTTAGTTCAATTAACTTATTTCTGCCCGCGTCACAAATCTGCAACTGGCAAACTGATTGTGGAGAAGCATACATGGGCTAGTCTGCAGAGCTGTTCACATGTTCTATCCTAGGAGCATCAGAGGTCTGCTCCAAAGATTTGCAGACTCAAGAGGAGGAAAGCATCTGCACCAATGCCCAAAACCTTCATGAGTTCAATCCTTGCTGGGATAAAGTGGAGTCCGAACAGGATCCCGATCCTCGTCAACTGACGTTAACCTCTCTGCTGGTGGAGGTGATGATGATGATGATGATGATGGTGGTGGAGATGATGATGATGATGATGATGAGACTCCTATACCTGAGGTGCACACATACTGTCCTGTGACGTTAGGAAGAGGAGGAGTGGGACAACGTAGAGCATGACTATGAAGTTGTAGATCCCACATGGTTTGAACCCAGATTCAGCAAATTGAGTAGCTCAGCAGATGAGGAGGAGGAGGAAAACGAGGATGTTGCATTTGGCGATTCGCACACAAGCACATAGTGAGACAACCATGAGAAGCACTGCTTTCTCATCCACAACTGTGGCTGTGGCCAGCAGCGGTTGCATGGCTGCAGTTCGCACAAAGGATTACCTATAGAGATGAGCCACCACCCTAGTGTTCGGTTCAGTTCGTCGAACTTGGGGTGTGTTCGTCGAACACCATTGAAAACAATGGCAGGCAAACACATACAAACACATAGAAAACCCATAGAATGCACATTCTAAGGCCCCTTTCACATGTCAGTGATTCTGGTACGTTTGTGCTTTTTTTTAAACGTACCAGAATCACTGACATACGCAGACCCATTCTAATGACTGGGTCTGCTCACACGTCAGTGATTTTTCACTTCACGTGTCTCTGTGCGGCGTACCCGCGTGTGCGTGATTGCCGCACGGTGACATGTCCATTTTTTTCTGGCATCACTGATGTTCCACGGACCACGCAGTGGTGTGGTCTGTGAAACACGTGCCAGAAAAAAACGTGCTTTTAAAATAATAAACATTTTAACTCACCCGGCGTCCAGCGATGTCCTCTGCAGCCCGTTCTCCCTGCTCCTTCTGTGCCGGCTGATTACTGTCGCGCATATTCATTATGCGCGACACAGCCGACCCGGAAGCAGCTGCTGCGGGGGTCACCGCCGGCCGGATGCTGCGTCGCGGGAGGATTCAGCACCACGGACAGCGGGAGCGGGCGCAGGTGAGTGAATCTCTAAGTGCAATCACGGGCCACGGAGAACGGAGCCCGGATTGCACTTAGACAACCCACGTGTGCCGTGATTTTCGGCACATGCAGGGACATGTGCGTGTTTTACACGCCAGTGAAAAACGTCTGTGTTTTTCACTGACTGTGAAACGGGCCTAAGGTGTACAAAAGGTGACAAACTACTCAGTAGATAAAACAAACACATGGAAAAGTGACAAGTACATATACTTATGCGAAAAAAAAAAGAGCTAGATGAGTAAAAGGAGAAGACACAGATATAGGCATGTCATGCCCTCTAAAATCATGTAAAACACAGCAAGAGGTCTCCAACAAGAGTCTGAATTTTTTGCAAAAATTTGGCCACAGACAGCACTTAAGTGGCATCAATTGTCCCACAGTTGCAAACTTAAAATGGTTATTTTCATGAAGCACATTCAAAAGTCCACAAGCCTTTAGGCTCCCCAGGATAACAGAGGTAGAATAGTCCTTGCGGATCCATGACCTGTTCATCTTGATGAACGTTAGTCTGTCAACATTGTCACTGGACAGGCGCATGCGCTTATCTGTCAGCACACCTCTCGGAAAGCGTTTTCAGTGCTGCTGGTGAACTCTGGCTGCCGGACACGACAAGATCTCCAAGGCATAAGTGGCGAGCTCAGGCCATTTTTCCATATTGGAAGCCCAAAATGAGCAAGGCTCCAGTTGCACAGTCATGGTATCGATGTTCCCTTGGAGATACTCCTGTGAGATTCTCTGTGCACCACTGGTGTTTAGTGGAAAGGCTGATCTAAGATTGTGTAACAGCTTCTGCTGATACTCCTGCATACGTGCGTCCCTTTTTATGGCAGGAATTATTTTGTCTTGTACTGGGTATCTAAGAGTGTGTCAACCTAATAGTCCGCATTACTTCGAATTCTGACAATCCGAGGGTCATGTTGTATGTAATGCAGCAAGAAGGTGCTCATGTGTCTGGCGCATCCAGGAGGACCAAGTCCTTGTTGTGTTGCTGGCGGCAATGTGAGAATCATGCTTCCTTTCTCTGCCCTCTCCCCCCAACCTCGCACAACAGAAATGTGATCAAGGTTTCCCTCATATGCTGAGTCTTCCATGCCCATCGCCAGTTTGTCGTCTTCCATTTCTTCCTGGGCTCCTGCACCTTCCTCAACAGTTTGGCTGCTACAATGCGCCCTTCTTAATCCCTCTCCCCCACCGTCCCATGCCTGCCGCCTTGGTGCTGCTGACCGTCTGGACCTTGTAGATCTTGTTATCCCTTCCACATATGACTCCTCCTGTACTTCCTCCCCTTTCTCTTGTCCCAACACCTGACTCCGAATACTGTTTAGAATGTGCTTCAGCATGCAGATGACCGGAATTGTCATTCTGATAATGGCTTAGTCAGCGCTAAACATAATCTTCGCCTTGTCAAAAGTGTGCAGAAGGGTGCATAGGTCCTTGATCTGAGACCACTCCAGCAGCGTGATTTGCCCCACCTCTGGATCTCGTTGGCCCATAACGTATTGCACCAGGGCTCGGCGGTGCTACCACAGTCGCTGCAACATGTGCAGAGTCTAATTCCAGCACGTCTGCACATCGCATTTCAGCCTGTGAACCGGCAGGCCAAAATACTTGTGGAGCGATGCAAGTCGTTGAGCTGTGGGGTGTGAATGGCGAAAGTGAGCACACAGCCCTCTGCAGAAGCCTATGTAGGCCAGAATAGTGGGTTAAAAATTGCTGGAGAACCAGGTTCAACACTTGAGCCATACAAGGTATGTGTGTCACATTGCGCCAGCAAAGGGCCACACCCAGGCTTGCAGCATTGTCGCACACGGCCTTCCCTGGCTGCAGGATGAGTGGAGACAACCATTGATGAAACTGTCTCCAGAGTTGACCACAACTCCTCAGCTGTGTGACTCACATTTTCCAGTAATTTCAAAGTAAAGACCGCCTGATGCCATTGAGCTCTGCTGCCAGCATAGTTAGGAGGTGTGTGGGATTCCTTGTGCACAGTTACAACGCGGTTGGCCTTACCAGACAGGCTTTGGGCGCAGGTGGAGGACCGAGACAAGGTTGAGGAGGCAGAAGCAATGGAGGATCTTCTACATACTGATGATTGACGCACAACTCGTGTGGACGGCAAGACTTGTACAGCAGACCCTTCTCCATCTCTCATCATAGTTACCCAGTGCCCAGTCAGCGACATGTAACTCCTCTGTCCATGCTTACTGGTTCAAGTATTTGTGGTGAAATGCACCCTGTCACACACAGAGTTTCTCACGGAAGCAGTGATGTTGTGTGTGACATGCTTTTGTAGTGCAGACACACCTTTCTTGGAGAAGTAGTGGCGACTGGGCATCTGGTACTTGAGCACTGCGACGGACATAAGGTCTCGAATATCCTCTGTGTCCACCAGGCGGAAAGGCAGCATTTCTGTAGCAAACAGCTTACAGATGCTGAAATTCAACCTCTTAGCTTTGTCATGGCTAGGAGAAAATGGTCTTTTACATCTGAGGGACCGAGGTCTGGCTGCTGTGCTGAGACGGCGTTGAGTAGGGTGTCCCTGGAAAACTGCTGGTCTGTGAGGAAGGTGCAGGCGGAGATTATAATGTTGCCTTCATCCAAAGGTGGTGCTCTCTATGTCTGAGAGAGCTCAACACCAGCAGCTGTTTCCACTTCCAAAACAACTGACGACCTGCCAATCACACTGCCTGTTGCGGGTAAAGAGGTGGAAGGTGTGCGTCCAAAAGCCTGTGTGACTGCTGTCCCCACAGTCAGAGGATGAAGAGCATGTGGATACACTTGATGGGGCAGACAGTGGTTGGCCCGCCCCGCTAGGCCACATTGTAGCACAGTGAGCTTCCCACTGCAACGTATGCTTCATATCCATTTGACAGTTCATGGACGAAGTACTCAAACTAGTGAGTTTTTGGCCTCTACTTAGATTGTCGACAAATCTTACAGATGACATGAGTTGGCTGATCCTTTGCGTTGTCAAAAAAGGACCAGGCTAGGCAAGGCTTAAAGCCCGTGTGACCTGCAGAGCCACCACAACTTCTGCTCAGAGGAAGAGTTGTGGCTGTGGGTTTCAGTTGTTGACGTGCTTCCAGTACTCTGTCTCTGTCCAGGAAGGTGCAACCTAACCTAGTTGTCAGTAGCATTTTCCTACACCTCCTCTGCTGACCTTATTGACTGGCTGACTGTGGGTTGACAGTAAGTGGGATCTCGAACCTCATCATCAGCCTGTGTGTTCTCACTCCCCTCGTCCTCAGAGCCAACCTCTTCCTGCCCTGACTGAATAGCAAAGTTGTTGTTCCAATCAGGTATCTGAGTCTCATCAGCATGTTCCTCATTGTCTCTACCAAGAGGTGAATGAGGGTCTACATTATGCTCAGAACCTTCTTCACCTGGGCCTGAATCTGACTCACAAAGCTTCTGGGCATCAGTGCAGATCATTTCCTTGTCTGGATTCACTGCAGCTTTGGAGCAGACTTCTGATTCCCAGGCTATAGTGTGACTGAACAGCTCTGCAGATTCAACCATCTCTGTTACCCCATACTCAGCAAGGTGGGTGGAGACTTGAGAACTGGTAGGAAGCAAGTGCGATTGAGGTGACACCTCAGAGGACTGGAGTATTTGGGATGTGGAAGTTGAGGTTGAGGAGAGGCCAGTTGATGGAGCACTTGAGATCCATTCAAGCACCTACTCTTTTTGTGCCTCATCTACATTTGGTAGAGATGATGATGTCCGTAACAAAGGGATCATATCAGATTTGTCCACGGAAAGAAGTAGACATCTTACTTTGGCTGGAAGATGGTCTTTCTTCATCAGATGTTACTGTTGTTTTACCACCTATGCAACGGACACTAACTTTTTTCCCTTTCCAACACACTGTTCCCCTTTCCACCAGCATCTGGCCTTTTGCCACTCATTTTGTATGTGAACAAATTGGCAACTCTGCAGTTGTTGGCAAAAAAAAATGAGGATGGAAATCGAGCAGAGCTGGGGTAGCTGCAGTAAAAAATTGGCTACTGGATAGACAGGTGGTGTAGCTTACTTTACAGCTGGGCTACACCGCTGTCTACCAGATACTGCTACTATGCCCAAGGGATTGCATGGGGTAGCTGCAGTAAAAAATTGGCTACTGGATACACAGGCAGTGTAACTTTCTACACAGCAGTGCTACACTACCTGCCCAAAAGGATTGCCTGAGCTAGATTTGGCCAGATGCTGTGAAACACACTTGCACAGCACTACCACACACCTGCCTGACAAAAATTGCTAGGAACTGCTCTAACCTAGCCCTCAAAAGGGCTGAAATTACAACTAGTCCCTACTCCCTAAACCTCTCTCTCTATTACAATTTATAGCGTCCAGAGCAGCAGTAGCGGTGACTGACACTCAACTGCAGCACTGAGGTAATGGCAGCGATGGGGAAAATTGCTGGGTCTTATAGGGCAAGGACATGTGACATACACAGCCAATGACACATGCCCTTGCTTGTGTGCAAAAAATGCACTTTGCTGTGTGAGTGTGTGACTGGCTGACAGCCTGCACTGCCCCACTGTACATGCGGTTAGGGGAAAAAAAAGGGAGATCGCCATTTCAGCAGCACTGATCTACCACCCCCCCCCCCCCCCGCGCACACTATACACTGAATTTGGATATTAGGCTGGGGCCACACTGGAACTTGTGCGATCCCCTCGCATGACACTGCTCACGCTGGCAGTACAGCAGAGCCGAGTGTCATGCAAGTGTCCCTGCTGTGACTGAGGTCCGACTGTGCGAGTAAACCTCAGCTGCGGGGGGGTGGCTCTGCGGAGGGGCGGTCCGGCGCTAAGGAGGGAGGGATTTATCTCCCTCTCTCCTCTGTTGTTGGCTATTGTGATTCTCGCCCTGCACTCGTGGTACATCGGTGTACCACGAGTGCAGTGCAATTTTTCTCTCGCCCCATACACTTGAATGGGTGCGAGAGGAAGTCTCTAATTGCAATCGCAGCATGCTGCGATTGTTTTCTCGGTCCGATTAGGGCTGAGAAAATAATTGCTCATGTGCACTTATGTGGCGCCCCTGACCTGGTCAGGCACCACTGAGTACTGCACCCATGCTGGGACAGTACTTCCAGGTAATCCTAAGGGCCAGAGTGAGGTGTGTATGCACAGACACATAGCAACCAGGTCTCCCACACCAGTAGATGGGACCCTTGGGTAGTTTCCAGAGGCTTTCAAATCTCACCAAGGGGTGGAGCGGAGAGGCTGAGAGCTAAAGTGCAGAGGTTGTCAGGAAGAGAGGAGAGCCAGGCTGGTAGTGGAGTGCAGCGGTTGCTAGGCAGATGCGCGCGCTCACACTAGTCAGACCCTGCGCGGAGTAGTGACAGTTGGCGGGGGAGAACGGTTGCCAGTCAAAGACAGAAAGTTAGTTGAGTATGGGGACTGCCGGTGACTAGGCACGTACGGGGAACAGGTCCCTAGAGCAGACTCAAGTTTACCTATCTGCTAAACCTGCCGGTGAGGGGAACTACAAGTAGTTCACCAACCACACAGAGTCCGAGCCTCAGCAGCAATGCAGGGGCCCATAAGGAGACAGAGCTGGAAGCCATCTCAACTGGTCCACGCTGCCGGCAAACGGTCCAAAAAGGGGAGAAAAGGCAGTAGTGACTCCCTGGATAGACCCCCACGATACTTCAGGTCAGGGGGTTATCCGAACACAGAGTGCTAGAAAGGTGAGCTAACCTGTTATCCTCAGCCTGGCCCGAAGAAGCCCCTGGTCCTACCTGGTTCATCACAGGAACGCCCGGGTCAGCTCACAGCAACAACAAAATGGAAAAAAAAACAGTTAAAGACTTTTGGATTGAGCCTGAGTTATTCTGGACCTGTTATTCTACACACATGAGCCCCTGGGGCCTGCCTTAAGGCCCTGTCACACACAGAGATAAATCTGCAGCAGATCTGTGGTTGCAGTGAAATTGTGGACAATCAGTGCCAGGTTTGTGGCTGAGTACAAATGAAACAATATGTCCATGATTTCACTGCAACCACAGATCTGCCAAAGATGTATCTCTGTGTGTGACGGGGCCTTTACTCACGGGAGGCCACACCATCTGACTGCAGACCCCATCAGCCCCAGACGCTCATAAAATCTGCAATGGCAGTCATCTATATCCCTGACTGCAAGCCGTGAGTGGCGTCATGACACATACAAAATCTACATACCTGTTTGCCATATACAGAAGAAGACTCTGTGGCGTCCCTGAAACTGGATCGGTATCCCTTGGGCGTCACATCTTCTCTTTTGGCGTCACGAACGAGATCCAGGACTAGATCCGTTTAGACAGGTGACAGTGTGCCTTGGCGGTTCAATCTAAAAATTTAAATCGCCACCATTTTGCCATCGTTGAAAGCGCGCCATTAAAAAGGCTGCAGCGCGCACAGAAGAAGTAACCGCCCAAGGAGAGGAGTGTCCGTCCCAGGATCCCCAGAGCGCTCTGACCCCGCGAGAGGAAAAGATGGGGGCTGTTCTGTCTCTGGACTGCTGGGATGTCCCAGTCCTGTGGGAGGAGAAACAAAACCGGAACTAACACCAAAGTCTGGACAGAAGCTGAGGAGTTAAGGAAGAGGCAAGATGGCGTTGGCAGAAGGTGATAAAAGGGAGCAGGGCTGGTCAAGGTCCATGATGGCAGAGGAACTGCAAGCGGAGGTGGAGAGAATCGCTGACTGTATGGAGGAGCAGCGAAGGCGAGAGGTAGCCACTTGGAGGAACGGGATGTTAACAGCGATCTGAAGCCTGCGGTTGTCCGTGCAGGAAGGCCCACCTGCAGGCGCTGGCCAAGCTCAACCTAAGCCGCCGTCAGCGACAGCGACCCCATCACTGCAGTCTCCAGCACGACCCCGGGTGAGTCCAGAACTGCCCCTGCCCTACCTGGTGTGCTGACCCCACTGGTGCTACCATTGAGGCCGGTGCAACACCCACGGCCAGACCAGACCAGGCCGCAACACCTCCTGTTCCTGTCGCCCGACCAGAGACTGTCACAGTGCCCCAGTCACTGACTGTGGATCCTGCTCCTGTCCCCAGACCAGAGGTGGTCACAGCACCACAGTCGCTGACTGTGGATCCTGCTCCTGTCCCCAGACCAGAGGTGGTCACAGCACCACAGTCGCTGACTGTGGATCCTGCTCCAGTCCCCAGACCAGAGGTGGTCACAGCGCCACAGTCGCCGACTGAGGAACCAGTTCCTGTGTCCCGACCTGAAATGGATACAGTACTCTCTCAGCTAAAGAGGGGACCGGATGCTCTGCCCTCAGCTCACCTGGTTGCTAGGTACCTGGTCAGCAATCTGCCGTCCCGACCTGAAGCGGTCGCAGCACCCTCTCCGCTGGAGAGGGATCCTGAAGCCATGCCGTCAGGGATATGCATGCCACCGTCCTGCCAGGCTGTCGAAAGCTCGACCCCAGAGCTGCCACTTGCCCGACCGGAGGAAGTCGCAGCACCCTCCGTCAGGGAGGGAGAACAGGTCGCAGCAAGTCCCAGCGCATACATCACCTTGTCATCAGCAGGACACCAGGTAATGTCGATGCGGAGACCAGACCGCAGAGAGGGACGACGGGTGAGAGCCAGTTGCCTCTCACCCCCTTATGGATCCTACCCGGGAGAGCGAGCAGTTGGAGGCCCGGGACCTGCAAGGAAAGCAGTCCCTGCGGCGGGCCGGATCCCGGTCTCAAGGCCCCATCCGTCTGGGAGTGGTGGAGGAATTTAACCGCCATACGGGGTGGGGCTTTATTGTAGTGGTAGAAGTGAAAGAGGGAAGTTTTGTATCCCGGCGGGATATACAATCCCATCTACAGCGGGGTCATCCTGGTTGTGATTTGTACGTGGGGGATGTGGTAGAATTTACCCGGCATATGGGAGAGAGGAGCTAGTTTGCCTTGGACGTAGTGCAGTGCCCAAGGGAAACCTCAGTCAGCCCAGGTTCCAACCCCACCGCTTCGACCAGGTCCCCATTGCCACCACCACCAGGGGACGCCCATGACACAACCTCCAGGAGTCAGTGCGCTGAAGCATCAGGTACTGGCCTTGGGAGGTGTAAGTCCCTTTTTGTCCCTTTTAGTCAGTTTAAAATGTTTTTTTTTTAAAAAAAAAAAAAAAAGTCAAAAATGTTTTACAACCAGTTAAGCAACGTTAAAGTATATGTGCCTGCAAAGACTTTTGCGCGAACTGTTTAAATATTTATGTTACTGAGCACATGGTTAAGTGCATTCAATCTAAATGGACCATAGGTTATGAACTGGCTATAACCACAAACTCTCGCAGTGTATAAAGTTACCTCAGTGGTTCCAACCCTAGAGTCTGCCTGTTGAGGGGCATGGCTCTGCACCACCAAGGGGGCACGCCTGTTTATGGGGCCTGCTCTCCAACACAAAGAAGCAGGTATGCCTGTTTATGGGGCCTACCCTACGCCACCAGGACAAGACCAGGTCACCAAAAGTACTGGTGATTACTGCGTATTCTGGTCTTGGGTTATGGACTCGTGGGTGGTGGGTGGCGGAGGTATGGTATATGGTTTGTTTATATGTAAATATCTCCCCTGTGTGGGAAAACCTGTATTTTGTTTTTCTTGTCTTTGCAGCCCGAGAACTTGTTGTTGATAACCAAGGGGGATATGTGGTGCCCCTGACCTGGTCAGGCATCACTGAGTACTGCACCCATGCTGGGACAGTACTTCCAGGTAATCCTAAGGGCCAGAATGAGGTGTGTACGCACAGACACATGGCAACCAGGTCTCCCACACCAGTAGATTGGACCCTTGGGTAGTCTCCAGAGGGGTCTAGCTTTCAAATCTCATCAAGGGGTGGAGTGGAGAGGCTGAGAGCTAAAGTAACACAAATATATGTTCAGCTCATCACTCTAGAGCAGGTATCTCCAGCCTCTGGTCCAGTGCAAGGAACAAGTGGTTTGGCTTCCACAGCTGAGTAATCAGTACCATCAAGAGGAACAAGGGAGGAGAGAGAATCCAGCACCGATGTAGTAAAAATATTTTTTTAATCAGAATTCATAAAATGAAAAATCTGACCAAGTGCAGAGTATAAATACGCTTAACGCGTTTCGGAGAAGAACAGACTCCTTATTCATAAGCAATATAATCTGAATGAGTAGCCACGGTGATATATATACCTATACACCCCTCATGTGAGCCGGATCTATATACATAATCCACAAAATAGTGTTTATTTTATATGCAACAAAAAACAATACATTACAAGAGTAATAAAAATACAAACATGCAGGAATATAAAAAGAATGTTAGATAAACCACATTTTCATTGTAATATATACGTAATAGATCATAGCATTGATTTTAATTCCACTAAATAACATGCATACGGCTTAGAGGTCCAAAGTGCTTGCTTTAATGCAGATTTCTACCAGTCTCCCACTCCAGAAGGTCCATTAACCCTCTCTATATCTTGGTAATTATAAGGAAAGCACAAATCCCCCATTAAATAAAACCTTACAATTATGTGATCCCTTTCCCTGCTTTCCCCGCCCACCGGCGCCTATGATTGGTTGCAGTCAGACACGCCCCCACGATGAGTGACAGCTGTCTCACTGCAACCAATCACAGCTGCTGGTGGGCGGGTCTATATATCATGCAGTTAAAAAAATAAATAAATAATTTAAAAAAAACGGCGTGTGGTCCCCCCAATTTTAATACCAGCCAGGGTAAAGCCACATGGCTGCAGGCTGGTATTCTCAGGATGGGGAGCCCCACGTTATGGGGAGCCCCCCACCATAACGATATCAGCCAGCAGTCGGCCGCAATAGCCGCATCCATGAGATGCGACAGTCCCGGGACTGTACCCGGCCATCCCGAATTGCCCTGGTGCGTTGGCAATCGAGGTAATAAGGAGTTAATGGCAGCAGCCCATAGCTGCCACTAAGTCCTAGATTAATCATGGCAGGCGTCTACCCGAGATACCTTCCATGATTAACCTGTAAGATAAAGTAAATGAAGACATACACCAAAAAATTCTTTATTTGAAATAAATAACAAAAAAACAATTTCTTTCACCACTTTATTCAAGTCCCCAAATACCCTTCCATGTTTGACGTAATCCACAGAGGTCCCTCGACGCTGTCAGCTCTGCTACATCAGAAGCTGACAGAGAGCGGTCACAGACCACGATCGCTCTCTGTGAGCTCCCCGCAGCGACTGAAGTGAGTCGCGCTATCAGCGATGACGTCACTCAGGTTACCCGCGGCCAAAGATCTCAGAGGGAGGACTTCTGCTGTGGCCGCGGGTAACCTCAGTGACTGCACCGCTGATCGCGCGGCTCACTGCGGTCACTCAGGGGATTTGCGGTCACCGGTGAGCTCTTCACCGGTGACCGAAAATCAGGCCATGCCACACAGACAGAGCCGTGGGATGACCATGAAGTTGGGCGACGTTCATCCGACTTCATTCTGAGGGTGGAAACACATCTATGCAAGTAAAATCGGTCCGACTGGGCTGAAAAAAACTCGGCTGATTTTAGTTCACGTTAGGTGCGAGTGCAACGCAAGTGAGATGCTTTTTCTGAATAAATTAATGATTTTACTAGCATATGTAATGCGTGTGTAATGCGTATTTTTTAAGATGTCATCTGCCATTCAGCGCTGCTACATGGCCGCTGACAGCAGACACAGACAGCCATACAGCAGAGCTTAATGGCAGATGACAGCAGACACAGACAGAGCCGCACAATCAGAATGAACTCGGGTGAACTTCACCCGACTTCATTGTCATGCTGCGGCTCTGTCTGTGACGCGTCCTGATTAGCGGTCACCCGTGAAGGACTCACTGGTGACCGCTAATCTCCTGAGTGACTGAAGTTAGCAGCCCTCTCTCATACTCACCGATCCCCGGCGCGGCGCTGCACGGCGTTCACACTGCTCCGGCGGCTTTTACTATTTTGAAAAAGCCGGCCGCTCATTAAACAATCTCGTATTCCCTGCTTTCCCCGCCCACAGGCGCCTATGATTGGTTGCAGTGAGACACGCCCCCACACTGAGTGACAGGTGTCTCACTGCACCCAATCACAGCAGCCGGTGGGCGTGTCTATACTGTGCAGTGAAATAAATAAATAAATAATTAAAAAAAATGGCGTGCGGTCCCCCCCAATTTTAATACCAGCCAGATAAAGCCATACGGCTGAAGGCTGGTATTCTCAGGATGGGGAGCTCCACATTATGGGGAGCCCCCCAGCCTAACAATATCAGTCAGCAGCCGCCCAGAATTGCCGCATACATTATATGCGACAGTTCTGGGACTGTACCCGGCTCTTCCCGATTTACCCTGGTGCGTTGGCAAATTGGGGTAATAAGGAGTTAATGACAGCCCATAGCTGCCACTAAATCCTAGATTAATCATGTCAGGCGTCTATGAGACACCTTCCATGATTAATCTGTAAATTACAGTAAATAAACACACACATGAAAAAATGATTTATTAGAAATAAAAAACACAAACAAATTCCCTCATTACCAATTTATTAACTCCGACAAACCCTCCATGTCCGGCGTAATCCACGGACCTCCAGTGTCGCTTCCAGCATGAAGGTGACAGGAGCTGCAGCAGACACCGCCGCTCCGGTCACCTCCACGCAGCAACTGAGGTGAGTATCGCGATCTGCTGAGGTGTCACTGAGGTTAATCGCGGCCACCGATGGATCCAGTGACAGCGGGTAACCTCAGTGACAGCTCAGCTGATCGCGATACTCACCTCAGTTGCTGCGTGGAGGTGACCGGAGCAGCGGTGTCTGCTGCAGCTCCTGTCACCTTCATGCTGGAAGCGACGCTGGAGGTCCGTGGATTACGCCGGACATGGAGGGTTTGTCGGAGTTAATAAATTGGTAATGAGGGAATTTGTTTGTGTTTTTTATTTCTAATGATTTTTTCATGTGTGTGTTTATTTACTGTAATTTACAGATTAATCATGGAAGGTGTCTCATAGACGCCTGACATGATTAATCTAGGATTTAGTGGCAGCTATGGGCTGCCATTAACTCCTTATTACCCCGATTTGCCAACGCACCAGGGTAAATCGGGAAGAGCCGGGTACAGTCCCAGAACTGTCGCATATAATGTATGCGGCAATTCTGGGCGGCTGCTGACTGATATTGTTAGGCTGGGGGCTCCCCATAACGTGGAGCTCCCCATCCTGAGAATACCAGCCTTCAGCCGTATGGCTTTATCTGGCTGGTATTAAAATGGGGGGGGGGACCGCATGCCATTTTTTTTTTAATTATTTATTTCA
This sequence comes from Anomaloglossus baeobatrachus, assembly GCF_048569485.1. Classification (NCBI taxonomy): domain Eukaryota; kingdom Metazoa; phylum Chordata; class Amphibia; order Anura; family Aromobatidae; genus Anomaloglossus; species Anomaloglossus baeobatrachus. The sequence goes on from NC_134357.1 coordinate 515,124,692, forward strand.
CTGCACAGTATAGACACGCCCACCGGCTGCTGTGATTGGGTGCAGTGAGACACCTGTCACTCAGTGTGGGGGCGTGTCTCACTGCAACCAATCATAGGCGCCTGTGGGCGGGGAAAGCAGGGAATACGAAATTGTTTAATGAGCGGCCGGCTTTTTCAAAATAGTAAAAGCCGCCACAGCAGTGTGAATGCCGTGCAGCGCCGGAGATCGGGGAGCGGTGAGTATGAGAGAGGAGGGGAAAATGACCGACAGACTGTGAGAGAGGGACAGAGATAGTGACGGACCGACAGAGAGAGAATAGACACCGAGAGAGAGAGACCGACTGACAGAGAATAGTGATTGACAGACATTGTGAGACATCGCTCGTTTCCAGTGTTTTAGGAAACCTGCGAGAAATGTATTTAGAAAATCGGATGTCACTAGGATGGTGTGAGTGCCGTCCCGTGACATCCGATTTTTTTACACGCTCCCATAGACTTGCCTTTGGGAGATTCGCAGTAGAAACTCGCAAAAAAGCAGCATGCTGCGATTTTTCTCTCAGTCCGATGCGGACTGAGAAAAAAATCGCAGATGAGAGCTGAATCATTCACTAACGTGTCCGATTCCAATGCGAGATTTTCTCGCATTGCTCTACTGCGAGAAACTCGCAAGTGAGAAGCAGCCCTGATCGTGCGGCTCTGTCTGCTGTCAGCGGCTATTCAGCTCTGCTACATGGCTCTGTCTGTGGCTGCTGTCAGCAACCATGTAGCAGAGCTCAATGGCAGATGACAGCTGCTGAGAAAAAAAAGGAACACACACGCATTACACACGTTAGCCAAATCATTAAATTATTCAAAAATAGCATTGCACTTGCATTACACACTGACCTAACGTGAACTAAAATCAGCCGAGTTTTTTCCAGCCTAGTCTGACCGATTTTACACGCATAGGTGTGTTTCCAGCCTTAGATATACTACATAAAGTGCAATCCAATTCATACACATGGCAGGTCCAGTTGTAAAGAGCTCATGATCACTTTTTTTTTTTTTTCGCTTTTTCCTTTCCTTTCCAACCTTGACCACATCTGAACACGTCCCGATAGCACAATCCTCTATTATATATATATTTGCCGATTCGTTTTGAGGGATAACCAATTTTTTGATAAGAGGTAAAAAATATGACATAAAAGTATACATAAATTGCAGTACTGACCATGTGGTCTATATGGCATCTTGTTTGAGCTGCCATGTTTATTATATAGGCTGTACTACACGCAGTATTAAAAAAAAAAAAGACTTGGCGAACATATATCAGCAGCCACATCTGACCCCCCCCAAAAACAAAATAAATAAATAAATAGCACAACCTCAGGTTTATCAAAACATTTCAGGGAGGTGCATGGAGGCGATGTGAGATCTCTGCAAATTCAAGGGATTGAAAGGGTTAATAGACCCTATAGAGGAGGAGATTGGCAGAAACTTCTTTTTTCAAGGGAAGCATTTTGGATCCTTAAGTTGAATGCACGCTACCCTGGAGGACTTAATTACCGCTCTGATTTATTGTATATCTATTGAGTGGTAGGGTCCTTTTTCTAATATACTATAATTATGGAGAGACTAGAAGGTGGCCCGATTCTACGCATCGGGTATTCTAGAATTTACGTATTGTGTAGTTAATGTATGATTTTTGTTATATATATATATATATATTAGATGTTGTTGCGTGTAGTTACCAAGTGTTTGTGTAGGGCGCTGCACATGTTCTGGGTGTGACGGGGGGTGAGAGCGGTGTTGTATGTGTGTTGCGTGTGTTGCGTGTTTGTGGAGCGTTGTGTGTGTGTTGCGCGGTTTCTGTGGGTGTGGTGTGTTTTGGGGGAGGTATGTTTTGTGCAATGTGTGTGTTGTGCGGTATGTGCGTATATTTATGTATGCCGCGGTGTTCGTGTGTTGGGTGTTGTGTGTGTGTGTGTGTGTGTGTGTGTGTAGCGTTGTCTGTGTGTGTGGGTGTCTGTGTATGGCGGTGTTTGTGGTTCCCAGTGTGTGTGTGGTGTGTTTTGTGTGTGTGTGTGTGTGTGTGTTGGGGGGAGGTGTGCACCTCCCATCGTGCTCCATCCCCCATGCTGCGCACCCCCCATCATGCCCCATCCCCCATGCTGCGCACCCCCCATTGTGCCCCATCCCCCATGCTGCGCACTCCCCATCGTGCTACATCCCCCATGCTGCGCACTCCCCATCGTGCTCCATCCGCCATGCTGCGCACCCCCCATCGTGCTACATCCCCCATGCTGCGCACCCCCCATCGTGCTACATCCCCCCATCGTGCTCCATCCCCCATGCTGCGCACTCCCCATCGTGCTCCATCAGCCATGCTGCGCACCCGCCATCGTGCTCCATCCGCCATGCTGCGCACTCCCCATCGTGCTACATCCCCCATGCTGTGCACTCCCCATCGTGCTACATCCCCCATGCTGCGCACCCCCCATCGTGCTCCATCCGCCATGCTGCGCACTCCCCATCGTGCTACATCCCCCATGCTGCGCACTCTCCATCGTGCTACATCCCCCATGCTGCGCACTCCCCATCGTGCTACATCCCCCATGCTGCGCACTCCCCATCGTGCTACATCCCCCATGCTGCGCACTCCCCATCGTGCTACATCCCCCATGCTGCGCACCCCCCATCGTGCTAAATCTCCCATGCTATAATAGTTCTCCTATTATACTCAGAGAGGAGTATAATAGGAGGACTGTAATAGGAGGAGTAGTCCTGGGGGGAGAGGAGTATAATAGGAGGACTGTAATAGGAGGAATAGTCCTGGGGGGAGAGGAGTATAATGCCGGCTCCCTGCACATGTGTACCGGGAGCCGGTGTACGCTGGTAACTATGATACACATCGGGTAACTAAGGCCTCCTTCCTCCCAGCCTCCCCCTCCCAGCCTCCCTCAGCATCAGCCTTCCCAAGCATCAGCCTCCACCAGCATCAGCCTCTCTCCTTCCAGCCTCCCCCAGCATCAGCCTCCCCCAGCATCAGCCTCTCTCCTCCCAGCCTCCCTCGTCCCAGCCTCCCCCAGCATCAGCCTCCCCCTCCCAGCCTCCCTCAGCATCAGCCTCTCTCCTCCCAGCATCAGCCTCTCTCCTCCCAGCCTTCCACAGCATCAGCCTCTCTCCTCCCAGCCTCTCTCCTCCCAGCCTCCCGCAGCATCAGCCTCCCCCAGCAACAGCCTCTCTCCTTCCAGCCTCCCCCAGCATCAGCCTCTCTCCTTCCAGCTTCCCTCAGCATCAACCTCCCTCTCCCAGCCTTCCCCAGGATCAGCCTCTCTCCTCCCAGCCTCCGTCCTCCCAGCCTTCCCCAGCATCAGCTTTCCCCTCCCAGCCTCCCTCAGCATCAGCCTTCCCCTCCCAGCCTCCCTCAGCATCAGCCTTCCCCAGCATCAGCCTCTCTCCTCCCAGCCTCAGCCTCTCTCCTCCCAGCCTCCCGCAGCATCAGCCTCCCCCAGCATCAGCCTCTCTCCTTCCAGCCTCCCCCAGCATCAGCCTCTCTCCTTCCAGCTTCCCTCAGCATCAACCTCCCTCTCCCAGCCTTCCCCAGGATCAGCCTCTCTCCTCCCAGCCTCCGTCCTCCCAGCCTTCCCCAGCATCAGCTTTCCCCTCCCAGCCTCCCTCAGCATCAGCCTTCCCCTCCCAGCCTCCCTCAGCATCAGCCTTCCCCAGCATCAGCCTCTCTCCTCCCAGCCTCAGCCTCTCTCCTTCCAGCCTCCCCCAGCATCAGCCTCCCTCAGCATCAGCCTCCCCTTCCCAGCCTTCCCCAGGATCAGCCTCTCTCCTCCCAGCCTCCTTCCTCCCAGCCTCCCCCTCTCAGCATCAGCCTTCCCCTCCCAGTCTCCCCCAGCATCAGCGTCCCCCTCCCAGCCTTCCCCAAGATCAGCCTCTCTGCTCCGTGCCTCCTCCAGCACGCCGTGCTCCTCTGCCGACACTCACACACCCGATCCCGACACTCACACACACACGATCGCATACACTCACACACACCCGACCGATCGCATACACTCACACACACCCGATCGCATACACACACTCACACACACCCGATCGCATACAGTCACACACACCCGATCGCATACAGTCACACACACAGACACTGACGATATCGCACATACGCGCTCACAGTCACAACATCCGGAGATACCACATGCTTCTGGCCATGTGATCCTCCGTCAGGTCCTGGAAGGTCACAACAGCACAGTATCGAGGCCGAGAAGCAAGCGATATCGCCGGATGCTGTGAGTGTGTGGATGCGATGTGTGTGTGAGGTGTGTGTGAGGTGTGTGTGAGAGTGAGTGTGATCTGATGTGTGTGTATGTGTGTGTGTGTGCTGTTGTGTGTGCGTGTGGATCTTCCGCCGCTGCAGGACCTTGATGCGCTTGTAACCATGCTAGCATGCTAGCATGGTTACCAACGTATCCCGTCCCCCGCTCGCACGGGAGCCCACACCACTCCCGTGCGAGCGGGGGACGGGGGGGGGAGTACAGTACTCACCTCCGTGACAGCCGTGTCAGTTCGGGGAATGCGCGGTGGGGGGGGGGGGGGGGGGAGTACAGTACTCACCTCCGTGACAGCCGTGTCAGTTCGGGGAATGCGCGGGGGGAGAGGGGGGCGGGGCCAGAGCTAGCGTGCATTGCGTGAGGGGGTCGGGGCGTGGCCGAATTGCCAATGCCTGCAGGGTGCCGGGGCGAGAGGCCAATCTGTGGGGGGGCGGAGCCTGGGCGAGCGGCTGGCCAATCCGTGTGGGGGCGCAGCCTGGGCGAGCGGCCAATCCGTGTGGGGGGGCGGGGCCATGGCGAGCCCAGCGGCCAATCAGCTTTGTGTCACCGTAAGGACACAATGTCACCGGAAGGACACAATTTTGAAGCATGACAGACAGACAGACAGACAGAATAAGGCAATTATATATAGATTATGTTAGTTTAGATCTTAGCATATAATGGAATATGGGAATTTTCCCCCCTTTCCCTTTCATTAATTTCCACATAAAATACATAAAATGTACATAAATTTATAAAAAACAATAATAAAAATTAATAAAATTACATATTATATAAAATAAGATTTATAAGTGGTACATTACCTCATCTACCCCATCCCCCCTCTCCAATATAATTATAACATATATTGAGATATGATCTATTCGTTCCCCCTGTTTGTGATAAATGTTAGTTGTGGTCAGAGTTAAATTAAATGACAATATAATATTAAAAAGTCTTTGGGGATTTTTTCCCCTTTATGAGTTTCTTTCTTGGATCTACATACGTATATATAAAATAGAGGATTGTGCTATCGGGACATATTCAGATGTGGTCAAGGTTGGAAAGGAAAGGAAAAAGCAAAAAAAAAAAAAAAGTGATCATGCGCTCTTTATAACTGGACCTGCCATGTGTATGAATTGGATTGCACTTTATGTACCGTATTTTTTGGACCATAAGACGCACTTTTTTCCCCCCAAATGTTGGGGGAAAGTGGGGGGGTGCATCTTATGGTCTGAATGTGGCTGCGGGGAATGTGGGTGCTGCGATGGAGCGGGTCATCGAGGGCACGAGCAGGCTGTAGCAGCCTGCTGTGACCACGTGGACCGGCTCATTTAATATGCACGCCCATCCCCCGCCCATCATCCCTCAGCGCTGAAGCAGGCCCTGACAGGTCGGCGGGATGATGGGCGGGGGATAAACAGCCGGCCCGCATGATCACCCCTGGCAACTATGGCCTGGAGTGATCATGTGCGGCTGTATTCACTTCTCCCCGCGCATCATCATCAGCGTGGGGAGCAGTGAATCAGTGTACAGTACTCGCCGTTCCCCTGCAGCATCGCTCATCCTCCCGTCTGTGTCAGCGGCAGCGCCGCTGAGTGGAGCCGTCCCCGTTACCCTGCTGCATTGCAATCATCTCCTGTGTCTGTGCCGGCGTCTGAGTGGAGACTAGCGGCGCGCACAGCGATGACGTAATCGCTGTGCGCACGTGTCCACACACAGCCGCCAGCACAGACACAGGAGACGATCGCTACACAGCGGCGCTGCCGCTGACACAGACTGGAGGACGAGCGGTGCTGCAGGGAGTGAGGTGAGTATGAATGTTTATTTTTTTTTATGTGCCACAGGATGCGGCCATACACCAGGATGGGGGTATATTATGAGCAGGATGGGGTCATATGAGCAGGATGGGGTCATATGAGCAGGATGGGGTCATATGAGCAGGATGGGGGTATATGAGCAGGATGGGGTCATATGAGCAGGATGGGGTCATATGAGCAGGATGGGGTCATATGAGCAGGATGGGGTCATATGAGCAGGATGGGGTCATATGAGCAGGATGGGGGTATATTATGAGCAGGATGGGGGTATATTATGAGCAGGATGGGGGTATAATATGAGCAGGATGGGGGTATAATATGAGCAGGATGGGGGTATATAGTAGGATGGGGCCATATGCCATGATGGGTTATATAGCAGGATGCGGCCATTTGCCAGTATATAGCAGGATGCGGCCATATGGCAGGATGACGGTATATAGCAGGATGAGGGACATATACTGTATATACAAGGCAGGAGGATCATTACCAGGATGCGGCACCTTAGTAGAGAATTTGGGGACATTACCCCATAACAGTGTCAGCAGTAGATCCTCGCCCCATAACAGTGTGTCATGACCACATTTTTTGCTTAAAATTGTATTTTCCGATTTTCCTGCTCTAAAGCCAGGGTGCGTCTTATAGTCTGGTGCATCTTATAGTCCGAAAAATACGGTAGTATATCTAAGAGCAACTTGGTGAAAAAATAGCCACATTCTAAAGCCCGCTGCAATGTATCTTACAATGTGTCGGCGGGGTCACGTCGTAAGTGATGCACATCCAGCATTTTAAGGTACATTGCAGTGTGTGACAGGTACGTGCGATTGCGATTGAACGGTAAAACGTTCATCGCATACACATCGTACCTTTCTCTAGAATTGCACGTCAGATTGTTCATTGTACCCGGGGTAGTACACATCGTAGCGTGTGACACCCCAGGAACGATGAACAGGTCCTACCTGCGTCCTGCGGCTCCAGGGCCCACAATGCGGAAGGAAGGAGGTGGGCGGGATGTTTACGTCCCGCTCAGCTCCGCCCTTCCGCTTCTATTGGCCGGCTGCCACGTGATGTCGATGTGACACCGAACGTCCCTCCCACTCCAGGAAGTGGACATTCGCCGCCCACATCGAGGTCGTATGGAAGGTAAGTATGTGTGACGGGGGGGTTACTCGTATGTGCGGCATCTTCAACAAATTGAACGTGCCTCACATACGATGGGGGCGTTGCAAATTGCATACAAAATCGTATGCGAAATTGCAACGTGTAAAGCAGGCTTAAGATCACATAATTGTAAGATTTTATTTAATGGGGGATTTGTGCTTTTCTTATAATTACCAAGATATGGAGAGGGTTAATGGACCTTCTGTAGAGGGAGACTGGTAAAAATCTGCCTTAAAGCAATAAATATTACAATGAAAATGTGGTTTATCTAACATTATTTTTATATTCCTGCATGTTTGTATTTTTATTACTCTTGTAATGTATTGTTTTTTGTTGTATATAAAGTAAGCACTATTTTGTGGATTATGTATATAGATCCGGCTCAAATGAGGGGCGTATAGGTATATATATCACCGTGGCTACTCATTCTGATTATATTGCTTATGAATAAGGAGTCTGTTCTTCTACGAAACGCGTTAAGCGTATTTATACTCTGCACTTGGTCAGATTTTTCATTTTATGAATTTTGAATAAAGAAAATATTTTTACTACATCGGTGCTGGATTCTCTCTCCTCCCTTGTTCCTCTTGATGGTACTGAGAGCTAAAGTGCAGAGGTTGTCAGGAAGAGAAGAGAGCCAATCTGGTAGTGGAGCGCGGCGGTTGCTAGGCAGATACGCGCGTTCACACTAGTCAGACCCTGCGTGGTGTAGTGACAGTTGGCGGGGGAGAACGGTTACCAGTGAGTCAGAAAGACAGAGAGTTAGTCGAGTACGGGGACTGCCGGTGACTAGGTACGTACGGGGAACAGGTCCCTAGAGCAGACTCAAGTTTAACTATCTGCTAAATCTACTGGTGAAGGGAACTACAAGTATCTCACCAACCACACAGAGTCCGAGCCTCAGCAGCGACGCAGGGACCCATAAGGACACAGAGCTGGAAGCCATCTCACCTGGTCCACACTGCCGGCGAACTGTCCAAAAACAGGAGAAAAGGGAGTATCGACTCCCTGGATAGACCCCCACGGTACTTCAGGTCAGGGGGTCATCTGAACACAGAGTGCTAGGAAGGCGAGCTAATCTCTTATCCTCAGCCTGGCCCAAAGGAGCCCTTGGTCCTACCTGGTTCATCACAGCAATGCCCTGGTCAGCTCACAGCAACAACAAAGTGAGTAAAAACCAGTTAAAAATACTTTTGGACTGAGCCTGAGTTATTCTGGACCCGTTATTCTACACACCTGAGTTCCTGGGGCCTGCCTCACTCACGGGAGGCCACACCATCTGACTGCAGACCCCATCAGCCCCAGACGCTTATAAAATCTGCAGTGGTGGTCATCTATATCCCTGACCACAAACCGTGAGTGTCGTCACGACACATACAACATCTACATACCTGTTTGCCATATACAGAAGAAGACTCTGTGGCGTCCCTGAAGCTTGATCGATATCCCTTGGACGACACACTGGCTAATATTGGTCCAAGTGCAATGCGATGTTTTATCGCACTCCACTCGCACCGTTTTTCTCGCCGTGTGTCTTAGGCCTTACTGTGAAAAGCTAGTTACGCTTTTGGTGATCGAACATAACCTGTCAAAATTGAAGCTAATTGTTTGCGTTCGACAAACGACTCGAACATCGCCTAAAACAGGTCGAATTTGAGATTGGCGAGCAGTTCGATTCGAACATTGCTCATTTCTAGTTACCTAGCCCGTGCCTTTTTTGAGACCGCAAAAGGTGACTCAACTTTAGTTATCTGCCAACTTCGTAAAACGACGCAGAGACAAAAATTCTATTAATTTAACTAGTACATGGATGAACAGGGACATGTGCAATCAACCTACAATACTGTAGGAATCTTACTGCACTGAAATGCAGACTATCGAGCATACTGAACCACTGTCTACCAAATCAAATGCTACTGAGACTATCTTCTCCTGCATCACCGTTACTATTCTCACACAGGTCTCCAACCGCAGAACCTCCTCTTGTTTACTCGCTACAGTCAGGCTGAGTGAGAGCCCGTCAGGTGTTATGGAAGTGACTGTGCCTGGTGTTTTTGATCCATGTGAGCCACAGAGCACGCCACATGTTCCATAATCCACCATTACATCTCTGTCGCCTACATCTCCATCAGTCTACCGCACGATCGTGTACACCTTACGCCACCCTCTCTCAACACAGCAGCCAACCCTTAGTCCCTCAGTTTTAGTTGCGTAAAAGATCATTTTCTCCCACAGGTGCCAAAGGGAAGAGCTTGAACTTAACTATATCTAAACTGTTGGGCATGGAAATGCTGATTTTTATATTTTTTTTTCCAGGTGGATACAGATGGTTTCCAAAACCTGATGCCCATCTCAGTCTCCTAGAACCAGTTGCTCAATTGCTATTCCATCTCTAATAAAGTTGTGCCTGCGCCTCCCCATCATGTCACTGACATTATTTTTTCCTTGAAAACCTCTGTGTCTCCCAGGGTGCATGTCACCAATGACACCTGGCCGAGCAAGCATGGCCAGGGGTGTTGTATCCCACTGACTGGGCACTGAGCTACTCTGGTGGCTGTGGGGGAAGACAGGTCTTGAAATCCCCACAGCTTGTGGGACAAACCTCTGCATCTACCGATTCCTTCACTTCCTCTAGGTTTCCACCTCTGCCCTCAACCTCTCCCTTAATCTAACACACATTTTGGTAGGACAGAGGGAATCCCCCCACCACCGTATAGCTCAAACAGGGCTCAATGAAATCAGGCAGTGCTGAAATTAATATGCATTGGAGAAGCAAGTCACATACCATAAAAGCTGGGGAGAGCTATCTGGGCCCAGTTTGGTAAATTGCTCTCTCCACTGAACTTGGAGCCTGGGAAGGCCGTCTACAATAATGTTGCAAACTTTGTGGCATCCCTAGGTGTCTTGTAAGGCTAAAGTCCTAAACCTGGTTGTACAGAAATTTCTAGCCCTCTATCCTAGCCTTGCTGCACTGCTGCAGAAGGCGCCACCACTGTTTGCCCACTTCTGCTGTTCGCATCACACAACTAATTGAATTGCAATGATGAAAAAAACAAGAAAGCCAGCACTAAATGTGCACTGCAGCACTAAAAATTCCAAACTGTACTTATTAAAATTTGAGATTTTTTGGCAAATAAATTACAATATCTTGAGTTACTCCGCCACGTCATGGCAAATCTCTGTGGGGCAGTTCTACTCTACATTATTTTTATTTAAAATGTGCCATACGGCCTCACATATGAAAAAAGTAGAACTGTTCTTAGCAGCACTTACCTAGTGCTTTTCAATCCCGTACCCATGACTGAATCATGGCTGTGGTCAAGACTGAAACGTACGTAGGCTTTGGCGTTCAGTGTGGTAAATCTATGTAATTCTATTTTCAGGCATACTTCTTTGCTCACTAATTGTTATAATATGGCCTTCTTTATTTTTCTTGCATAGGAATTAGTTATATGCACGTATGGTGGCCTCACTGTGTATTACCCTGTATTATATTGGGTCACTGAGATGTTATAGGCCCCTTGACTGTGCAATACCTTCGCTAGTGCAATATTGATTCTTTCATGTAGGCCCTGATCTTGCTGCTATACACTTCCTTCTGTGCAATATTTATCTTACATGTGCAATAGGATTTGAATTTATTGGTGCTATATTTATATATGTAAAAGGCCCCCTATTTGCTGCGTTATAGATTAATTAGTACAATATAAAAAATACTTTTGGTGCAATATTTTTACATCAGTGTATTAGTGCAATAATTTTAATTTATTTATAAAAATTAGTTTTGCATAATTTTATGTCTATTATATTGCATCCTGTCAATATTGAATTCCATCATTTTATTGCACTTACTGTTTTTCCCTTCGCCACGACAGCGCCAGCAGAGATAGGTCCGCCCCTCAATTTGCACAGGAAACCAACTAAAATAAAAGGGCGGCACCTCTCAACCACATCACTTCGGTTTCCTGTCCCAGGATGGGAGACCCAGAAGTGCGGTTGCGCTGCCACAGTGAAGGCGGCTAGGGGTTCTTGGCTGACCCAGGGACCTCCTATGTTTATATCATCCTGTCAGAGACAGACCCCTGTGCCTTGTCTATATTTCCCTGCCTGGGACCTTAATATGGTTTTGGACGCTCTTACGGGTCCCCCCTTTGAGCCGATCACTTCTTCCTCGGTTAAATTCCTCACACTCAAGGTTACACTGTTAATTACACTAACCTCGGCACGTCGGATTAGTGATTTGCAGGCTTTCTGTCATTTCTCCTTATCTCCAGGTCAAGGACGATAGAGTTGTTTTGCGCACTGACCCGGCCTTTCTTCCTAAGGTGGCGAGGTTGTTCCATCACTCACAGGAGATTATTCTTCCCTTGTTTTGTTCATCTCCACGGAATCCGGGTGAACAGAAATTTCATTCTCTAGATGTTCGACCGGCTCTCCTTCACTATTTAGACGTGACTTCTTCTTGGTGGAAGAGTCAGTCCCTGTTCGTCTGTTTTTAGGGTCCTCGGAAGGGCTGTGCGGCTTCCAAGGGTTCTATTGCACGATGGGTTAAAGAAGCCATTAAGGAAACTTATGTCGTTCATGGTGTTCCACTGCCTCATGGCATCACTGCCCACTCTACTAGGTCCTTTTCTGCCTCCTGGGCAGAACGAGCAGACGTGCCTCTTGATCTTATTTGCAAATCGGACACTTGATCTTCACCTACCACTTTATTTAGGCACTACCGGTTAGATCTTTCCGCCTCCACGGACATAACCTTTGGTAGACGGGTTCTGCAGGCGGTGGTCCCTCCCTAAATCTGTTTTTTCTAATCTCTCTGGTGGCGCTGTCGTGGCAAAGGGAAAACTCTAAGTTACTTACCAGCAATGGGGTTTTCCAGAGCCACGACAGTGCCACTGCTTACCACCCTTTTTCCGCTCACGCGTGATTTTCACATTAGGGGTATGCATTTTGGTGCTGGTTGCCTAACTTTTTCTGGTATTCCTCTCTGTGATCTGTAACCTAACTGATGCGGTTGAGAGATGCCGCCCTTTTATTTTAGTTGGTTTCCTGTCCAAATTGAGGGGCGTACCTATCTCTCTGACCCGCAACACACATCCGTTTAATTTGTACGTGTGCGGTACGTATTTGCACGTACCGGAGACACGTACACACGGAGACCCATGTTATTCAATGGTAGATGGCACACGCACGTAAAATCCCACGGAACGTGTGACCGTGTGGTAAGTACGTGTGCGCTTTTCTACACGGACAACATGTCCGTTTTTGGCCGGCAGCACGCAGGCACGGACCCGCTTTAGTCTATGGGTCCGTGCCCGCACGTACCGTACACTGAGTATGTCCGTGTTCAGCACGTTTCGTGCGTGTGCGTTTTTACACTAGTGATCTTTTTCTTTTTGTTTTGTTTTTTTAAATTTAAATTCAGTATACTTGTGGAGACACGGGGCTCAGTGGGTGCTCTCGTCCACTAAAACCCGCCGCCTTTAGAAAGACAGCGTGGCTCAGGGCTCATCCCAACTGAACGCCGGCCTCCTTAACCGTGGGCGTAACACTACTCAGACAACACAGGGTGAGGGAACCACAATAATTAGACTTTATTGGTTCCCCAAACAATTAACGACACATAACACATAACCAGCAAAACACACAAATGTAACAGGCAACAGAGTCTCACCCTTCCACTGGCTCACCAGGGATTTAGAATGTCCATGCCTCAGAGGTTCCAGGGCTATTTACTCCAATCCAGCAGCACCCCGCTTTTGGCGGGCACCCACCGAGAAAGGAATAATGCCAGATTTAGGAAGCTGTGTGAGGTCTGCAAAGTCTGTAACAAGTGACTGAACTGTCCCAACCTGAGTGTCCTCCTTAGGTAGTCCTGGTATGATGTTACAATCCTGGCAGCCGGAGTCGAAATCCCTAGGCTGTGGATATGGTCTCCAACCAGAACCAGAGTCCCTAGATTCAAGCCATAAGATATCCTGATCCTCTAGTCAGCGCCAAAGAGCTTAGACTGGATCCATCAGCATCCATCAACAACCACTGGTGGCTTAAAGAAATCCCTTTTATAGCCACAGCCTTCCAGTTGGATACACTGCGTCCTCATCGATTGGTTGGACAAGATCGCCTCTCCCATTGGATGAATCTCAAGCTGCATGGACAATGTTCATCCAAATGATGTCTACAGAAAGACTGAAGATATCTACATGGAGTCTGCAAGTCACAGACTCAACAATGGCTACTAAGGTAATCACATGAGCAATACACAACTACAATACAATGGTTACTGGAAAAGTCTGGAGAACAATACGTCTGGCTTTCAGTGGCCAACACAATTACATTGCGTCAACAAGAGTCTTGTAAAAACAATGAGGGACTATCATGCTGTCTGGCTGAATTTTAAGAAACTTTAACCCATGAGAGTCCATGTTGTCACAATACTTACCTTTTTTTTTCTGCTGTTTTCAGTCATACTTACATTGGCGCTCATTTTTTTCTTCCCCCGGCTCATACCGCTCCCCGATCACCAGCGCGGAGAGGAACAGCTGTGCAGAGAATACGCGGTAACAATTACTTTGAATATGCCAGCCGCTCATTAATCAATCTCGTATTCCCTGCTTTCCCCACCCACAGACGCCTGTGATTGGTTGCAGTCAGACACGCCCCCCACGCTGAGTGACAGGTGTCTCACTGCACCCAATCACAGCAGCCGGTGGGCGTGTCTATACTGTGCAGTAAAATAAATAAATAATTTAGAAAACCGGCGTGCGGTCCCCCCACAATTTTAATACCAGCCAGATAAAGCCATACGGCTGAAGGCTGGTATTCTCAGGTTGGGGAGCCCCACGATATGGGGAGCCCCCCAGCCTAACTATCAGTCAGCAGCCGCCCAGAATTGCTGCATACATTATATGTGACAGTTCTGGGACTGTACCCGGCTCTTCCCGATTTGCCCTGGTGCGTTGGTAAATCGGGGTAATAAGGAGTTATTGGCAGCCCATAGCTGCCAATAAGTCCTAGATTAATCATGTCAGGCGTCTCCCCGAGCCCGAGATACCTTCCATGATTAATCTGTAGATTACAGTAAATAAACACACACACCCGAACAATCCTTTATTAGAAAAAAAAAACACTAACAAATTGCCTTGTTCACCAATTTAATAAGCCCGAAAAAGCCCTCCATGTCTGGCGTACTCCAGGATGGTCCAGCGTCGCATCCAGCTCTGCTGCATGAAGGTGACCAGAGCTGCAGAAGACACTGCCACTCCTGTCAGCTCCATGCAGCTAATGAAGGGGGAGACGCCTGACATGATTAATCTAGGACTTATTGGCAGCTATGGGCCTTTGGCCTTGTGCCTCTTGCCTTTGGCCTTGTGCCTTGTGCCTCTGTGCTTGTGCCTCTGTGCTTGTGCCTCTGTGCTGGGGCCGGGCGCCTCTGTGCTGGGGCCGGGCGCCTCTGTGCTGGGGCCGGGCGCCTCTGTGCTGGGGCCGGGCGCCTCTGTGCTGGGGCCGGGCGCCTCTGTGCTGGGGCCGGAGGCCTCTGTGCTGGGGCCGGAGGCCTCTGTGCTGGGGCCGGAGGCCTCTGTGCTGGGGCCGGAGGCCTCTGTGCTGGGGCCGGAGGCCTCTGTGCTGGGGCCGGAGGCCTCTGTGCTGGGGCCGGAGGCCTCTGTGCTGGGGCCTGGCGCCTCTGTGCTGGGGCCTGGGCGCCTCCGAGCTTTCGACTTTGGTGGCACCATGCGCCTTTGGTGGCCTTGCGCAAAAAAAAAGGGAGGGTCTGAACAGTGTCATTGGTCAGTGTTCCATGGGCACTACCGGTTTTGGATATTATTACGACCGATGCCAGCGCACATAACTGTGGAGTCACGTAGCTCAGGGGGGTGGAGTCCCTTAGATTCCGGAGTTCTTCCAAGTTCGGGGAACTGTGTGCTTTGAGTCAGCTCTTCCCTATTTCTCCTCTGCTAGCAGGTCACCATGTACAGATCCTGTTGGACAAAAGGGTAGCTGTGTCCTACATCATTCACTAGGGTACACGGTCAACCACCTTAATGAGGCTAGGACACCATATATTCTCCCTGGCTCAAGTCCACTTATTGTCGCTCACAGCTCTACACATCCGGGGTGTGGACAATGAGGCTGCCGAGTTCCTCGGTCGCAGTGGAGTGGTGTCTTCACCAAGAGGTCTTCAAGAGCATAGTACACCTATGGAGGCCCCAGGAGTTTGGATTGTTTGCCATCAGGGCCGGTAGGAAAGAGCCCAGAGATTGCTCCCTGAACCTGAACTGAATGACAGGCCTTGGGTTGTGGTTGCCTTTCAATTTCCATGGTCTTCAGTCTCCTCTATGCCTTCCCTCCCTTTGTCTTAGTTCTGGTGGTGGAGGAATGTCAAAGAGGATGGGGCTTGTACCATCCTAATTCATACCCCCCCTTCCCCCGGCCCAGGATACCTTGGTTCTTTTTGGCTCAGGAGCCACTCTTTTAAGTAGTAGGAAACCTTCTACCCCTAGGTTTTATAACAGAGTATGGAAGAATTTCTGTCCTCTACAGGCCGTTGCCCGTGGGAAGGAAACCCTGTTTTGGCAATTCTGGAGTTCAGAGTGGTTTGGAATTGGAATTGTCAGGCAGTACCTTTTTAACAGTGCAGGGGTCAGCCTTAAGAACACTGTACAGTTGCAATTTGTCAGGAAATACAGGGGTAAAAGATTAATTTCCTACCGTGTTTCCCCGAAAATAAGACCTCCCCCGATAATAAGACCTAGCAGGAGTTTTCGGGAGGCCTAAATATAAGACCTCCCCCGAAAATAAGACTTAGTCGCTGTCAATAATGAAGTGTCTTTGCAGCGGTAAAAAAAAAAGTTAAAGACACTGCAGGACACTTCATTATCAGCGGACTCCCCCCAAAGTACAGAAGAAAGAATATAGAAGACCCCACAGTCATACTCCCCAGATGCCGACCGGGAGCAGTTAAGCGCATCAAGGTCATGCAGCGGAACACACACGCACACGCACATACGCGCGCGCACACACTGCATACACAAACACGCGCGCATACACACACACACACACACACATTGCATACACACACTCATCATATCCAGCGATATCACTTGCTTCTCGGCGGCGTAGGGACCTGCTGTGCAGTGACCTTCCAGGACCTGACAGAGTATCACATGGCCGGAAGTGACTCGCCCACCCCAGGGCTATGGGACACCCGGTGCCGGGCCAGACTAGTCTGGGGGTCATCAGTGGTGGCGGGGCCAGACTCCGTGACCCTGGTGGGTGTCAATTAAATATGGCTGGTGACATGGGGGGTGATTAAAGTTTATATTTGTCGTGACGCCACCTGTGGTTTGCGGTTATTAAGCCGCCGCTGCTGTATGAGGCCTCCGGGGCTGGTGGTATGGCAGCTCGGATGGTCCTGCTCCCCACAGGTGGAGCGGTGCCCCGGGGCAACAGTTGGTGCTCGTGAGAGTCTATGGTGTGATGTATGAATAATACGGTGCAGGGCCGACAGGCAGTGAAAGAAACAGGCACAAACAGTAGTCTCTTTACCTTCTCCTCTTTTTCTTGGCAACAGTTTAGTCCTGGGAGACCGTCACAGGTGGTAAGGATGATCCTGCCGGCCTGGAAGTGCCTGGGGGTGATCTCTTTGGCCAGTGAAGTATGAGGCCTACTCCCTGCTCTTTCTTTTCTTCTACAGGACCCTGCATTCTGAATTTAGCAATTTCCCTCTTGCTGCTGGGACCGGTGGTTCGTCCCTTTTTCTGTGTGGTAGGCTGCGCAGGCCCTCTCGGGTGCTTCTCTGCTGGAGTCCACACCGGACCCTTGGAATTCAGCTGTACCTTCAGATTGCTGATGGACCAGGGGGCTTGCAGCTCTCCTGCCCTCCGGATTCGGCCACCACGGAAGGATTTTATACCCTGGCAACCACAGACTCCGATGTCTGAGTCTCTTCTGTGCCTCTCTGCAAATCTTGCTTCACTGGGCCAAGCTATTCCAGCTCTAGGCCCCAGTTCCACAGGACAGCACACTCTGCGTCTGCACTCTCTGCTCTCTCTACACAGACTGAACACTAACTCCTCCCTCAGGTCAGACTTGAGGAATGCTCCCTGGAACTCCAGGTTCAGAGCTCCCCCTGCTGGCCTGAAGGAGAAACTGCGTTGGATGTTGAACTTACTGGCCAATGATTCCCCCAATTACCTCCAGGCTCAGCATTAACCCTTTGGAGGGGCAATGCTGTTGTGGCGACCAGGTCCTGGGGCGCCACAGAAGCATGTGGTATCTCTGGATATTGTGAGTGTGTGTGCACGATTGTACCGGTATGTGCGATTTTTGTCAGTGTGTAATCAGATGTGTGACTGTGTGTTCTGATGTGTGACTCTATTCTGATGTGTGACTGTGTGTTCTGATATGTGGGTGTTTGCCATATGCAAGTGTGCTACCCCGGCACAGACCGGGGTGGTTGTGGCTCGAGGGGTCCAGACCTGGGCTCGGCTAAAACTCCGATCCTTGAGAGGGAGAAGTTTGTGACGCCACCTGCGGGTTGCGGTAATGGGAGTACCACCACTGCTGGAAGGAGTACCAGGTTAGATGGTGTGGGACAGCAAGGTGTCAGTCCCTCTGCAGGTAGGGACGGCCCTAGACTCTGGGGGATATTGGTGAATATTTGGGAGTGCAGGGTGCAGGGGAACAGATACTCACTGTAGTTAGTCGTGGTGCTGGATGAGGATTACAAAGCAGACGCTCACACTGAAGATAAATCAAAGTCTCTGTGCATTCAGTCACTACAGGGGAGCTTGTCCAGGTGTCCACTTCCACCAGTCTCACTTGATAGTCCGGACCCTGCCTCCGTGCACAATTTTAGTTGTCTGTTGTGGTCCCTTGGCATGAAGCTGTTGGGGCCCCGCTACCTGTGTGTAGGGCAGCTGTGCTCTTGATGGCTGGCACTTGGGATTTCAGTTGAGTTGTTTTACTAGAAAACCCTATCCCCCACCCCCCCCCCCCGTTGTGCTGATGCCTTCACTCTCCGAGATCTTAGAGAAGTTTGGGAAGATACTCTCCCTCCCAGGTTAATTATCAGGACGGATGAACCTCCTGACCTAGGGGCCTGTACCCCGCCGTGCTCGGTACCGGTCAGTTCTTTTAGGGTTCTGATGCCGACAGTCCTCCTAGACTATGTCCGTCGCACCCTTTCCAATGGTGCTGCCACCGGTCCCCGACTCCTGTGGTCCCGGACCACCGTCTGCGACCCAACCAAGGTCTCACTCCCCGGGAGCTACAACTCCCAGCTCCTCACTCTTTGAGGGCTACTCCTCAACTCTCCACTTCCTCCTTCCTATCAGTCTGCCTGACCCCTAGGTGGGTGGCCCAATTCCAGCTTAACCAACCCCCTGGTGTGTCTGACAGGGTTGATGTGAGGTGTGGTTGGGATTTGTGGTGCTGATGGTGTGGGTAAGGATTGCAGTACCCTGTAGCACACTGATATACTCAGGGGCGCCACACAGGGGAGCACAGCTGCTGGGAGATCACAGGGAGATGTGTGTGTGTGTGTGTGTGTGTGTGTGTGTGTGTGTGTGTGTGTGTGTGCCAGATGCAGGGGAGCACAGCTGCTGGGAGATCACAAGGAGGAATGATGTGGAATGTGGTGTGTGTGTGTGTGTGTGTGTGTGTGTGTGTGATGTGATATATGCAAGTGTCCACCACATGCAGGAGAGGGCAGCATGCAGCACACCTGCTGGGAGATCCGGGAGCCATACAGATGCCCGAGCCTGGTAAATATAACGATCCTGGGAAGTGGGGGTCTGCTTTTTGTGGGGGTAAACTTACCCCCAACCATATCTCCTCGAGAATAAGACACCCCCTGAAAATAAGACCTAGTGCTTTTTTTTTAGGGCAAAAAAAATGACAGTCTTATTTTTGGGGAAACAGGGTACTGTCCCTGGCATAGACCTGTTTCTTGTGTAGTTTTTCCCTCTTGGGATCTTATTTGGTGATAGTTGCTCTTATGGGGCATCCTTTGAGCCCATTGCCTACTCCTCCGTTCGGTTCCCTCCAGGCACTCAGATTAGGCACAATGGGGGTCATCCTGCATACAGACTTTGCCTTTCTGTCCCCAGGACCCAAGGAGAAAAAGTTAATTGCTTCCATTTTAGAAGGGCTCTTTTTCAGTATCTAGACGTTACGGAACCCTGGAGGGAAAGTAAGGCTTTGTTTGTTTGTACGGTTCAAGAAAGGACTTTTAGCATCAAAGAGGTCTATTGCTAGATGGGTCAAGGAGGCTATTGAGATGCGTATATCTCAAGGCCAGTGCCACAGGGTGTTATGGCGCACTCTGCCAGGTCTGACTCAACATCCGGGACTGAACATGCGGATATGCCTCTGGATTAATTTGAGGGGCAGCACTTGTTCTTCTCCAACCATCTTTTTTAAGCACTACCAGCTAGATCTTCCTGCCACGTCTGATATGACTCGCAGTAGAAGGGTTCTACAGGCTGTGGTCCCTCCCTAATGGTGTTATCTTTCTAATCTCTCTGGTAGCGCTGTCGTGGCGACGGGAAAAATCAGGATTACGTACCAGTAATATTTTTTTCCAGAGTCAGGACAGTGTCACTACTTCCCACCCTCTTCTTTTTTTTTTTTTTTTCCTTTTCACTCACGTTATTGACCTCCACGGTTAGTGGGTATGATCCTTGGTGTTGGATAGAGATGAGTACGCCTCTAAAGGCTTGAGTTCGGTTTGTCGAATGGAGGCCACATTCGAGTTCGGCTCGATGAACCGTTCGACGAACCTCTCGAACCCCATTGAAAACAATGGGAGACAAACACAAACCCATAAAAACACATAGAAAACACCTTCAAAGGTGTCCAAAAGGTGACCAACAACTCCCAAGACACCACAAACACATGGGAAAGTGACAAGGACATATACTAATGCGAAAGCAAAACAGCTGGACGAGGAAAAAGAGGAGGAGAAACAGATATAGGCATGTCATGCCCTTCTAAAATCATGTAAAACACATCAAGGGTACTCCAAGCAGTGTCTCCCTTTTTTCAAAAACTGGGCCCCACAGCCAACACTTCAGTGGCATCACTTGTGCCCCAGTTGCAAACTTGACAGGTAGATTTGCATCAAGCACAGTCAAAAATACGCCAGCCTTTACTCTCCCCAGGATGACACAGGGGTAGTAAAGTCCTTGCGGATCCATGACTTGTTCATCTTGATGAACGTTAGTCTGTCCACATTGTCACTGGACAGACGCGTGCGCTTATCTGTCAGCACACACCCAGCAGCACTGAAGGCACATTCAGAGACAACTCTGGCTGCGGGACATGACAATATCTCCAAGGCGTAAGTGGCAAGCTCAGGCCATTTTTCAAGATTTGAAGCCCAAAATGAGCAAGGCTAAAGTTGCAAAGTCATGGCATCGATGTTCATTTGGAGATACTCCTGTATCATCCTCTCCAGCCGTTGACTGTGTCAGGCTATGTGCGCACTAGAGCTTTTTACCCGCGGATTTACCCGCGGATTTGCCGCGGAAATTTCTTGAGAAATGTTTGCAATCTTTGTGCAGACATTTCCCAGCAAATTCTATGGTAAAAAAAAAAAAGCTGTGCGCACTGGTGCGGATTTTTCTCAAGAAATTTCCGCGAGAAGAATTTCTTGAGAAACTTTCTTGAGAAAATGAACATGTCCATTATTTCCGCAGGTACCCTGTGGATTTCGGCAGTACAGCCTGCAAAAATCCGCAGGGAACCACCCGCGGGAAAATCGCGGCTATTCCGCGGCAAATCCGCATGCGGATTTGGTGCGGATTTTTTCCGGAGGTCCGGAAATCTTTCACTCCCAGAAGTTTCTCAAGAAATTTTCTTGAGAAACTTCTCATTTCTAGTGCGCACATAGCCTTAGACTTCTTGTCTCTTGTGGCCTTGCATTGGATGGTCTAAAAAAATTATGAAACTATTCCATAAAATTTGCTGTTATCAAGCACCAGATACGGTGTTGCTGGCACAGTTAGACTGATAATGATGAGACAGTCCCATGCTTGGCAAGTTACAACTGGGAGATTCACTCCGTGCACCACTGGTGTTTGGTGGAAAAGCCAAGCTAAGATTGAGTAACAGCTTCTGCTGATACTCCTGCATACGTGCATCCCTTTCTATGGCTGGAATTATTGCACCAAATTTGGACTTGTACTGGGAATCTAATAGTGTGGCAACCAGTAGTCATCATTACTTCTAATTCGGACAATCTGAGGGTCATGTTGTAGGTAGTGCAGCAAGAAGGCGCTCATGTGTCTTGCGCATCCATGTGGACCAAGTCCTCGCTGTGTTTGTAGCGGCGAGGTGATAACCATGCTTTCTTCCTCTGACATCTCCCCCCAACTTTGTTCAACCGAAATTTGACCAAGGTCTCCCTCATCTGCTGAGTCTTCCATGTCCATCGAGAGGTTGTCCTCCATTTCTTCCTGGTCTCCTGTACCTTCCTCAACATTTTGGCTGCTACCATGCGCCCTTGTTAATCCCTCTCCCCCACCGTCCCCTGCCTGCCGCCTTGGTGATGATGAATGTCTGGACCTTGTAGATGTTGGTATCCCTTCCTTATAGGAATCCTCCTGTACTTCCTCCCCTTCCTCTTGTCCCACGCCCTGACTCCAAATAGTGTTTAGCGTGTGCTCTAGCATGTATATAACTGGAATTGTCATGCTGATAATGGAATTGTCAGCGCTAAACATATTCGTCGCCATGTCGAAACTGCGCAGAAGGGTGCATAGGTCCTTGATCTGCCCCACCTCTGCATCTCGTTGGCCCAGGCGATATGTCATAACGTATTGCATTAGGGCTCGGCGGTGCTGCCACAGTCGCTGCAACATGTGGAAAGTCTAATTCCAGCGTGTCGCCACATCGCATTTCAGGCGGTGAACCGGTAGGCCGAAAGACTTCTGCAGCGATGCAAGTCGGTCAGCTGCGCCGGTTGAACAGCAGAAGGGAGGAGAGGGTGACCGTGCCCTCTGCAGAAGCCCATCTAGGCCGGGATAGTGGGTTAAAAATTGCTGGACAACAAGGTTCAACACGTGAGCCATACAAGGCACGTGTGTCACCTTGCCCAGGCGAAGGGCCACACCCAGGTTTGCAGCATTGTCGCACACTGCCTTCCCAGGCTGCAGGTTGAGTGGAGACAACCATTTACGAAACTCGGACCGCAGAGCTGACCACAAATCCTCAGCTGTGTGACTCACATTTCCCAGATATTTCAACGTAAAGATCGCCTGATGCCGTTGAGCTCTGCTGCCAGCATAGTCAGGAGGTGTGCAGGATTTCTTGTGTGCAGTTACAACACAGGTGGCCTGACCAGGCAGGCTTGGGGCAGAGGTGGAGGACCCAGATGAGGTGGAGGAGGCAGAAGCAGTGGAGGAATTTGTACATAAAGAGGATTGACACACAAGTCATGGGGACGGCAAGACTTGTTCAGCAGACCCTTGTCCATCTTTCACCATAGTTATCCAGTGCCCAGTCAGCGACATGTAATGCCCCTGTCTATGCTTACTGGTCCAAGTATCGGTGGTGAAATGCACCTTGTCACACACACAGTTTCTCAAGGAAGTGGTGATGTTGTGTGCGACATGCTGGTGTAGCACAGGCACACTTTTCTTGGAGAAGTAGTGGCGACTGGGCATCTGGTACTGGGGCACTGCGACTGACATAAGGTCTTGAAAATCCTCTGTGTCCACCAGGCGGAAAGGCAGCATTTCGGTAGCCAAGAGCTTACAGAGGGATAGTCAACCTCTTAGCTTTGTCATGGCTCGGAGGAAATGGCCTTTTATTTGTCCACATCTGAGGGTCCGAGATCTGGCTGCTGTGTGGACACTGTGTTGAGTAAGGTGCCCCTGGAAAACTGCAGGTCTGTGAGGAAAGTAAAGGCGGAGATATGATGTTGCCTTCATCCAAACTTGGTGCTCATGATGTCTGAGAGAGCTCTACACCAGCACTTGTTTCCCCTTCCAAAACAACTGACGACCTGCCAAGCTAACTGCCTGTTGCAGTTAAAGAGGTGGAAGGTCTGCGTGGAAAAACGTGTGACAGCTGTCCCCACAGTCATAGAGGATGAAGAGCGCGCGGATGCACTTGAAGGGGCAGACGGTGGTTGGCCCGCTCCGCTGGGCCGCATTGTAGCACGGTGAGCTTCCCACTGGGACTTATGCTTGTAATTCATGTGACGATTCATGGAAGAAGTTGTCAAACTACTAAGGTTTTGGCCTCTACTTATAGATTGGCGACAAATCTTACAGATCACATGATTTGGGAGATCCTTTGCAAGGTCAAAAAAGGACTAGGCAAGGCTTAGAGCCCATGCGACCTGCAGAGCCACCCCGACTTGTGCTCAGAGGCAGAGTTGTGGCTGAGGATGCAGTTGTTGACATGCTTCCAGTACTCCGACTCTGTTCAGGAAGGTGCAAGGTAACTTCGTCGTCAGTCACATCCTCCTCCACCGCCTCTGGTGACCTCCTAGAGGGCCTGACTGTGGGTTGACAGTAAGTGGGATCTAGAACTTCATCATCAAGCATTGTGTTTGAACTCCCCTTGCCCTCAGACCTAACCTCTTGCTGCCCTGACTGAATAGTTAAGTTGTCATCCCAATCAGGTATCTGCGTCTAATCGTCATCAGTATGTTCCTCATTGTCTCCACCAACAGGTGTTACAGTTTGGGAATGAGGGTCTACATTATGCTCAGAAACTTGGTCCTCAGGGCCTGAATCAGACTCACAAAGCTTCTGGGCATCACTGCAGACCATTTCCTGGTCTATACTCACTGTAGCTTGGGAGCAGACCTCTGATTCCCAGCCTATAGTGTGACTGAACAGCTCTACAGACTCAGCCATCTCTGTTACACCATACTCTGGAGGGCGGGTGGATACTTGAGAGCTTGGAGAAAGCAAGTGCGATTGGGGTGACAACTCGGAGGACTGTTGTTTTTTGGATGTTGAAGTTGAGGTGGAGGAGAGGACACTTGTTGGAGCACTTGTGATCTATTCAAGCATGTTCTTCTTCTTTTTTTTTTTTTTTAATTTTTGTGCATCATCTACCTTTGTTACAGTTGTTCAGCTCCGTAAAAAAGGGAGCACATCCGATAGTCCACGGAAAGTAGTAGACATCTTTCTTTTGCTGGAAGATGGCCTTTCTTCAGCAGATGTTAATGTAGCTTTCCCACGTACCCCACGGACACAAACTTTATTTCCTTTTCCAACACGACTGTTCCCCTTTCCACCAGCATCTGTCCATTTTGCCACTCATTTTGTTAGCAACAAGATTGGACACTTAAAATGTGGTAGCAAAAATGGAGAGGTGGTCTACAATGCAGAGGTGGTCTAGATTTATTGACAGCTGAAGAACCGACACTGACTATCACAGTCAATTTTAGTATGTCCCTAACAGTGGCAGCACAGTTTTCAATTAGAATTGCGTAGCAAGCATGGGCAGGTGGGTAGAATGCATGGGTGCTGTGGGTCAGTGGACAGCAAAGTAACACTAACTTGGTATTCCAAACACTTTTAGGATGCCAGAAAAAGTGTCAGCTCTTTGGAGAAATAAAATAGCGTGGCAAAAATGGGCAGGTGGGTAGAAGGCACGGGTGCTGTGGGTCAGTACACAGCAAAGGAAGCCTCATTTTCTATCCCTGCTAATGAAAAAATGCAGCAAGGAATTGCCTGAATTGAGGTAGTCAGACGCTGTTATCTAAAGCCCTACAGAGCGTTTGCACGGACCTGCCTAGCAGCTATGGCTATGAACGCCTGTAAATCAGCCCTGAAAAGGGCTGAAATAACCAGTAGTCTCTAATCCCTAAAGCGCTGTGTAGATTGCTCTGTATCTCTATATCGCACACAGCAGCAGCTGGAGCGGTGAATGTCACCCACCCGCAGAAGACAGATAATGGCGGCGACGGGGAAAATGGCCGGGTCTTATAAGGCAAGGACATGTGACATGCACAGCCTATGACACATGCCCTTGCTTGTCTGGCAAAAATCCACTTTGCAGTGTGTGTTTCTGTGATTTGCTGACAGCCTGGCCCGCCCCACTGTACGCGCGGTTAGGGAAAAAAAAAATGGCTATCTGCATTCTCTCAGCACACAGCAACAGCACTGATCAAAACCCCGTCCCCCCACACACTATACGCTGAATATTGATAATAGCCTATATTTTATAAAATTGTGCATAGAAAATTGCTACTGCGATCCAACACACTAAAACACTAAACCCCTGCAAGTGGGCAGTATGCATTTCCTTCCGTAAATGCAATTCAGTTTATCATGCAAGCAAAAACACCAGGACCCTACACTTTTCAATAAAATTATACTATAATGTATCGAAAAACAATCTAACTCATAATTAGAGATGAGCGACGTTCGAAGCAAACCGTTTGCCAATTTCAAATTCGAGTGGTTTTGGGTGGTGTTCGAGTCGTTGGACGAACTCAAACGATTTGTTTCACGTTCGACCGTTCAAGTTACCATTCGATAACGGTTCGATCACCAAAAGCGTGGCTTTTCACAGCGCATGTTGTGTATTTGCATGCATCCTGCATCCCCAGAACAATCCCTCTCTCTTTCCTACTCACCGATCAGCTGCACGGCTGTCACAAAGCTCCGGCGGCTTTTCCTCTTTTGAAAATGGCTGCTGCTCATTATTCAATCTGGTATTCCCTGTTTTCCCCACCCACCGGCGCCCATAATTGGTTGCAGTCACACACCCCCACACTGAGTGACAGCTGTCTCAGTGCAACCAATCACATCCGCCGGCAGGCGGGTCTAGATCGTGCAGTAAAATAAATTAAAAAAAAAAAATAAAAACAAAAAAAACCTGCGGTTTCCCCCCCCCCCAATTTTGATATCAGCCAAGTTAACCACACAGCTGGAGGCTCGTATTGTCAGAATGGGGAGTGCCACATTATGGGGAGCCCACCACCCTAACAATATCAGCCAGCAGCCGCCCGTAATTGCCGCATCCATTTGATGCGACAGTCCCAGGACGCTACCCAGCTCATCCTGAATTGCCATGGTGCGGTGGCAATTGGGGTAATAAAGGAGTTAAATAGCAGCTTATAGCTGCCATGAAGTCCAAGGTTAATCATGGCAGGCATCTCCCCGAGATACCTTCCATGATTAATCTGTAAGTGAAAGTAAATAAAAACACACAATGAAAAATCCCTTTATTTGGAATAAAAAAAAAAAAACCTCATTTACCAGTCTATTAATCCCCAAATAATTAATCCCCATGTCCGAATTAATCCCCATGTCCGAAGTAATCCACACGATGCTTTCAGCTCTGCTACATGAAGCTGACAGGCAGCGCCGTAGAACACGACCGCTCTGTGTCACCTCCAGACAGCAACTGAAGTGAGCCGCGCTGTCACCGGAGACTTCACTCAGGCAGTGCCTGCGTGTGTGCGGGGATGATTATGAGTGCGGTAGTGCCGGGGTGTGGGCAGGGATGACGATGGGGGCCATACTGCCGGGGTGTGTGCAGTGATGATGAGGAGTGCGGTAGTGTTATAATGATAATGGGGGTGATAGTGCCTGCGTGTCTCTCTCTCTCTTTCAGCTGATGCCGTCGGACAGGAGTCTGCACAGAAGTGTGTATTATTTTTTTTTTATGTTTTTTTTTTTTTTTTTTTACTGATGCATCAGCTGATTGTATAAACAGCTTTTATACAATCAGCTGCTGTGTCATGTGATTCAGGCCCTTGAACCTGACACATCATCTGATCGCTTTGCCTTCCAGCAAACCGATCAGATGATATTGCATGGCACGGGACCCTTGACCCAGGATCACTGCGGAGGGGGGTTCTTTATTTCAATAAAGATGGAGTCACTAATTGTGTTGTGTTGTGTTTTATTTCTAATAAAAATATTTTTGTGTTGTTTATTTTTATCTGTACTGGAAATTCATGGTGGCCATGTCTAATATTGGCGTGATATCATGAATTTCGGGCTTAGGGCCAGTTGATAATATACAGCTAGCCTATTATTACCCAGCAAGCCACCCATCACCAGGGCAGCTGGAAGAGTTCGATACAGCGCCAGAAGATGGCGCTTTTATGAAAGTGCCATTTTTGGGGCAGCTGCGGACTGCAATTCGCAGCGGGGTGCCCAGAAAGCTTAGACACTATGCGCTGAGGAATCCAATCCCCAGCTACCTAGTTGTACCTGGCTGGACATATAAAATTGGGCCAAGTCCACGTCTTTTTTTAAAAAAATTTTTTTATTATTATTATTATTATTTCAGGAAATTCATGAAATAATTAAAGGGCTTCCCTATATTTTTGGTTTCCAGCCGGGTACAAATAGGCAGCTGGGGGTAGCCCATAGCTGCCTGATGTACCTGGATAGCATACAAAAATATGGCAAAGCATATGTCATTTTTTTGGGGGGGCAAAAAAATCCTGCATACAGTCCTGGATGGAGTATGCTGAGCCTTGTAGTTTTGCAGCTGCTGTCTATCTGTATGGAGGAGAGCAGAGAGCAGCTGCAGAACTACAAGGCACAACATCCCAAATCTAGGACTGTATGCTGGAGGGAGAGGCAGGGGGAGCAGAACTGCAAGGCTGAGCAGACTTCATCCAATAGTGTATGCATTAGAGTAGACAGCAGCTGTAGAACTACAAGGCTCAGCATGCTGCATCCAGGACTGTATGCTGGAGGGAGAGACAGGGGGAGCAGAACTACAAGGCTCAGCATGCTCCATTTACTAGTGTATGCAGGAGAGCAGACCGCAGCTGCAGAACTACAACGCTCAGCATACTCCATCCAGGATTGTATGCAGGAGTTTTTTGCCCCACCCCCCAAAAATGATGTGGGCTTCGCCATATTTTTGTATGCTAGCCAGATACAGCAGGCAGTTACGGCTGCCCCCAACCCATAGCTGCCTATTTGTACGCGGCTGGGAACCTAAAATATAGAGAAGCCCTTTTTTTAATTCTTTCATGAAATAATTAAAAAAAAAAAAAAATGACATGGGCTTCGCCCCATTTTTGTGTCCAGCCAGGTACAACTAGGCAGCTGGGGATTGGAATCCGTAGCACAGGTTGGCCCGAGCTTTCTGGGCCCCTCCGCTGAGAATTGCAGTCCGCAGCCCCCCATCTTCTGTCGCTCTATCCAACTCCTCCTGTGGCCCTGATGCCTGGTGGCTCGCTGGGTAATAAGGGGTTAATACTAGCTTTGTTTTACTAGCTAGTATTAAGCCAGAGATTCTTAATGTCAGGCAAGTTTGACCCGGCCATTAAGAATCTCCAATAAAGGGTTAAAAAAAGACCACACAGAGAAAAAAAATACTTTTAATAGAAATAAATACACAGACACACTTACAGACTCCATGTTTATTACTCCCTCTCACCCCTCCACGATCCTGGTCTTCTGTCTTTTCTCCTTCAACCCATGCAGCTCTGCCACATCAGACAGCACTGCATGGGAGGAAGAACGCTGCTGCTCCCCGAGCAGTCTATTTACTCAGTGAGTGAGCAGAGGCTGCGGGTTGGTAACCGGTGACGTCACCGCTGCCACCGTTGCAATACTAACCTTACAGGCAGGTTACTATAGCAACGGTGATCTCCGATCACCTGATTCCTGGCGCCGCTATTCACCGGCTGTGGCATCCAGTCCCTGCATGTGGGCTGACTCTGTAAAGAGTGCCGACATGCAGGAACGGGGAGCCAAGCATGTGCTCAGCATCTCGCCGGTACACGGAGATGCTCAAACGAGCACCGCATACCGGAGAGATGCACTGACAGGACCTAGCATGACGTCTAGCCATGTGACCAGTCTGTAGCCAATGAGATAATAGACACGTGACTGGTCACATGCAATGATGTTACGGAAGGTCCTATCATCAGTGCTGGTTACCGGGAGGGCACAGCGAAGATCGGAAGGAGAAGCGGTGAGAGACTGAGTCTGCAGTATGCGTTGCGGGGACCTATAAGTATAATGGCAATGTTTATTAACTGTATGTGTATATGATAAGCACAGAATACCTTTTAGCATACATCAATATTGGCCAAAACTATAAATGTATAAACAACGAAAACACACAGTATAGGGCCACAAAATATCAATTTTATTAAGTAGTTTTAAGATCACATAAAGCATAAAAACAAGGTGCCAACAGTTATGGGGGAGGACAGAGGAAATAAAAACATATATACATATAAATTATGCACATGAATATAAGTATAAATATAAATATATATATATATATACATATATATTTAGGATAGAAAGAGTCCAATAAATACATCCAGAATCAATAAATATTTGAAAAATACATAATGCCAATACAATACCCTGGATAAATAAACAGAGCCGTTCTATCCCAAATAACCAGGAAAACAAAGTGCACTTAGCAGGCTCCAGCAGCAGTAGACCCGCAGAAAGAGCTTGATCACCGGCTCATTATGAGCCCTAAAGCTATAGATCACATCCACAAAATTTAATCATCACCTATACATCGGCATCTTACTGTAATGCCAAAGTATGTATAGCAATCCATAATTCCAAGGGCAGTGTAATGAATGGTATGTTAATAAATTTACAAAGTTCATAGTAACAGGAGGATTATCTGAGTATTATTGCTGTACCGCCGGCCACACTTACTACTGCCCTGTATAGTGCCGCTGATCTGACCATGCCGCATGGGTCTATCCCATGTATCAGAAGACATGACGAGATGCCACAGCCGAGACACCTCGGCCAACTGCATTTTTAGCTAAATTGACAAGCCACAGAGATGGTACTGGGAGCGTGTGATGTCACAATCCGGTACAGGGGCCCTAAGAAGCCCATTCCTTCCAATGTATTTCAGAACTGCATGGGTTCTTTTGTCAGGGAATTCCTGCACTGACTTCTCCATCACCATGATTAAATGCTACCCATTGCTCACAAACCGTTAATGCCTCATTTAATCCTATCTTTGATTTTTGAACACCAAGCTTCATCCATACTGTAGTTTGTACACTGGAAGGCTAGGGTCCCCCTGGATTTCTGTATTAATTTAAGTAAGCAGTGTGACTTTTCAAGAGACATTTAAGCCACCACTTATGTGGAAATCTATTTTGCTATTATGGACCTTCATGACAGATTTGGGTTTTGCTAGATCAGTAGAAGTTTTAATTGGTAGGATTTTGGGCTATATACATTTTTTTTATGGCTTTTAAAAACCATATTTGGGAGGTAAAATTAACAAGCTGCATAACCTCATCATATACAGTTCGTGGTTTACTGTTACATTTTGAACTGTTTTTGTCTTACTGAATTTAGATTTCTATCAACCTTTTATGTACAAATTGTGTAAAATGATAATTTTTTAAATATTTATTTAAAAGCTAATTTGGTTTCATTCTTTGCAGATGACTATACCAGGAGATCAGAGGGACAACAGACATCTTCATTTTTAAAATCTGAAGACTTTAATATGAAACAAGATACAATAGATGTAAAACCTTCTTTTCCAGATATTACTTCGTTTTCCAGTGGAGATCTATCATCTCAGGACTTGTTTAAAAGAATATCTTCTGATTCATCGCAGACTATTATGAAAAATATAAATCAAAGTTCTCTTAAAGCAAAGAAGCAATTTTCAAGTACAGAATGGGGAGAAAGCTTTGCCCTCACAGAGTCTGAGGGAAAGCATACAAAGGAGAAAAAAAATTCTTGTCCAGAATGTGGGAAATATTTTAACAAGAAATCCAATCTCATACATCATCAGAGAATTCACACAGGAGAGAAGTCATATTCATGTTCTGAATGTGAGCAATGTTTTAACAGGAAATCAGATCTTGTTAGACATCATAGAATTCATACAGGGAAGAAGCCATATTCATGTCTAGACTGTGGGAAATGTTTTAGCCACAAAATAAGTCTTGTTACGCATCAGAGAATTCACACAGGGAAAAATCCATATTCATGTTCAGATTGTGGGACATATTTTAAGCAGAAATTACATCTTGTAATACATCAGATAATTCACACAGGGAAGAAGCCCTATTCATGTTCTGAATGTCAGCAATGTTTTAACAGGAAATCGCATCTTGTTCGACATCAGAGAATTCATACAGGGAAGAAACTATATTCATGTCTAGACTGTGGGAAATGTTATAGCCACAAAAGAAATCTTGTTAGGCACCAGATAATTCATACAGGAAAGAAGCCCTATTCATGTTCTGAATGTGAGCAATATTTTAACAGGAAATCAGATTTTGTTGGACATCAGAGAATTCACACAGGGGAGAAGCCATATTCATGTTTAGACTGTGGGAAATGTTTTAACCACAAAAGAAATCTTGTTAGGCACCAGATAATTCACACAGGAGAGAAGTCGTATTCATGTTCAGAATGTGGGAAATGTTTTAACAGGAAATCAGATCTTGTTATACATCAGACAATTCACACAGGGAAGAAGCCATATTCATGTCTAAACTGTGGGAAATGTTTTAGTCACAAAAAAAGTCTTGTTAAACACCAGATAATTCACACAGGAAAGAAGCCATATTCATGTTCAGAATGTGGGAAATGTTTTAACACGAAATCAAATCTTGTTACACATCAGAGAATTCACACAGGGAAAAAGACATATTCATGTTCAGATTGTGGGAAATGTTTTAAGCAGAAATCACAGCTTGTAGTACATCAGAAAATTCACACAGGGAAGAAGCCATATTCATGTTCTGCATGTGAGCAATGTTTTAGCAGGAAATCAGATCTTGTTGGACATCAGAGAATTCACACAGGGGAGAAGCCATATTCATGTTTAGACTGTGGGAAATGTTTTAGCCACAAAAGAAGTCTTGTTAAACACCAGATTATTCACACAGGAAAGAAACCATATTCATGTTCAAAATGTGGGAAATGTTTTAACAGGAAATCAGATCTTGTTGGACATCAGAGAATTCACACAGGGGAGAAGCCATATTCATGTTTAGACTGTGAGAAATGTTTTAGCCACAAAGGAAGTCTTGTTAAACACCAGATTATTCACACAGGAAAGAAACCATATTCATGTTCAAAATGTGGGAAATGTTTTAACAGGAAATCAGATCTTGTTGGACATCAGAGAATTCACACAGGGGAGAAGCCATATTCATGTTTAGACTGTGGGAAATGTTTTAGCCACAAAAGAAGTCTTGTTAAACACCAGATTATTCACACAGGAAAGAAACCATATTCATGTTCAAAATGTGGGAAATGTTTTAACAGGAAATCAGATCTTGTTGGACATCAGAGAATTCACACAGGGGAGAAGCCATATTCATGTTCAGGCTGTGGGAAATGTTTTAGCCACAAAGGAAATCTTGTTAGACACCAGAAAATTCACACAGGAGAGAAGCCATATTCATGTTCAGAATGTGGGAAATGTTTTAGCAGGAAATCAGATCTTATTATACATCAGACAATTCACACAGGGAAGAAGCCGTATGCATGTGTAAACTGTGGGAAATGTTTTAGTCACAAAAGAAGTCTTCTTAGACACCAGATGGTAATTCACACAGATTAAAATACATATTCATGTTCAGATTGTGGGAAATGTTTTAAGCAGAAATCACATCTTGCAACACATCAGATAATTCACACAGGGAAGAAGCCATATTCATGTTTGGACTGAGGGAAATATTTTAGGCACAAATCATATCTTGTAAAACATCAGAGAATTCACACTGGGGATCAAAGGGAGACGTTTTACAGACAAAATGAACCTTGTTAGAGCAGAAAGAAGACACCTCAGGAAAAAGTTGTAATCTCAATCTCTGAAGAAACGTCTTTATTTTATTGATAGAACAATAAACATGTTCATATTGCAAATTACTTTTTTAATATACAAACCTTTCCTTATTTATAGGAACATCTGGTGGGATTGCGTGTTTTTTAAATGACTTTCCATGCAGAGTATATCCCAATACAGCATAATAATAACAACATATAGGTGCCACCAACTTAATCCTACACTTTGGACACTCGGAACCTTTTATTATCCATATTAGACAATTATCTTTGGTATCTAATAAATACGATGTATAATGAACAAAATTGTTTACTCTTTTCAAGTATACTAGATTATCGTTATTCTTTTATTGGTCCTACTACATTCTCTTATTTACTTCTTACTAGAGCAGAGGTCGGCTCATCCCATTCTTTCATTATGGCATTAAATAGCCAGAATAATATTACTGCAATTTCTCAGTAACAAACTGTTTTGTTTTTAATATATCCCTTTTAACTTTTAAGGAGTTGAACCACAAATAAATTGGATTTTAATCAATTGATCTTGAATTGAAAAGAAACCGCACAATTAAATGTGTTTTATAATAATGTTCCTGTGATGAGAGAATCTTAGAAATGTTCTGCTATGTACTGTGTAATGGATGTGTCTGACTGTGCAGGAACATGGTCTGATCATAATAAATCTCCTGGGCAGTCGAGGAAACAAAAGACACTATACAGGCAGGACAGCATGGGATCACAGCTGCTGTTTTCTCTGAGGCAAAACATTGCTTAAAATCAAGCAAGGAAATGTTTTACCTCACAGAATAAGAATTACAATGTGAAACGCATCTTAGTGCCCCTAGCACATGCCGGCAATGATCACTGTAATGGGTAAGCACTTGCCACATATTTATTTGCTACTTTTATTACTGCTTTCTACTGACTTTATATTATGATACACAAAATTTGCCAAGTAAGTTATAATTTCCCCACAAAGTGGTAAAGCTTCTACCGAATATACAATACACAAAATCTGACATAGATATATCATAATAAAAAAGCTCAAGAAATCATGATATAAAAAGTTTTTATTCAGAATATTTTTAAAATAATTTTAAAATTTAGTTCCACAATACAATACCCAGAGACTTAGAAGTGAGTCACAGAAAAAAGTTATGATATAAAAATTGTATATGAATTGCACGATGACCCAGAATGTAATTATATTTCTCATTGCGATGTATAAATATATACTTCACATAAATAAGCCCATCATATAAAGTGCATATAGTGACCAGTGATGTAAAGTATCTTGGTGCTGTTCAAAAATTGCTAATATATAAATTCAAATGAAAACAATTATAATAACACAAATACCTGTTTGGCCCATTGTGAAAATTTGCTGGATTCAACTATATTAATGTGATGTATAGTTAAAAGATGGATCATATTCAGTATATATTTTTAGAATGTATTACTAATGGGTTAAAGTGCCAAGTGCTATAATCAGGGCTGGGACTGCTAACGCCTCAAGTTCATCTCGTTATGGTTAAACAGTGTTGCTAGTGCTGCTAATAGCAATCCACAAACTCCCGGTCACACAAGCATGTATCAAATTGAAAGTGAAAGCATTACTCACATCTGATCGTCACGTCCACGTTCCTCTACCCAGGGGTAGAGGGACGTGGACGTGACGATCAGATGTGAGTAACTAGTTGTCCCAGCCCTGATATATAGCACTTGGCACATTAACCCATTAGTAATAGATATATCTATGTCAGATTTTGTGTATTGTATTGACTTTATATTATGCTTCCTTTACTTATATCCACTTCTGTGATATTTCTTATGATGTTACTTGTGGTCTCCATTCACAAAAGTGTGATCAGCTCGTATCTGTACTTGGCCATCTTCTAGTGGTTATACCACATCATTACTGAGAGATTTCTGATTTGGATTCTGTCTGTGAACATTATTTTTGCCAGCCATCTGTATTTACATCTGTGATCATATTTACTTTTGTGCTGCCCTATTATTTTTATTTCTCACATGTCCTCCATGTTATTATCACATTTTTTGTATCCTCATCATCGGCCTACTACTTTTTTCTTATGTATATCCAATGTATTGTTTCATATTTTTTATGACTTTTTCAATAAAATTCAACTTTTAGTAAAATAGGTTTTCCTTCTTTTGCATATTTATCCTGCGGTCACCATACTCCCATATTTTGTATTTTCTATCTCTCATTATGTGCCGCCCCCGCGCCAGCAGCCGGGCTGCTCAGATCCAGATCCGCGGTGGCTCGAGGGGTCTCCGGACCCGGGGGTTGTGCGGCCACTCAATAAAGGGGGGGTCTATGTACAGGGGATGGTATGGACAGTTTGTGACGCCACCCGTAGTGTGTGGTAAGGGTGAAGTACCACCGCTGCAGCTGGAATTACCCGGTGGCGATTGTGTGGGCAGCCAGGTGTTTAACCCCTCCACAGGTAGGGGGGATGCCCCAGGACTCGGTGATGGTGTCGGGGAGGTGCCGTCGAGCCGGTAAGGGTTAATTGCGTACTCACGCAGTCCAATAACGCTGACGCTGACAACCGTGGTAAACCAAAGTTCTTGATGCCACTGCAGCAGGGAGGGAACATGCCTGGATCCCGTGCCCGTTGGTGTTGCTTGTTAGCCTGTGACCTTGACTTTGGCACCTTTTTTTTTTTTCTGTAGTTGGTCCCTTTTAGCTTAGAACTAAACGAGTACCGCTCATCCGTATGGCTAACGGAGTGAAGTTGCTCTCAGGGTTCACGCTTGGGATTTTCTGGACTATGCAGTGGGAAAGTCCTATCCCCCTCATTGCGCTAGTATCCCAATTTTGGAGCAGGTGGAGAACGGATCTTGAAGGCTTTGTCTTCGTCGGGTGAATTACCAGGACGCCTGAAGCTACTTCCTGGCCTAGGGTACCCCGTCGTGCCCTGGCCCCTGCCTGGTGATGGCACAAGGCCGCTGGCTGTCCTCCTTGACAGTCCGTGCCCCTTATCACGATCCCCTGTGACCGGGGTCCTGCTCCGACCAGGCCCAGACCAACGTCTGCCACCTAGTAAACAAGGAGCCCAGCTCCTGACCTCCTCTCACTTTCACCTCCAACACTACACTGACTTGTGACCTCTGCTCTTGAGAGTCACTCCTCAACTGACTGTCTCCTAACACTCCTGACCTCCCCTTAACCAACCCCCCAAGTGGCCAGCCCTATTCCCTTCAGGCTGTCCACTGGTGGGTGTGGTGCAGAGTGTTCCTAGGGTTTTGATTAGCTTGTTCTCAGCAGCACCAAAGGTCAGGGACCCCTAACCAAGGAGGAGGTGGATATCATGCAGAAGGGCAGATTGCACAATACCCTGTGACAACCTGATAGGCCAGGGCGTCACAATTATATTGGGAGTTTCCTCAGTCTTTCTGGACAATGATCCTTTATTATCCGTGTTTCTAGTTTTTCCAAACACAAAAGCCATATAACACAGTACATAGCAGTAGGGAGAAGAAAGGTGCCCTCCATACCTAATCTATTCTTACAGGACATAGCAGGAGGGAGAAGAAAGGTGCCCTCCATATCTAACCTATTCTTACAGGACATAGCAGAGGGAGAAGAAAGGTGCCCTCCATATCTAATCTATTCTTACAGTACATAGCAGGGGGGAGAAGAAAGGTGTCCTCCATACCTAATCTATTCTTAAGGTGGCTTTACACACTGCAACATCTCAAACGACATCACTGTAACGTCACCGGTTTTGTGACGTAATAGCGACCTCCCCAGCAACATTGCAGTGTGTGAAACACATCAGCGACCTGGCCCCTGCTGTGAAGTTGCTGATCGCTACAAATCATTCAGGACCATTCTTTGGTCCTTTGTTTCCCGCTGTGCAGCAAAGTCTCAGTGTGTAAAGGGGACTTAAAACACTGGAAACGAGTGATGTGTCACAATATCTGTCAATCACTATTCTCTGTCAGTCGGTCTCTCCCTCTCGGTCTCTATTCTCTCTGTCGGTCCGTCACTATCTCTGTCCCTCTCTCACAGTCTGTCGGTCATTTTCCCCTCCTCTCTCATACTCACCGTTCCCCCGATCCCCGGCGCGGCACTGCACGGCATTCACACTGCTGTGGCAGATTTTCCTCTTTTAAAAAGCCGGCCCCTCATTAAACAATTTCGTATTCCCTACTTTCCCCGCCCACAGGCGCCTATGATTGGTTGCAGTGAGACCCGCCCCCACGCTGAGTGACAGGTGTCTCACTGCACCCAATCACAGCAGCCGGTGGGCGGGTCTATACTGTGCAGTGAAATAAATAATTAATTAAAAAAACCGGCGTGCGGTCCCCCTCAATTTTAACACCAGCCAGATAAAGCCATACGGCTGAAGGCTGGTATTCTCAGGATGGGGAGCTCCACGTTATGGGGAGCCCCCCAGCCTAACAATATCAGTCAGCAGCCACCCAGAATTGCCGCATACATTATATGCGACAGTTCTGGGACAGTACCCGGCTCTTCCCGATTTGCCCTGGTGCGTTGGCAAATCAGGGTAATAAGGAGTTATTGGCAGCCCATAGCTGCCAATAAGTCCTAGATTAATCATGTCAGGCGTCTCCCCGAGATTCCTTCCATGATTAATCTGTAAATTACAGTAAATAAACACACACACCCGAAAAAATCCTTTATTAGAAATAAAAAACACAAACACATTCCCTCATCACCAATTTAATCAGCCCCAAAAAGCCCTCCTTGTCCGGCGTAATCCAGGATGCTCCAGCGTCGCTTCCAGCTCTGCTGCATGCAGGTGACAGGAGCAGCAGAAGACACCGCCGCTCCTATCAGCTCCACGCAGCTAATGAAGACAGCCGTGTGATCGGCTGAGCTGTCACTGAGGTTACTCGCTGTCACTGGATCCAGCGGTGGATGCAGCGGTGGCCGCGGGTAACCTCAGTGACAGCTCAGCTGATCGCGCTACTCACCGCCGCTCCGGTCAGCTCCATGCAGCAACTGAGGTGAGTAGCGCGATCAGCTGAGCTGTCACTGAGGTTACCCGCGGCCACCGCTGGATCCAGTGACAGCGGGTAACCTCAGTGACAGCTCAGGTGATCGCGCAGCTGTCTTCATTAGCTGTGTGGAGGTGTCAGGAGCGGTGGTGTATTCTGCTGCTCCTGTCACCTGCATGCAGCAGAGCTGGATGCGATGCTGGAGGTCCGTGGATTACGCCGGACAAGGAGGGCTTTTTGGGGCTGATTAAATTGGTGATGAGGGAGTGTGTTTGTGTTTTTTATTTCTAATAAATGATTTTTTCAGTTGTGTGTGTTTATTTACTGTAATTTACAGATTAATCATGGAAGGTTTCTCCGGGAGACGCCTGACATGACTAATCTAGGACTTATTGGCAGCTATGAGTAAGCGAATATGT
Source organism: Anomaloglossus baeobatrachus (assembly GCF_048569485.1). NCBI lineage: Eukaryota > Metazoa > Chordata > Amphibia > Anura > Aromobatidae > Anomaloglossus > Anomaloglossus baeobatrachus. The sequence goes on from NC_134357.1 coordinate 515,163,114, forward strand.
CTGGCTCACAGTTACGTTAATTAGGTGCCCAGAAAAAGTAGGACTCAATCAAAATAGTAATAATTCTGGCACACTGAAATAATTCATGACATGTGGAACATTTTTTTTGAATGCTGAATCAATTTTTTATTAGTGCAAAAGGTGATGAATTATCCTCACCTTTTGCACTAATAAAAAATTGATCCAGCATTCAAAAAAATGTTCCACATGTCATGAATTATTTCAGTGTGCCAGAATTATTACTATTTTTATTGGCAGCTATGGGCTGCCAATAACTCCTTATTACCCCGATTTGCCAACGCACCAGGGCAAATCGGGAAGAGCCGGGTACAGTCCCAGAACTGTCTCATATAATGTATGCGGAAATTCTGGGCGGCTGCTGACTGATATTGTTAGGCTGGGGGGCTCCCCATAACGTGGAGCTCCCCATCCTGAGAATACCAGCCTTCAGCCGTATGGCTTTATCTGGCTGGTATTAAAATTGGGGGGTACTGCACGCCGTTTTTTTAAATTATTTAATTATTTATTTCACTGCACCGTATAGACCCGCCCACCGGCTGCTGTGATTGGGTGCAGTGAGACACCTGTCACTCAGCGTGGGGGCGTGTCTCACTGCAACCAATCATAGGCACCTGTGGGCGGGGAAAGTAGGGAATACGAAATTGTTTAATGAGCGGCCGGCTTTTTCAAAATAGTAAAAGCCGCCGCAGCAGTGTGAATGCCGTGCAGCGCCACGCCGGGGATCGGGGGAACGGTGAGTATGAGAGAGGAGGGGAAAATGACCGACAGACTGTGAGAGAGGGACAGAGATAGTGACGGACCGACAGAGAGAGAATAGAGACCGAGAGGGAGAGACCGACTGACAGAGAATAGTGATTGACAGACATTGTGAGACATCGCTCGTTTCCAGTGTTTGACTAGCTAGGTCGTTCTGCAGGTCCGGATCGCTGTTGTGTCGTTGGCCAGGTTTGCCTGTTTGACAGCTCACCAGAGACTCACCAGAGACTTTGTAGCGATCCCGGCCAGGTTGGAATCGCTGGTGGGATCGCTGAAAGTCTCAGTGTGTAAAGGGGCCTTTACAGTACATTGCAGGAGGGAGAAGAAAGCTGCCCTCCATACCTAATCTATTCTTACAGGACATAGCAGGAGGGAGAAGAAAGCTGCCCTACATACCTAATCTATTCTTACAGGACATAGCAAGGGGGAGAAGAAAGGTGCCCTCCATATCTAATCTATTCTTACAGTACATAGCAGGAGGAGAAGAAAGGTGCCCTCCATATCTAATCTATTCTTACAGTACATAGCAGGGGCACAACCACAAGATTATCTCAGTAGAGGAACATTTACTTTCAGGCATCTAATTTTGTACCTTTATTTTTAGGGGTGCTTCAAACACAGCGAGCTCGCTGCCGAGATCGCTGCTGAGTCACGCTTTTTGTGATGCAGCAGTGACCTCATTAGCGATCTCGTTGTGTGTGACACTGAGCAGCGATCTGGCCCCTGCTGCGAGATCGCTGCTCGTTACAAACAGCCCTGGTTCATTTTCTTCAAAGGCGCTCTCCCACTGTGACACACAGATCGCTGTGTGTGACAGAGAGAGAGCGACAAATGAAGTGAGCAGGGAGCAGGAGCCGGCATCTGGCAGCTGCGGTAAGCTGTAACCAAGATAAACATCGGGTAACCAAGGTGGTTACCCGATATTTACCTTAGTTACCAGCCTCCGCCGCTCTCACGCTGCCTGTGCTGCCGGCTCCGGCTCTCTGCACATGTAGCTGCTGTACACATCGGGTTAATTAACCCGATGTGTACTGTAGCTAGGAGAGCAAGGAGCCAGCGCTAAGCAGTGTGCGCGGCTCCCTGCTCTCTGCACATGTAGCTGCATTACACATCGGGTTAATTAACCCGATGTGTACTGTAGCTAGGAGAGCAAGGAGCCAGCGCTCAGTGTGCGCGGCTCCCTGCTCCCTGCACACACAGCTAAGCGGTGTGCGCTGGTAACTAATGTAAACATCGGGTAACCATACCCGATGTTTACCTTAGTTACCAGTGTCCGCAGCTTCCAGACGCCGGCTCTGTGCAAGCGCAGCGTCGCTTGCACGTCGCTGGTGGCTGGGGGCTGGTCACTGGTCGCTGGTGAGATCTGCCTGTTTGACAGCTCACCAGCGACCATGTAGCGATGCAGCAGCGATCCTGACCAGGTCAGATCGCTGGTCGGATCGCTGCTGCATCGCTAAAGTGTGAAGGTACCCTTACCCCCAAGATCTATTGAGTAAAATGTACTTTGTTCCTGGGACAGCCCCTGTAAGGCCGGATATAACAATTGTAACCATGAATTAAAGGAATTCTGAATTGCCAATCCTCCCTCTTTTGGAGATAAAGTGCCTTTCATTGTTGGCTGTATTTCCCCAAACAAGGTTTCTGAACAAATTTTTGGTAATTTTTTTTATACTTTTTTGATATCTAAATTGGGCTTTTTAAGATCACATAAAAAATGTGAAAAGTTTTTTTAAATCGTAAATTTTTATTACAATTTTTAACCAGAAATTACAATAAAATACCCCAATACCTCTATCTTTAGATTTTAGAATATTACTAATAGTTACACAGATACTCCCTATATACATTGTGTCCACCCATATCCTGTCCACCGTAATTAACTTTAAAAACAGATGAGTCGTGCTGGAGAGAACAGCGTTACAGAGGTCTGTTGGGCAATCCTTTGAACAATCCCATTTACTGTACAGTATGTACTATTAGCAGTCTACAGTATTTCGTCAGGTATGACGTTGCACACTTATTTGCATAATAGGTTAATTCCCCATTTTATACATCCTAATCATAGCTTTTCCGTATGCAAGGTGTCAATTCTTATTGAATTTATGATGCACTACAACTTTGTAATTCACTTTTTTTCTATATCTCGTTCCATTTTCGAAATAAAAATTCTAACTCCGTTGTTTTCCACCAGGTGGCGCTATAGGTGGTTTCATTGCGTACCGCATGGTTACTTTACTATACCTAGACACCACTTCTATGCCTATAGCTGCCGCCGTTTTCAAGTTAATGGTGGTGGACAGGATATGGGTGAACACACTGTATAAAATGACATATTCATCAGACAAGGTCCTCTTATTTAGGCAGTTTCTATTATTCTCAAAAGCTCTTTAGGTTAATTAGATCAGTGACTCCAAAGACCTTGCCTCTTGATAACAATGTCTGCAAAGTATCCAGCCATGGTGCACAGATGATGGGGTTTTTTTTATATAATTTTTATAGAATTGTCTCTACTATTTCTTTTAGAATAAATTCTTCCAGTCCTGTAGTAATGACTTTGTTAATTACGTTTTGTAGGAGGGATCATCTGAATAATCTAAATTTTCAATATAGGTGCAAGAACCAATAAATGTCCTACCGCAGTTTAACCGTGTGTGTCCAGTGTCCTTTCTTTTGCAAACAAACCTTGTGGTCTCCAACCAAACCTGCAGAATGTGATTTATTTACAGTTATAGGTAGGACCACTCAATACCGTCCACCTTCTTATACAGCATCACTAAGATTATGGCCCTAGAGCCGTAGCTATCTGATGGGATCAGTAGGTGTTCTGCCCATTCAGGCATAAGACAATTGTTAAGTGCTAATAAAGTTATTGTTAAGTTTCATCAAAGTTAAATGATGTTAACCCACTAGATGGTGCTCTAGTTCTATAATGTTCAGTGTTTTCCTTTGTGGGAGTGTCTTGCTGCTGGGGATTTCCTGGGCATTCTGAGAGCATACTCCATTTTGTGGAAGAATACATCTGAAGGAGGACGTATGCCTGTGCTCTTTTGCACCTCTCTTGTTAAAACCCACTATCCGTACGAAAGTATGTCTGGTATGTACTATATGTAACAGTGTGCCGCCCCCACGTCAGCAGCCGAGCTGCTCTGATCTGGATCCGCAGTGGCTCGAGGGATCTCCGGACCTGGGGGTCGTGCAGACACTCAAATAAAAAGGTGCGATGTATGTGCAGAGGATTTGTTGTAGCTACTTCGTGACACCACCCACGGTGTGTGGTAAGGGGTAAGGTGGAGTACCACCGCTGCTGTTGGGGAGCACCCGGGGGCCATGGAATGGCAGCTGGATGTTAACCCCTCCGTGGGTAGGGGTGGATGCCCTGGGGCTCAGTGTCCAGAACACGGGAGATGATGGCTGTTGGTGGTGATGCAGCGGGCCGGACCGAAGAGTGTTGGTGTACTCACAGTTGAATAAATGCACACGAGTCTGCTGGTAAACCAAGGTGTCAGTGGCTGGCTGCCACTTCAGGGTGTATACGGTTCCCACACCAGGCTGGTGTACCAATGTCCCTTCCTCCAGCACTCTGTATTTTCCTTCTATTTTGGACGCCCTCATATGGAACGGGGAAGTCCACTCCTGGTTCAGTTTTGGTTGGAAGATGTGCCCCCAAAAACTGACCCTTGGGATCTCAGTGGGTTGTTGGGCTGCCGTTTCGCTCTATCTGGGCTAACACTCTGGAACAACGTCTGGAACCTTGCTCCCGGTCTGGTTAATTAGAGAAGGGGCTTGAAACCGTCTTCTAACTAGGGTCCAGGTACCCCACCTGTGCACGGTTTCCGGACCGGATCTCCGCTGTCGGTACCGGCAGGCTCCAACCCTGTCCTGCTCCACTCTGGATTTCCCGCGACCGGACTCCCGTCGCCTTTGGACACGTTCCACTACTTGCCACCTAGCCAGTAGACCAGAGCCACTACCCTGGCTACCTGCACTAGGCACAGACTCGAACTCTCTCCCACAGCCTGTCACTGTCACTTTCTACAGACTTAAACTCTGACTTCCAGCAACTTCAACTTGAACTGAACTGACTGGTTCCCTCCCCCGGATCCTCAAGACTCCTAGGTGTGCGCTCCCAATCCACCTGGTCCCGTCCACTGGTGTATCCTTCCTACACTGAGTGGGGTGGCTAGGATTTTGTGGCTGATGGAACCTGGTGTGGGATGGTGTTGTTTGGGGTGTAGTGTTCTTCTGTGACCAACTGGCGGCACCAGGGTGTCACATTCTCCCTTGGTTTAATATAGCCCGTCTGCGGGCTGTCCGACCACTGACATTTATTTTTCTGGAAATGAACGGAAAAGTTAAAAAAAACATGTTAAAAACATTTCTTCCCTTTAGACCCACAACACACATCCGTTTAATTTGTATGTGTGCGGTATGTATTTGCACGTACCGGAGACACGTACACACGGAGACCCATGTTATTCAATGGTAGATGGCACACACACGTAAAATCACACGGAACGTGTGACCGTGTGGTAAGTACGTGTGTGCGCTTTACTACACGGACAACATGTCCGTTTTTGGCCGGCAGCACGCAGGCACGGACCCGCTTTAGTCTATGGGTCCGTGCCTGCACGTACCGCACACGGAGTATGTCTGTGTTCAGCACGTTTCGTGTGTGTGCGTTTTTACACTAGCGATCTTTTCTTTTGTTTTTTTTAAATTAAATTCAGTATACTTACCTTTTTTTCTGCTGTTCTCAGTCATACTTACATTGGCGCTCGGTTTTTTGCTTCCCCCGGCCCATACCGCTCTCCGATCACCAGCGCGGTGAGGAACAGCTGTGCAGAGAATACGCGGCAACAATTACTTTGAATATGCCGGCCGCTCATTAATCAATCTCGTATTCCCTGCTTTCCACACCCACAGGGGATTGGTTGCAGTCAGACACGCCCCCCATGCTGAGTGATAGCTGTCTCACTGCACCCAATCACAGCAGCCGGTGGGCGTGTCTATACTGTGCAGTAAAATAAATAAATAAATAATTAAAAAACCGGAATGCAGTCCCCCCAATTTTAATACCAGGCAGATAATGCCATACGGCTGAAGACTGGTATTCTCAGGATGGGGAGCCAAACGTTATGGGGAGCCCCCCAGCCTAACAATATCAGTCAGCAGCCGCCCAGAATTGCCGCATACATTATATGCGACAGTTCTGGGACCGTACCCGGCTCTTCCCGATTTGCCCTGGTGCGTTGGCAAATCAGGGTAATAAGGAGTTATTGCCAGCCCATAGCTGCCAATAAGTCCTAGATTAATCATGTCAGGCGTCTCCCCGAGATACCTTCCATGATTAATCTGTAAATTACAGTAAATAAACACACACACCTGAACAATCCTTTATTAGAAAAAAAACACTAACAAATTGCCTTGTTCACCAATTTAATAAGCCCGAAAAAGCCCTCCATGTCCGGCGTACTCCAGGATGGTCCAGCGTCGCATCCAGCTCTGCTGCATGAAGGTGACCGGAGCTGCAGAAGACACCGCCGCTCCTGTCAACTCCACGCAGCTAATGAAGGGAATAGCGCGATCAGCTGTATTCAGCGTTGACCGCGAGTAACCTCAGTGACAGCTCAGTTGATCGCGCTACTCACCTCAGTTGCTGCGTGGAGCTGACAGGAGCGGCGGTGTCTTCTGCAGCTCTGGTCACCTTCATGCAGCAGAGCTGAATACGACGCTGGACCATCCTGGAGTACACCGGACATGGAGGGCTTTTTCGGGCTTATTAAATTGGTGAACAAGGCAATTTGTTAGTGTGTTTTTTTCTAATAAAGGATTGTTCGGGTGTGTGTGTTTATTTACTGTAATTTACAGATTAATCATGGAAGGTATCTCGGGGAGACGCCTGACATGATTAATCTAGGACTTATTGGCAGCTATGGGCTGCCAATAACTCCTTATTACCCCGATTTGCCAACGCACCAGGGCAAATCGGGAAGAGCCGGGTACTGTCCCAGAACTGTCGCAAATAATGTATGCGGCAATTCTGGGCTGCTGCTGACTGATATTGTTAGGCTGGGGGGCTCCCCATAATGTGGGGCTCCCCATCCTGAGAATACCAGCCTTCAGCCGTATGGCTTTATCTGGCTGGTATTAAAATTGGGGGGGACCGCACGCCGTTTTTTTTTAATTATTTATTTATTTATTTTACTGCACAGTATAGACACGCCCACCGGCTGCTGTAATTGGGTGCAGTGAGACAGCTGTCACTCAGCGTGGGGGGCGTGTCTGACTGCAACCAATCACAGGCGTCTGTGGGTGGGGAAAGCAGGGAATACGAGATTGATTAATGAGCGGCCGGCATATTCAAAGTAATTGTTGCCGCGTATTCTCTGCACAGCTGTTCCTCGCCGCGCTGGTGATCGGGGAGCGGTAAGTATGAGAGAGGGCTGCTCACTTCAGTCCCTCGGGGGATTAGCGGTCACTGGTGAATCCTTCACAGGTGACCGCTAATCAGTACGCGGCACACAGACAGAGCCACGGCATGACAATGAAGTCGGGTGAAGTTCACCCGAGTTCATTCTCATCGCAAAACTCTGTCTGCTGTCAGCCGACATGTATCAACGACATTGTGCAACACACAAACGGACATTCCACACGGACATTCCACGTACACATACACGGGCATTTTACACACAAACACGGACATTTTACACGTACACACGGCTCGCATACGCCATCACACGGATGCCATACGTACCGGAGAAACGCCCCAAAAAAACGGAACACAGACCCGAAAAACAGACCGTGTCACACAGACGTTTTTTTTGCAGAAGTGTGTTTTAGTCCTGATGGGATGCACATTACTTTAACATTGCAAAACAGGGTTAAACTTCACTTTCCCCTCCTCCGTTCACCACCGAAACATTCTCCCTTGGTTTAATATAGTCCGTCTGCGGGCTGTCCGACCACTGACGTTTATTTTTTGGGAAATGAACGAAAAGTTAAAAAAAACATGTTAAGAACATTTCTTCCCTTTATGGGATGCACATTACTTTAACATTGCAAAACAGGGTTAAATTTCACTTTCCCCTCCTCCGTTCACCACCCAAACAACCTGGTACCTTGGTGCCACCTTTAATCAGGGTGGGCACCCCTTTTTCCCAGTCCCAAGCTGTTACAGGTAACATAACCTAAACAACCTTTCCTATGACTGGAAAAGGTCCACAAGAATATAAACCTAAAAATTGTAGCCCCAATTTTTCAATGGATGAAGGTGGGGATACAACAAGAAAGAGGACCACAAGTAATCAAAGTGGAATACAAAATTTATTAATTAGTAAAAAAGGTGATGCAGGACACACAGTGGAGGCAGGCTAGATGGAAACAGCCTGCCAGGAAACAACCCACAGCAATACCAGGGCACACCACCAGATGGTAACCTGCTGACATGCAGCAATGTAAAATAGTACACGGTGAAAAACTAGCCCATAGAAAGTAAAGAGGGACAGTGTAGAGGACGAATTGTGCAAAGGAGATCTGTAAAACCCCCTAAGAAGTCCCAGAGAGCAAAAGGGCATAAATGGTTAATCACTGTTACCTTGCGTCATGTCAGAGCAGGAATGGTGGATGTGTCCGGGCGTGGGGGCGGGGCCTCGACGCGCGTTTCACCAAAGGCTTCGTCAGGAGGCGTGGCTACAGGTTGTGAGTGAAGGGTATAAATAGGGAAGTGTGGGCGCCCGTTAGCAAATCGGCGCGCACAGCGTCATGATGCCACGCCCCCCCGAGCGGCAAGGCACGCCGGGTCTCGCGATGACGAGCGTGAGAAGGAAGTGACCTCATTCCCACGCTCGCCACAGGGACCCGACCGAGCCAAGCCGCAGGGGGGAGGAGGCAGCGCATGACAGAGGCGCGTCTGTGCCAATCAGATGAGTCATGAATGGAGGAGGGACAAAGACGTCAAGGGGAATCAATAGTAAAGCGTGATTGTATAGATACAATAGGATTAGCCCCGCATAGCAAAGGAGCGTCACTGCCAGTCGAGTGAATAGTAAACAAAAAGGAATAATGGACATCATGGGGAACAAATGATAAGGCACAAGTATGTAAATAGAATAGTACTGACAACTGAAGTCAGGAGTAAACAAATCAGTAGCCACTGCAGACAAATGCTGCAGGGAAGGAGGAATCTATGTCCGTGTAGAGGGACAGAAAGTGTCATAGTAGGAATATGTCAAAGACACAAGCGTTACATGTATATATACCGCCCACTGGGGCAGAGGAAAAGAGTATATAATAGCAAAAAGTGTGTGTGTATAGCAGACATGCAAACAATATAAATGTAAGACCACATGGACATATAGAAGGTAAATCCACCAATTATAATAAAGGTGAGTAAAAAATGTATGTAAGGCCATAGGGCATGTACATGTCATAGCACATGTCCAAACAAGGGCACAATATGTCATGGTCAAAGATAGCAAAAATTCCATGCATAGATGTCACCTCCTAAGTAAAGAAGGAAGACATATGAGCAAAAATATATGCATGGGGGCATACTCACAAAAGCTATAAATCCAGACACGCATGAATGGACGGGAAATACATATTCCGTAAATAATGATAATAAGAATCCAATGTAAAATGGAAAAGGCCATGGAGCATGTAAATATCATAAGGGCATCAGCATGCATATATGTACACACACACATCTAGTGAAAAGGTAAATGTATACCAAAATTATTCAATATCAAAAATGACATAACAGTGTTGAAAACACAAAATAAATAATCATGTAGGCTGTGTCCAATCCAGAACGAAATTGCGAGGAGAGGGGATCCATATAAGGCAGCACTCGACCAGGCAATCGTCCCCGACGTCCCAAATGATGGCATGACCGCAATAGAAAGCGAATGGGCGCCTAAGAAAAAGAATAAAAGTTAAAACCCCGAAAAAACACAAAAAGACCCACCATAAAATTCGCGCTGTTTACAAAAAGGATTTGAAGCTAACTGCCTCATTGAGGCCCAATGGAGCAACAGTGCCCAAAACCGTCATCCATCTGGTCTCCTTTTGCAGGAGTTTGCGCTTGACATCGCCCCCCCTGGAGCCAATGTAGACACGGTCGATTCCGCGTACACAGAGGCCTCGGGGACTACATCCGTGACATGCCCGAAAATGTTTAGGAATGGTCTTTAATTTTTCAGGTTCTAAAGACTTGGCCGCATTCCTAATATCGCGCACATGTTCTTGGGTACGGACACGCAGAGTACGTGTAGTCATGCCAATATAAATGAGGCCACATGGGCAAGTGAGATGGTAAATGACTGCCTCCGTACCACAAGAAATAGAGTGAACAATTTTAAAGATCTTACCACCACACGAACTCAGGAAATCAAATTTCTTAGGGATAAACGGACAAGCAGAGCATGTACCGCAAGGCGTAGAGCCCCAAGGAGGACCACGACTATCAAAAATGAATTTACTGCGAGGAGGGATATAATGGCTCCTAGTCAACATGTCCTTAAGGTTGCGGGATCTACGCCATGTGATAGCTGGATGTGGGGTAAGAGCCAAGCGCAAGTCCCTGTCAGTAAGTAACACAGACCAATGTTTCTCCAGAACATTACGGATCTCATGGGATTCTGCGTTAAACATAGTGATGAATCGAATAGTTTGATCAGCAGACCCACCCCGAGATCGGTTTCTGGAGAGCAGGGACTGTCTTGTGGTCTTACAAGCACGTTCATACCCAGCGGTGATGTCTGTAGGCCTATAGCCCCGATCACAAAAACGACGTGACAAAACCGATGCCTGCCGATGAAATGTAGTGTCATCAGAGCAGATTCTCCGAGCCCGGAGAAACTGCCCGACTGGGATGGAGCGCTTAAGCTGCAAAGGATGTGAGGAGGAGAAATGGAGGAGGGAGTTGGTAGAGGTGCTCTTACGAAAGATATCAGTATGTAATGAGCCATCAGGCGTAACAGAAATAGATAAGTCCAAAAAATCAATTGTGTCTCGGCTGTACTTCCATGTCAGTCTAATGTTCCTGTCGTTGTGATTGAGGAGGCCAAGGAAGGTGTCAAGCTGTGATGTGGGGCCCTGCCAGATGAACAGGATGTCGTCTATATAGCGCATCCAGGAGACAACTGCCCCATGTCCCTCCGTGTCAAGGACCGTATCCCTTTCCCACAGGCCCAGGAAAAGATTGGCGTATGAGGGTGCGCAAGCAGCCCCCATAGCCGTGCCCTGGAGCTGTAGGAAGGGGCGGTCCTTGAACACGAAAAAATTCCGACTGAGGATGAAACGGAGGAGAAGAATGATAAATTCCCTCAATTCCGATTCCAAGTTGGTCATGTTAAGGAAAAACTGGGATGCTGCTACACCCTGTTCATGGCGAATAGATGTATATAATGACTCCACATCACAACTGACAAGCCACATATCATCCTCAAGGACAACACCATCAAGCCTCCTAAGAACATCATTAGTGTCCTGAACAAAAGATGGTAAAGTCAGGACACTTTGCTGCAAATAAAAATCAATGAACCGACAGGAAGGTTCACAAGGACCCCCAATCCCAGAGACTATAGGTCTCCCCGGTGGGGACTGGGGGTCCTTGTGAACCTTCGGAAGAAGGTAAAAGGTGGGAATGGTAGGACAAGAAGGGAACAAGGCGTCCCTCATTTTAGGTGTGATAGCCCCGCCCTCAACTCCATCATCAAGGAGGGATCCCAACTCCTGAGAAAAAGTAGCTAAAGGAGAGCAAGGTAAACGCCTATAGCACTGTTTATCATTAAGCAGTCTGAAAGCCTCATCCTCATACATGTGCACCGGCCACAACACAACATTCCCGCCTTTATCCGCAGGTTTTATCACTATATCGGTTAATCCTTTAATTGAACGGATGGCCGCCCTTTCAATATGAGATAAATTGTCATGATGGATATGGGTCCGTAAACGAGAAAACTCGTCCCGGACCAACCGTACAAAAATCTCAATTTGAGGACAACCGTATTTAGGCGGGAAATGCTGCGAGTGGCGGTACAAATGCGTAGGGACAGAGGAATTGGAAGGGCTATCGTGCTCCTGGGCCAAGGACTCAAGGTCCCTAAGGGCCTGGAGCTCCACATCAGAAAAGGAAGATGGTACCTCTGAAGAAAAATACTTTTTGAATGTTAATTTTCTTGCAAAGAGCTCCAGGTCCTTAATGGCCTCAAAACAATCAAATTTGCTGACTGGTGCAAAAGAAAGGCCACGAGATAGCACACTAATCTGTGATGGTGTAAGTACATGTGGGGACAGGTTAATTACCTTTAAAATCTCCTGTTGGTCCTTTTCCTGGTGTTGTAACCGTGGGGTTGTCCCCGCCCCATAGGTATTTTTATTGGTAGAGATAAAGGACCAGGGGCCTCTCCAGGAGCTGGCCGTTTTCCTAAAAAACGAGTGGAGCATTCTTCCTCCGAAAGAGAAGAGATACTGGAGGCTGACTGTAGGCGAGGGGCACCCCTGGATCCCGAATGCCAGCGGTAGACCTGATTGCACTGGTAATCGTTAAGATCACGCTGGAACTTCTTGGCCTTAGAGGCCTGGATATCACGTTCCCACTTATCAAGTGTTTCCTCTAAGGAGCACTCGAAGGTTTTCAAATCCTCAGCTGAAAGAGCAGTCTGAAGCTTGGACCTAATATTCTCGATGTCCTTCTCAAGAGAGTCCAAGCTTCTTTTGTCCGCACCAATAAGGAGTTCCAGAAGGGTAAGGGAACACTTAGAGAGTGCCTCCTCCCACCTATCAGAGAAAGTGGTATCCTGCACACCCAAAGTAGGAAAAAGCTGCACCCGCAAGCCTCTAGGAATTATATTTTTCTGTAGGTAATTCTCTAGGGCAGCCTTGTTCCACCACACCTTGACACGTTTCTTGAGAAGAGACTTAATTTCTAGCTTCAAATCAGTAACATTCTGTGTTTCCGTGCCAACCGTGGCCTGTTCACCAAATACAGCACTGAGTTGTGATACCCAGGCTCTATCACGTTTTTTGAAATCCATGAACCCTGTATGGGATTCTGTGGAACAAGAAAATCAACATAACCTAAACAACCTTTCCTATGACTGGAAAAGGTCCACAAGAATATAAACCTAAAAATTGTAGCCCCAATTTTTCAATGGATGAAGGTGGGGATACAACAAGAAAGAGGACCACAAGTAATCAAAGTGGAATACAAAATTTATTAATTAGTAAAAAAGGTGATGCAGGACACACAGTGGAGGCAGGCTAGATGGAAACAGCCTGCCAGGAAACAACCCACAGCAATACCAGGGCACACCACCAGATGGTAACCTGCTGACATGCAGCAATGTAAAATAGTACACGGTGAAAAACTAGCCCATAGAAAGTAAAGAGGGACAGTGTAGAGGACGAATTGTGCAAAGGAGATCTGTAAAACCCCCTAAGAAGTCCCAGAGAGCAAAAGGGCATAAATGGTTAATCACTGTTACCTTGCGTCATGTCAGAGCAGGAATGGTGGATGTGTCCGGGCGTGGGGGCGGGGCCTCGACGCGCGTTTCACCAAAGGCTTCGTCAGGAGGCGTGGCTACAGGTTGTGAGTGAAGGGTATAAATAGGGAAGTGTGGGCGCCCGTTAGCAAATCGGCGCGCACAGCGTCATGATGCCACGCCCCCCCGAGCGGCAAGGCACGCCGGGTCTCGCGATGACGAGCGTGAGAAGGAAGTGACCTCATTCCCACGCTCGCCACAGGGACCCGACCGAGCCAAGCCGCAGGGGGGAGGAGGCAGCGCATGACAGAGGCGCGTCTGTGCCAATCAGATGAGTCATGAATGGAGGAGGGACAAAGACGTCAAGGGGAATCAATAGTAAAGCGTGATTGTATAGATACAATAGGATTAGCCCCGCATAGCAAAGGAGCGTCACTGCCAGTCGAGTGAATAGTAAACAAAAAGGAATAATGGACATCATGGGGAACAAATGATAAGGCACAAGTATGTAAATAGAATAGTACTGACAACTGAAGTCAGGAGTAAACAAATCAGTAGCCACTGCAGACAAATGCTGCAGGGAAGGAGGAATCTATGTCCGTGTAGAGGGACAGAAAGTGTCATAGTAGGAATATGTCAAAGACACAAGCGTTACATGTATATATACCGCCCACTGGGGCAGAGGAAAAGAGTATATAATAGCAAAAAGTGTGTGTGTATAGCAGACATGCAAACAATATAAATGTAAGACCACATGGACATATAGAAGGTAAATCCACCAATTATAATAAAGGTGAGTAAAAAATGTATGTAAGGCCATAGGGCATGTACATGTCATAGCACATGTCCAAACAAGGGCACAATATGTCATGGTCAAAGATAGCAAAAATTCCATGCATAGATGTCACCTCCTAAGTAAAGAAGGAAGACATATGAGCAAAAATATATGCATGGGGGCATACTCACAAAAGCTATAAATCCAGACACGCATGAATGGACGGGAAATACATATTCCGTAAATAATGATAATAAGAATCCAATGTAAAATGGAAAAGGCCATGGAGCATGTAAATATCATAAGGGCATCAGCATGCATATATGTACACACACACATCTAGTGAAAAGGTAAATGTATACCAAAATTATTCAATATCAAAAATGACATAACAGTGTTGAAAACACAAAATAAATAATCATGTAGGCTGTGTCCAATCCAGAACGAAATTGCGAGGAGAGGGGATCCATATAAGGCAGCACTCGACCAGGCAATCGTCCCCGACGTCCCAAATGATGGCATGACCGCAATAGAAAGCGAATGGGCGCCTAAGAAAAAGAATAAGAGTTAAAACCCCGAAAAAACACAAAAAGACCCACCATAAAATTCGCGCTGTTTACAAAAAGGATTTGAAGCTAACTGCCTCATTGAGGCCCAATGGAGCAACAGTGCCCAAAACCGTCATCCATCTGGTCTCCTTTTGCAGGAGTTTGCGCTTGACATCGCCCCCCCTGGAGCCAATGTAGACACGGTCGATTCCGCGTACACAGAGGCCTCGGGGACTACATCCGTGACATGCCCGAAAATGTTTAGGAATGGTCTTTAATTTTTCAGGTTCTAAAGACTTGGCCGCATTCCTAATATCGCGCACATGTTCTTGGGTACGGACACGCAGAGTACGTGTAGTCATGCCAATATAAATGAGGCCACATGGGCAAGTGAGATGGTAAATGACTGCCTCCGTACCACAAGAAATAGAGTGAACAATTTTAAAGATCTTACCACCACACGAACTCAGGAAATCAAATTTCTTAGGGATAAACGGACAAGCAGAGCATGTACCGCAAGGCGTAGAGCCCCAAGGAGGACCACGACTATCAAAAATGAATTTACTGCGAGGAGGGATATAATGGCTCCTAGTCAACATGTCCTTAAGGTTGCGGGATCTACGCCATGTGATAGCTGGATGTGGGGTAAGAGCCAAGCGCAAGTCCCTGTCAGTAAGTAACACAGACCAATGTTTCTCCAGAACATTACGGATCTCATGGGATTCTGCGTTAAACATAGTGATGAATCGAATAGTTTGATCAGCAGACCCACCCCGAGATCGGTTTCTGGAGAGCAGGGACTGTCTTGTGGTCTTACAAGCACGTTCATACCCAGCGGTGATGTCTGTAGGCCTATAGCCCCGATCACAAAAACGACGTGACAAAACCGATGCCTGCCGATGAAATGTAGTGTCATCAGAGCAGATTCTCCGAGCCCGGAGAAACTGCCCGACTGGGATGGAGCGCTTAAGCTGCAAAGGATGTGAGGAGGAGAAATGGAGGAGGGAGTTGGTAGAGGTGCTCTTACGAAAGATATCAGTATGTAATGAGCCATCAGGCGTAACAGAAATAGATAAGTCCAAAAAATCAATTGTGTCTCGGCTGTACTTCCATGTCAGTCTAATGTTCCTGTCGTTGTGATTGAGGAGGCCAAGGAAGGTGTCAAGCTGTGATGTGGGGCCCTGCCAGATGAACAGGATGTCGTCTATATAGCGCATCCAGGAGACAACTGCCCCATGTCCCTCCGTGTCAAGGACCGTATCCCTTTCCCACAGGCCCAGGAAAAGATTGGCGTATGAGGGTGCGCAAGCAGCCCCCATAGCCGTGCCCTGGAGCTGTAGGAAGGGGCGGTCCTTGAACTCTTTTCCTGGGCCTGTGGGAAAGGGATACGGTCCTTGACACGGAGGGACATGGGGCAGTTGTCTCCTGGATGCGCTATATAGACGACATCCTGTTCATCTGGCAGGGCCCCACATCACAGCTTGACACCTTCCTTGGCCTCCTCAATCACAACGACAGGAACATTAGACTGACATGGAAGTACAGCCGAGACACAATTGATTTTTTGGACTTATCTATTTCTGTTACGCCTGATGGCTCATTACATACTGATATCTTTCGTAAGAGCACCTCTACCAACTCCCTCCTCCATTTCTCCTCCTCACATCCTTTGCAGCTTAAGCGCTCCATCCCAGTCGGGCAGTTTCTCCGGGCTCGGAGAATCTGCTCTGATGACACTACATTTCATCGGCAGGCATCGGTTTTGTCACGTCGTTTTTGTGATCGGGGCTATAGGCCTACAGACATCACCGCTGGGTATGAACGTGCTTGTAAGACCACAAGACAGTCCCTGCTCTCCAGAAACCGATCTCGGGGTGGGTCTGCTGATCAAACTATTCGATTCATCACTATGTTTAACGCAGAATCCCATGAGATCCGTAATGTTCTGGAGAAACATTGGTCTGTGTTACTTACTGACAGGGACTTGCGCTTGGCTCTTACCCCACATCCAGCTATCACATGGCGTAGATCCCGCAACCTTAAGGACATGTTGACTAGGAGCCATTATATCCCTCCTCGCAGTAAATTCATTTTTGATAGTCGTGGTCCTCCTTGGGGCTCTACGCCTTGCGGTACATGCTCTGCTTGTCCGTTTATCCCTAAGAAATTTGATTTCCTGAGTTCGTGTGGTGGTAAGATCTTTAAAATTGTTCACTCTATTTCTTGTGGTACGGAGGCAGTCATTTACCATCTCACTTGCCCATGTGGCCTCATTTATATTGGCATGACTACACGTACTCTGCGTGTCCGTACCCAAGAACATGTGCGCGATATTAGGAATGCGGCCAAGTCTTTAGAACCTGAAAAATTAAAGACCATTCCTAAACATTTTCGGGCATGTCACGGATGTAGTCCCCGAGGCCTCTGTGTACGCGGAATCGACCGTGTCTACATTGGCTCCAGGGGGGGCGATGTCAAGCGCAAACTCCTGCAAAAGGAGACCAGATGGATGACGGTTTTGGGCACTGTTGCTCCATTGGGCCTCAATGAGGCAGTTAGCTTCAAATCCTTTTTGTAAACAGCGCGAATTTTATGGTGGGTCTTTTTGTGTTTTTTCGGGGTTTTAACTTTTATTCTTTTTCTTAGGCGCCCATTCGCTTTCTATTGCGGTCATGCCATCATTTGGGACGTCGGGGACGATTGCCTGGTCGAGTGCTGCCTTATATGGATCCCCTCTCCTCGCAATTTCGTTCTGGATTGGACACAGCCTACATGATTATTTATTTTGTGTTTTCAACACTGTTATGTCATTTTTGATATTGAATAATTTTGGTATACATTTACCTTTTCACTAGATGTGTGTGTGTACATATATGCATGCTGATGCCCTTATGATATTTACATGCTCCATGGCCTTTTCCATTTTACATTGGATTCTTATTATCATTATTTACGGAATATGTATTTCCCGTCCATTCATGCGTGTCTGGATTTATAGCTTTTGTGAGTATGCCCCCATGCATATATTTTTGCTCATATGTCTTCCTTCTTTACTTAGGAGGTGACATCTATGCATGGAATTTTTGCTATCTTTGACCATGACATATTGTGCCCTTGTTTGGACATGTGCTATGACATGTACATGCCCTATGGCCTTACATACATTTTTTACTCACCTTTATTATAATTGGTGGATTTACCTTCTATATGTCCATGTGGTCTTACATTTATATTGTTTGCATGTCTGCTATACACACACACTTTTTGCTATTATATACTCTTTTCCTCTGCCCCAGTGGGCGGTATATATACATGTAACGCTTGTGTCTTTGACATATTCCTACTATGACACTTTCTGTCCCTCTACACGGACATAGATTCCTCCTTCCCTGCAGCATTTGTCTGCAGTGGCTACTGATTTGTTTACTCCTGACTTCAGTTGTCAGTACTATTCTATTTACATACTTGTGCCTTATCATTTGTTCCCCATGATGTCCATTATTCCTTTTTGTTTACTATTCACTCGACTGGCAGTGACGCTCCTTTGCTATGCGGGGCTAATCCTATTGTATCTATACAATCACGCTTTACTATTGATTCCCCTTGACGTCTTTGTCCCTCCTCCATTCATGACTCATCTGATTGGCACAGACGCGCCTCTGTCATGCGCTGCCTCCTCCCCCCTGCGGCTTGGCTCGGTCGGGTCCCTGTGGCGAGCGTGGGAATGAGGTCACTTCCTTCTCACGCTCGTCATCGCGAGACCCGGCGTGCCTTGCCGCTCGGGGGGGCGTGGCATCATGACGCTGTGCGCGCCGATTTGCTAACGGGCGCCCACACTTCCCTATTTATACCCTTCACTCACAACCTGTAGCCACGCCTCCTGACGAAGCCTTTGGTGAAACGCGCGTCGAGGCCCCGCCCCCACGCCCGGACACATCCACCATTCCTGCTCTGACATGACGCAAGGTAACAGTGATTAACCATTTATGCCCTTTTGCTCTCTGGGACTTCTTAGGGGGTTTTACAGATCTCCTTTGCACAATTCGTCCTCTACACTGTCCCTCTTTACTTTCTATGGGCTAGTTTTTCACCGTGTACTATTTTACATTGCTGCATGTCAGCAGGTTACCATCTGGTGGTGTGCCCTGGTATTGCTGTGGGTTGTTTCCTGGCAGGCTGTTTCCATCTAGCCTGCCTCCACTGTGTGTCCTGCATCACCTTTTTTACTAATTAATAAATTTTGTATTCCACTTTGATTACTTGTGGTCCTCTTTCTTGTTGTATCCCCACCTTCATCTGTTACAGGTAACGCCTGCACGGTTTAGGTAAAACGTTCCTTACCCTGCAGTCCATCTCAAGGGCCAATAGTCCGGGGACCCTTGGCCTGGAGGTTAGCCACCGGTTTGATTAGTGACTGGGCCTCGGCCTACTCCACCGCAGGCCCTTCCTCCAATCTACCTCTCCAGAGGCTGTGCGAGGTGAGGAGTAACAAGAAGGTAGGTAGGGGTATTTACAGGACCCAAGAAAGTTTTTGGGGTGACCTCATCAGTCCTGAGGTCTTGGTCCATGATTATAAACTAGAAACAGGATAAACTTGAACAATTTAACCGGTAGCCGGGAACCGCTACCTACTCTTTATCATCATGCAAAAAGCTGTGGGAGGCGAGGCAGGGGGTTTCATTCACTACCACCCACTTCTTTATGTCAAGGGCAAATCGCCCTCGCTCCCCACAGTGTCGGGTATAACTGCCCATGTCCCCAGGTTACAGATTCCTATCTGGATGGCCAGTGGGCAGGTGAGGGGCCACATCCCTCCCTTTTGGATGTTAAAGTGGCGGACCTGCCCGCAGTAGGTCGGACCCCGCACCCGGAAGGTAGCCTGCCGCAGGTGATCCTTCACCTTATAGGTGTGCGCCAGCACCTCGGCTTTTCGCTTCTCCTGGGCGATGATTTCTTGCTTCAGTTTCTGCTGCTGTCGCTCCCAGTACGGGGCACGGGTTCCATGCTCTTCCTCCTCCTGCTCGGGAGCTTGGCATCACACGGATGTCCTCAGTTCCGGCTGCAACCAGCCTTTCTCTCTACCGAGGGCTCCACTTTTCATCGGCCTTCTCTGCTTCCCTGCAGGTACATCCCGCCTGCTCCATAGCCAGGACCGGGTACTGGGTAACAACCTACGCGGCTGCCGCGGGTGGCTTCTGATCAGGCACCGCCTCCGTTGCGGCCGGGCGGACTGCCAGAGCTGACGTAATCACAGTTGCAGCTGGGCGGACTGCCGGAGCCGGGGATGACATCACTGGTGCTGCGGCCAGGCTCGGGGCCGGAGGGGATATCTTCCAGCCTGCAGTCCGGCGCGGGGCTGGGACAGGTGTCGGAGCAGGGTTGCAGGTAGGGCCTGAGGTCCCCATTGCTGGGTCCTCTTTGTTAGACATGACGGGTTCCACTGCCGTTATTTGGGGTAGCGGGCCGATCGGGGTGCTGGCCGTGGACACGGGTAGCGAGGGAGGCAATGTGGCGGACAGGTGCAGGCTGGGCCCCTCAGCTAGTACGGCCGGTTCCTGGGGAATATAGGGGCGTGTGTCACCGCTTACCTGCTCCTCCAAGGCGATCTCCATCTTGCGCGCCCGGACAGCTGCAGCCAGGCCCTTCATTTTGGTGATCCACCGCGTCATGAGGAAATGTGCTTGGGCCTGAATCCTCCGACACATCCTTTCCGTCTGCGCTTCAATCCAGTCGGCGGTCCCAGGAACAGGCCTCTTCACTTGCTGGTTGCCAGACCCCTGAGACATCCTGCCGCTTGCTTGTCCAGGAACGGGATTTGGCAAAGTCCTGGTGCCCCTGCCTTTTATCTTCTTGTGTCACATGCCGCTTTTTCTGTCCTCCCCCTTGGTTTTTCGGCAGCAGTCTCGCGGGACCCACTGTGCTTTGCGCTTCCTGTCTGGGGAGTCAGGGGGCGGGGCTTCAACTTTGCATCCTTTTTCAGGAAGCAGACGCCGTGCTTGTTGTTTTTCGCACCCAAAAATGGCGGCAAAATGGCGGCTGTCGAAAAATTCTGAAACGGAGCACCACCAACAGTCCAAAACAAGGCACACTTCCACCAGGTAGGTGGATGGGTTACAATCCTGTTCGTGACACCAGGTGTGCCGCCCCCACGTCAGCAGCCGAGCTGCTCGGATCCGGATCCACAGTGGCTCGAGGGATCTCCGGACCCGGGGGTCGTGCGGACAATAAAATAAAAATGGGCGATGTATGTGCAGAGGATTTGTGGTAGATACTTCGTGACGCCACCCACGGTGTGTGGTAAGGTGGAGTACCACCGCTGCTGTTGGGGAGCACCTGGGGGCCATGGAATGGCAGGTGGATGTTAACCCCTCCGTGGGTAGGGGTGGATGCCCTGGGGCTCAGTGTCCAGAACACGGGAGGTGATGGCTGTTGGTGGTGCTGCACCGGTGTTGATGTATTCATGGATTAATAAATGCACACAAGTCTGCTGGTAAACCAAGGTGTCAGTGGCCGGCTGCCGCTTCAGGGTGTATACAGTTCCCACACCCGACTGGCGTACCAATGTCCCTTCCTCCGGCACTCTATAGTTTCCTTCTATTTTGGACGACCTCGTATGGAACGGGGAAGTCCACTCCCGGTTCGGTTTTGGTTGGGAGATGTGCCCCCGAAAACTGACCCTTGGGATCTCAGTGGGTTTTTGCGGATACCCTATCCCCCGCGGTGGGCTGCCATTTTGCACTATCTGGGCTAACACTCTGGAACAACGTCTGGAACCTTGCTCCTGGCCTGGTTAATTAAAGAAGGGGCTTGAAACCGTCTTCTAACTAGGGTCCAGGTACCCCGCCTATGCACGGTTTCCAGACCAGATCTCCGCTGTCAGTACCGGCAGGCTCCAACCCTGTCCCGTTCCACTCTGGATTTCCCGCGACCGGACTCCCGTCGCCTTTGGACACGGTCCACTGCTTGCCACCTAGCCAGTAGACCAGGGCCACTACCCTGGCTACCTGCACTAGGCACAGACTCGAACTTTCTCCCACAGCCTGTCGCTGTCACTGTCTACAGACTTAAACTCTGACTTCCAGCAACTTCAACTTGAACTGAACTGACTGGTTCCCTCCCCCGGATCCTCAAGACTCCTAGGTGGGCACTCCCAATCTGCCTGATCCCGCCCACTGGTGTGTTCTTCCTACCCTGAGGGGGGTGGCTAGGATTTTGTGGCTGATGGAACCTGGTGTGGGATGGTGATGTGTGGGGTGTAGTGTTCTTCTGTGACCACCTGGCGGCGCCAGGGCGTCACAACAGCATTATGCTTAGATTGTTGTTAGGCTGCATAGTTGTTGTGATGTAGGGATGATCAGGCTAGAGAGGAATCCACATGTATATGCAGACTGTATTTTGTAGAGTATGTCCTCTGTTCAATGTAATGTAATGTACATGTATGCATTATGTGCTCTATACTTACTTTTTCGTTATTTGTATTCTTACAGTTTTACCATATACTCAAACACGTTCAACACTGTTAACTAATAAACAAGTTTAGACTTCTAAGAAACAGTCTGCTTACTTGCAAACAGAGAACAGGATTAGGCTGTATGTCGGAGTGCACACCGTGCAAACGTGCATGAAGACAGAACAGTAAAACAGATACTATTCACAAGAAGATAGTGGATTGGACTATATGGAGCCATTACCCCCCCACAAGGTGCAACATACAGGTACAGCAGCGGCCTCCACACAGTCACACATAAAGAGTGCATCCCCTGCAAGTGCAGCACAGATCCATCCACGCTGAAGTCCCTTCCAGCAAAGACTAAAATCTGCAAACAGGCGCGCAATGTCTGCGACCCAGGCTTCCTCAGTCAGGACGACATCCCAGGCAAGCGGCTCTAACAAGTCTTCAGCAAAAGAGTTTTCTGATCTCACTCGTGCAGAAGCGGAGGCCGCAAAAGTAAAATCCTCCTTCGCAGCACAAGAGATGCAACCAAAGCTAAGACCAGCAGATCGAGAAACAGAAAGTGCATGCCTGCAAGCATATTGAGAAGCAGAAAGAAAACGCTCGCTAGCAGAACAAGCAGCGGAGAAAGCACGCCTGCAGGCCTCTCTGGACAAACTTATTGCAGAAAGGGAGGCAGCAGCGACAATAGCCAAAGCAGAGTTCCTGGAGGCCGTGGAGTATCCTGAATCCGAGGAACGCAGCTATGTACTTGGACCAGACCTAGATCAACAGGATCTAACTCAGGGCGTCTCAGAGTATGTCTGCCAGCATCCTAGAATAGATGACAACCCTGATCCACGAGACCGACCAGCCTATACCGACTACCCGAGATCCCAACCCGATCTGCAGTACTGCAAGCAAGAAAGTATGCAACAGATCGACGTCGACCACAACTACAGTTATACAGAACAGAAGGTTCCACCTCCATTCTGACTTAGAGGGACGCCCTTTGCTTCAGAGCAGTATTATACAGACTACCCTGAGACTGAAGCTCCTAACAGGTATGATGTTGCACCACACATGCAGCACGACAACAACACACAAGCTATTATGGTGCTAACCAAGCCACCATGGACTTTGCAAAGTTCTTTGCTTGGCGAGAGTTCGTCACCAAAGGACTTGTAAAGTTCACCGATTGTGCTGAGAACTACAGGTCGTGGCGAGCCTCCTTCCCGAATGCCATCAGACACTTGGGTCTTTCTCCTAGTGAGGAGTTAGATTTTCTTGTAAAGTGGCTCAGAAGTGAATTTGTTCAACACGCCAAAAGAATCAGCGACATTAACATAAGGTATCCAGACACTGGTCTTCGTATGGTATGGGAAAGACTCGATGAACTTTATGGTTCAGTAGAAGCTATAGAAAATGCCTTGTATAAAAGAATTGATGCCTTTCCCAAAATAGTAAGCAAAGGTTACCAAAAACTCAGGGAACTAAGCGACTTGTTAGCGGAGATACAGGTTGCACAGGCAGAAGGAGATCTGCCAGGATTGACATTCCTGGACCCTGCCAGGGATGTCAATCCAATTGTTCAAAAACTTCCTTATAACCTTCAAGAGAAGTGGATCTTGCACGATTCCCGTTATAAACAGACTCATAATGTACCATTTCCTCCTTTCACAATGTTCGTAGATTATGTCACTCAACAGGCTAGAATTAGAAATGATCCCAGTTTCGATTTCACTCTGTCATGTTCCACTGCCCCTAATGTCAAGCCTTCTGAAATACCAGTAGCAGTCCATAAAAATGATGTTACCTCCACAGGTTTTCGTCACAGGGCAAGCAAGTCCTCTCAAGAAGAGATCAAACCTATGGACTTCAACAAGCAGTGTCTCCTACATCGGAAACCACATCCTCTTCTGAAATGCAGAGCCTTCAGGGAGAAGTCTCTAGAAGACCGTAAAGGTTTCCTCAAGGAAAATAACATCTGCTTCAAATGCTGTGCTACAACATCACACTTTGCCAGGAACTATGAAGCCAGTGTTATATGCACAGAATATGGTAGTGTAGATCACAATATAGCCTTACATCCTGGACCAACCTCACCGATGCCATTGCAAACAGTGGAGCACAGTGAAAAGCACATGAACACTGATATCGACACCCCAGTAGTCACCTTTCGGTGTACAGAGATCTGTAAAGGACTTGAAGGAGGAAAGTCTTGCTCAAAAATATGCCTCGTCAGAGTGTATCCAGGAGGCCATCGGGATAAGGTGATCAAGATCTATGCAATCTTAGATGATCAAAGCAACAGGTCCCTAGCTAAGTCCATCTTCTTCGACACCTTTAAGCTTGTAGGTCTCGATTTCCCCTACTCCTTGAGGACGTGTGCATGTACTGTTGAGACGGTGGGGAGGAAAGCAACCGGTTACAAAGTGGAGTCTATGGATGGTCAGACTTGTTTACCGCTGCCAACGATACTGAAGTGCAACTTGATTCCAGACAACAGGTCCGAGATACCTACACTGGAGGTAGCGGCGCAGCATTCCCATTTGAAGAGTATAGCTTACCAGATACCAGAACTGGACTCAGAAGCTCTGATAGTCTTACTCCTTGGAAGAGACATACTACGTGTTCATAAGGCTAGAAGACAGATTAACGGCCACTGGAATGCTCCCTATGCGCAGAAACCTGACCTAGGATGGGCCATTATTGGAGATGTCTGCTTAGGAGGCGTATACAAGCCGACCTCAGTCAATAGTATGCTCACCAGTACACTTGAAAATGTCCATCTCTCTTCCAGCCATGCCAGAGCAGTTTCCTGGTAAAAGAACTACCACGTAGTGCCCCCCTGTCTTGTCCTTTTGCAGATCCTTCCTGTGAAGACCACACTTGTGATAGCGAGCAAGATCACATAGGATGTACAGTTTTCCACAGGACAAGAGAAGACAACAAGACAGCAATGTCCATAGAAGACAGACTGTTCTTGGACATCATGGAGCAAGAAATAGTAAAAGACGAGTCAAGAAGTTGGGTCGCACCTCTACCATTCAGACCCCAGAGACGACGTTTACCCAACAACAGAGAACCTGTCTACGGTCGATTTCTCTCCCTGAAACACAGACTTCAAAGGTCCCCAGATATGAGAGAACATTTCTTTGCCTTCATGGAGAAGATATTCAAGTGTAGCCATATAGAAATTGCACCCCCACTCCAAGACTATGAGGAGTGCTGGTACTTATCCATTTTCGATGTGTATCATCCTAAGAAACCATGTCAGATAAGAGTAGTATTTGACTCAAGCGCCAGATGTGAAGGTGTTTCACTAAATGATGTCCTACTATCTGGCCCAGACCTCAATAACAAACTTCTGGAAGTCCTTTTCTGCTTCCACAGAGAGAAGGTGGCATTTATGGCAGACATACAACAGATGTTTCACTGCTTTCTTGTCAAAAAGGAACACAGAAACTACTTGAGGTTCTTCTGGTATCATGACAATGACCCCGATAAAGACATCACAGAGTACAGGATGAGAGTTCACATCTTTAAAATGAAAAAGGAGAGGGCGCTCCTGTGTGGAACCTTAAAAGCACAAGATTTAAGTGGTGTGAGATACACACTCACCTGATAGTGTTGTACAGCAGGTACAACACTGTATGATGCTGAAGGGGGAATCCTGGTTCACCGCTCCTCATCAGCGGGGATCCCGTCTTCTATGACCCGCAGGAATCTGCTCACACGATCGGAACGTCCCCGTGTAGTGTGAAGCCGCCGGACCGGCGTCTGACAGCAGCTCCTCCTACGAGACGGATGGTCCCATGATCCCGGTAGCAGTGATTCACCAGCCCCTTGCATACACATCAAATGGATCGCAGGATCCTGATCTGGCTGCAGCAGCCCCGTGAGCTCCCAGAGGGAGATAATTTAGTGGAGAGCAAAAAAAAAGGGGGGAAAATACCACGGCTACCTAAGGAAGGGGGGAGGATGTACCCCCGTAACGCATAGTGGCATATTAATCCTTAATAAATCTTCATCAATAATCTTATCACTACCTTCTTCTGGGCAGCGCGGCCGATACCGTGGTATTTTCCCCCTTTTTTTGCAGTTCACATCTTTGGGAACAGTCCTTCTCTTGCAGTTGCCATCTATGATCTCAGACATACAGCTAAAGAAGGTGAAGCAAGGTACGGGTCAGATGTTAGATCCTTTGTGGAAAAAGATTTCTATGTGGATGACTGCCTAAAATCCACACCCACCAGTGAAGCTGGAATCAGTCTCCTTAGAAGAGCTCAAGAAATGCTCGCCCTGTCTAATTTGATGTTGTACAAGATCACTTCCAACAGCAAAGAATTAATGGAAGCTTTTCCCTCTCAAGACTACTCAAGTGATTTGAAGGACTTGGACCTAAGCACCAACTCCCTACCCATTCAGCGGAGTCTTGGTTTGCTCTGAAATTTGAAGGTGGATGCATTCACTTTCCAACCTACAAAGAAAACAGGGTGCACATATGCCCAATAAATATTCATGTATTCAATAAAGTTGGGTGCTACAACTATGAGGGAATATAAAAATTGTACAAGAAGAAAAAAGACCTCAATAGAAACATGTGCACACCAACATGTATAAAGGTATACATTTTATTTTGTCCAAAAAACGCATACAAAACACAGTGATAGTAAAAACCATTAAAAACAGAGCAGCCCATGTCCCAGATAACACACATAAGCATATGGTGTATACATATTGTAACAAATATCCGGTCCCTTACAGCAGATAGATATCCAATTATATATACTCTCTAGACATATGTTATGCAAGGTAGTTACAGTGGAATAGCAATATAGTACAAAGGATCAGTTGTTGTGGCCAAGATCACAATAAGACAATGAGATATAGTGATGGAGATAAAAAAAACTCCTAGATGTCTAGTATAGGAAATAACCTCTGTGAGGTGGCATGGTAAGCAATACAACTAAAAACATAACCAGTATAACCCATCACATCAATTGTCAAATATAAGGCAAAACTGATCCTAGGACACAGTTTGCAAAGTAGTTCCTGAGCAAAAGCAGTAGATAAGAATATCCGAAACATGTCAGTGACCAATATAAGCTGAAATATAGAATCCAGTCTTGTTCAGGAACCAACATAATTATTTGTATTTTTTTACATTGTCCTGGTCTTACACAATGCACCTGGTTTGGTGGTGGGTTTCAGGCCAGTGAAGAACAGGGATAGCAAGGGACAGCCACCCGGAGCGGGGGGTGTTCAAAACATTATAATACCCTCCGCAGTCAGGCAGGAGAAATTGAGGATCATCTAGCTCCTCTAAGATCATCTAGAGTGTATCTAACTATCATCCTATTCCTGCACGCCTTTCCTGCTCTTCATTAGACCTCTCACTAATACACTGTCATGTGTTTTATATGTTATTTGACATTGGTGTTGTGGCGCCCCTGACCTGGTCAGGCACCACTGAGTACTGCACCCATGCTGGGGACAGTACAATACAGGTAATCCAGAAGGCTGACCGAGGTGTGACTACACAGGCGCATAGTGATCAGGTCTCACACATGTACCTATGAGAGGACCCCTGGGGATCCCAGGAGGGGGAAAAGCCTTCACCTTCACTGGAATAGTGGAGGGGGCCAAAAGCCTTCATCTCCTCTCAAGGGGTGTGGTAAGAGAGCCTGGTTGCTAGGTGGCGTAGGCAAGAACAGGAGAGGAGGAGCAGTGAGCCGGTCCAGTGCAGAGTCCAGGGAGCTCCGAGAGGAGCTGACCCCTACCCCTGGGGCTGTTGCAGTCTGACAGCGCCCGCGCAGTGGCTACCGACGGGGGAGAACGGTCACCTAGGAGTGCTACCCGAAACCCGTCTCCAGCTAAAGAGAGAGCACAGAGTGGGAAGTAAGGAGACTGCTAGGGAGTACCAGGCCCAAACGGGCGGCAGATCCCGGAGCGGGGATAGATCCATCTTTCCTTGCTAAACCTGCCGGTGTGGGGCCCTCAAAGCCCACACCACAACACCTAAAAGCCGCAGCCACGTAGCCACAGTTAGGGCCCATAGTTCACAGGAGGCAAGCAGCTGGAGTGATCTGGCCCAGGCAACAAGCAAACGGCAAACGAAGGGGAGAGAGGCTTCAGCAACTTCCCTGGGTGACCCCCATAGGGACTAAAAGTCGGGGTTACCCCAAACCACCAAGGGCTAAGGAAGGCGAGTTGGTAGTCACCATCAGAAGTCAGCCTGAAGGATACCTGGTTCCAGCCTGGTTCATCCCAGCTACGCCCGGGTTACTCACCCTGCCATCAACTGTGAGTAAAACCCCTGAAAGACATCCTGCTTGTGTGGAGTTATTCTGCGCCTTGTGGTTCTACACGCCTATACAGGGCCCTGGGGCTTGCCTCACTCTCAGGAGGCTATCCCAACTGACTGCACACACCATCAGCCCCAGGCGACCCTCAACCTGCAGTGGCGGTCACCACTGACCGCAATTCTGAGAGTGGCGTCACGACAAATAGAAGATTTCCTACCTGTGACAGGATTCAGCAGAGTGGAGTCCCTGAAGGTAATGCACCGACACAGCGTTCTCGGGGCTTCACATCTGGCGTCACGAACAGGATTGCGGTCAGTGGTGACCGCCACTGTAGGTTGAGGGTCGCCTGGGGCTGATGGTGTGTGCAGTCAGTTGGGATAGCCTCCTGAGAGTGAGGCAAGCCCCAGGGCCCTGTATAGGCGTGTAGAACCACAAGGCGCAGAATAACTCCACACAAGCAGGATGTCTTTCAGGGGTTTTACTCACAGTTGATGGCAGGGTGAGTAACCCGGGCGTAGCTGGGATGAACCAGGCTGGAACCAGGTATCCTTCAGGCTGACTTCTGATGGTGACTACCAACTCGCCTTCCTTAGCCCTTGGTGGTTTGGGGTAACCCCGACTTTTAGTCCCTATGGGGGTCACCCAGGGAAGTTGCTGAAGCCTCTCTCCCCTTCGTTTGCCGTTTGCTTGTTGCCTGGGCCAGATCACTCCAGCTGCTTGCCTCCTGTGAACTATGGGCCCTAACTGTGGCTACGTGGCTGCGGCTTTTAGGTGTTGTGGTGTGGGCTTTGAGGGCCCCACACCGGCAGGTTTAGCAAGGAAAGATGGATCTATCCCCGCTCCGGGATCTGCCGCCCGTTTGGGCCTGGTACTCCCTAGCAGTCTCCTTACTTCCCACTCTGTGCTCTCTCTTTAGCTGGAGACGGGTTTCGGGTAGCACTCCTAGGTGACCGTTCTCCCCCGTCGGTAGCCACTGCGCGGGCGCTGTCAGACTGCAACAGCCCCAGGGGTAGAGGTCAGCTCCTCTCGGAGCTCCCTGGACTCTGCACTGGACCGGCTCACTGCTCCTCCTCTCCTGTTCTTGCCTACGCCACCTAGCAACCAGGCTCTCTTACCACACCCCTTGAGAGGAGATGAAGGCTTTTGGCCCCCTCCACTATTCCAGTGAAGGTGAAGGCTTTTCCCCCTCCTGGGATCCCCAGGGGTCCTCTCATAGGTACATGTGTGAGACCTGATCACTATGCGCCTGTGTAGTCACACCTTGGTCAGCCTTCTGGATTACCTGTATTGTACTGTCCCCAGCATGGGTGCAGTACTCAGTGGTGCCTGGCAGGCAGGAGAAATTGAGGATCATCTAGCTCCTCTAAGATCATCTAGAGTGTATCTAACTATCATCCTATTCCTGCACGCCTTTCCTGCTCTTCATTAGACCTCTCACTAATACACTGTCATGTGTTTTATATGTTATTTGACATTGGTGTCGTATATTGTTTTTACTGAATAATATTAAAGGATATTTTTTTATAGAGGTTTGTTTAGGTGGTTTCTTTTGAATCTTACCTTGTGAGTTTATCACAGTTGTGGTTCTATTATCGTTTGACATATCGTAGCGTGTGACAGCTACGAGCGACTGTTAATGAGCAAAAATACTCAAATTATCGTTGCTCGTTGACACGTCGTTCATTTTCAAAATATCGGTCAAATTCCTGGATGCAGATTGTTCGTCATTCCTGAGGCAGCACACATTGCTCCATGAGACACCTCGGGAACAACGAACACAGCTTACCTGCGTCCCGCCGGAAATAAGGAAGGAGGTGATCGGGATGTTAAGTCCCGCTCATCTCCGCCCCTCGGTGTCACGTCCCCATCGGAGTCCGCTCCTGCGACTTCTGCTCCAATCGCCAGATGATGCCATGTTCCCACCATGGATAGTGCTGGTGATGGGAGAGGAGTCGGTATTCGTGGCTCTGCGGAGCACAGGCTCCGCTCATCCACTAGGCTGGGTTTCCCTGGAACCTGTAGTACCACTGGCTGACTGTAGGTGGCATGTGTCTTCCAGCTGAGGTTGCCAACATTCACCTGCAGCCAATGGGAAGACACCACACCCTTCTTATTCCCCCTCCTGTCACATGACCACTGCCAGAGATAGTTCTGTACTCCTGGCTCGCTCATGTGCGGTTTGTATTTTGATTCCTGTATGCTGAGCTTTGCTTGTTGTTTGACTACCCTCCTGCCTGTCGTTTTTGTACCTTGCTGCCAGTTCCGGATTTGACCTCTGCTTTGTCTCCTTACTACGCCCTTGCCTGCTGATTCTGTTCATGTTTAGCATCTCTCGGTTTTTGACCCTGCCTGACGACCACGGACTACAGCCTACAACAGGTAGTGATCTCTGGGGCTCTGTGTAATTCAAAATCCCTGCATAGGGGTTAAAGGGTTGCAGAGTTCTTGGAGTCCTGCTTTGTGAGCGGCTTTTCTCTAGACTCCCCTTACAGCCAGTCTGAGTCTGTGGCTCCAATCAGGCATTACACTTGGCTTCTATTGGGAGGCCGCTGTGTGACGTCGCTGTGACGCCAAACGTCCCTCCCCCTTCAGGAACAGGATGTTCGCTGCCCACAGCGAGGTAGTTCAGGAGGTAAGTACATGTGACAGGGGTGACTGACTTTGTGCGACACGGGCAACAAATTGCCTGTGACGCACAAACGATGGGGGCGGGTACGATCGCACATGCTATCGCACGATAAATCGACGTGTGTAACGGGGCCTTAACAAAGTTCTAACCATTCGCATCTTTTTCCAACAATATATATCTTTTTCCTTTTTTACTTCTTCACAATCTGACATACCGGTACGTCATAGGTTGCTTGTGTGTCAGCATATTACCACTCGTATGTCGGCTGATCTGATTGAGCGAATTGTACAGCAAACAGGCCTAGATTGATTGGAGATCTACCTGCGCCTGCTAACTAGTTAAATACTGCTGTATCAAAGTATAAAATAAATTAATCTGATTGATTGAAGGGCGTAACAAGAAAAATCAAAACACCAGAATTACATTTATTCGTCACCGCAACATTGCAATAAAACAGATTGAGGGAAGAAAAAACATCGTACATACACAAAAAGGGTATGATTAAAAATGTCAGCTCAGGACACAAATAAGCCGACACTGAGTCCCAGATCCCGAAAAATGAGAACATTACAAGTCTCAGAAAATGGTGACAACAGTGCAATTATTTTATTTCCCAAATTTCTGGATTTTTTTTCCCCACCTCTTAAAGGTAGGGTCTCGCGTTTTTTTATTTTTGTATTAATAATAGTGATTATGAAATTAAGTATTTTTAATATAAAATAAGTTAATTGTTTATTTAGTTTTTATTTAATTCTAGTTTTACTGACGCATTGGGGGCTGCCATTTTAGATTTGCTGTGAGTAACGACAGTTACTCACCTCCTTTATGGCAGCCCTCTGTGCATTGACCCTGATTGTCAGGCTCCGACCCCTATACTTAACAAACAAACAGCGTCTGCTGTCACAGCAGAGGGAATAGATTGCCACCATCTTTGTGAAACTCAGCGTATGCTGTGTGCTCCACGTTCCCCCAGTCACCCATCGGGGATGGATGGGGTGAGTACCGGTTCCAGGCACCGTAACTTATCCTGGCGTGCTGCTTCCCACTCTGTCGCTCATCTCACACCCCCTCCACTCACTCCCTTACTCCCCCGCTGCTCACCCACCCCCTGCATGTGCTCACCTCGGGCCTTCGCTGCTATGTACTGTGATCGCTGACAGGACAGGCTGCCAGGGGTGCAGGCTTTAGTTGAGTGCTTGCAGCTGGAAGTGGTGATCGCAGCATAACATCTGTAGTGCAGTGCCGCTCAGGCAGCAGATCACCTCTCCTCGCTGCCTGTCACCTCGGAGCACCGATCCCAGCCGGCAGCACAGTAGATGGGGGCACGGGAAACAGTCAGCAGGGTATTGGAAAACAGTCAGCAGGGCATTGGGATACAGTGCAGCGTGGGATACAGTGGAGCACTATGCAGCTGGCCTTAGTGACACTTTAGACATATTAGGATCACTTTGTGGCCACCAACAAAATGGCTCCACACTGTGACCCTAAACTTCGTTCCCTCTTATTCTTTTGGAAACATGCAGATTGGGAGAGGGAGGTGACATCACACACAGGAAAGCAGATTCCACCCACTTTTACTGCAGCTGTAATGTGAGCTAGTTATACAGTAGCTCTGCAGCAGGATTTCAGCAGCTGCTCCCCTTAGTGTTTAAAAAAATATCAAACTTTTATTTTTTTTTATATTTTTCTCAATTAAAAACAAATATTTAAACATAACATTTAAAACATTAAGAAGAAAAGGGAAGTCCAGCGCAGTCCATAAATTAAAACATCCAAGTTTATTGAAGATAATAAAAATTCCAGCAAGTAGCAGCTCATGTCATAGTAATCCAGTTAGAACAACACGTTTCAACGACAGGTGTTAACCATGTTCCAATAGAATTTTTATTATTATTTTCAATAAACTTGGATGTTTTAATTTATGGACTGCGCTGGACTTCCTGGTGGCCAACCATTCCGTGCGCTGCACCTGTCTATCAACAAGTACCTGATCGGTGAGCTGGACATTTTCTATTTACGTATTAAAACATTAATACTTTATATTTTTTAAAAACTCAAACTATACATACTTAGTATCTACGAACTCGTACGGACCTGGAGAATCATACTGCCGAGTCAACTTTACCAAATTATGAATATGGTGAATAAAAAGGGCCAAAAATAATTGTGGAATTGCTCTTTTTTTGAAAATTCAGCGTATTTCGTATTTAGAATTTTTTTCATATTTTACAGGTCCATATGTTGTAGAAAGAATGGTGCCATTCAAAAGTACAACTCGTACAACAAAAAAACAAGTCCCAAATGGCTATATTGATGGAAAAATAAAAAAGTTTTATGGCAGTTGAAAGAAAAGGAGAAAAAAAAGGAAAAATTTAAATCACTGGGTAGGAAGGGGTTAAAGGCCTGACATAATTAATCCTTTTCTAGGCTTGATATGAACTTGTACATCTACCATTTTGGGGTGGAGGCAAGGTTTTGATTCACTCTTATTGTCAAAAAAACCCTTAATTCTGGTGTTTAGATATTTTTTCTTTCTAGGCCGTATACAGTTCAGATTAATTTATTTAATAGTTTGATCGACCTTTTATGTGGCGCCCCTGAGGCTTCCGTCGCCACAGAGGTACTGCACCTCAGCCAGAGGTGTGGTATCCCATCCCGGGTAAGAATGGGGTCAACTACCAGTTCACAGACAAAACTTGCACACACCAATTGGTAGGCATACACCAGGTCAGGGATAGCGGCAGTAACCCCCATAGATGTTTAGCTCATGGGGCCATAAGTCCCATTCATTGGTCCCAATGGTGTGGGTGGGGCCTAGCCAGGGGGTGTGTGGGAGGAGTCAGAAAGAGTGAGTAGAAAAAGGGAACTAGGAAGTTCAAGTTTAGTCAGTCTGTCAGGCAGTGGGCTGTCAGGAGAGGACAGCAGATAGAGAAGGCAGAGACAGAAGGAGGTTCCTGGTGGAGATCCTGGGGTCTTGCTAGGCCCAGGTGACACCGAAAGAAGAGATTCCAGGGCCACGGAAGGGCAATTGTCCCGTGACCTGTTCCACTAGAAAGATTGGGTGGAGGGATCAGGCTGCAAATCAGGGACGATCCCTAGACTGAGGGAAGAAAGACATTTCCTTAAAGTGAAACCGAAGGCCTGGGAGATCGTTGTAGGCGCCCAGGGCCACAGCACGCCACAGATCACCGGTAAAGGGGGCAAGATACAACTGAGGTCAGCCACCTTTGTACAGGCCCCTGTGGTGGAGGCGCAAGACAATCCAAAAACAGTTGAGCGCTGTGAGAAAGCCAGAGAAAGGACACATAGAGAGGTGAACCGGGACTGACCCTTGACCTATTCGGGATCGGCGGAGGTCCTTGACAGCGGATCCTGGCATTCCGTGGGTAACCGGTCAACTGCAGTACTGAGACTGAACAGTGAGTAAAACATCTTAACTGCAAGCTCTGTGTCGTCTGGTTTATCCTGCACCTCGTTAACAAACACCATAGACTTTACCAAGCACCAAAAGGTTGCCCCGGGGTACCCACTCTACCTGTGGAGAGCAAGAAACACCTCAGCTGCCATAACATCAGCCCCGGAGGTCCCTTCCAGCAGCTGCGGCTCCATAGCCACAAATTACCACAGGTGGCGTCACGAATCTTATATAAACTTTATCATCTACCCCCATACCGCCACATTTTATTGACTCCACCAGGGTCACGAAGTCGGGCCCCGCCACCGCTGACTACCCCGGACTAGTCCGGCCCGACACCAAGTCACCTAAGGCCATGGGGTGGGCGAGTCATTTACGCATTCAGTGTCACCAAACCTGTTCAGTTAAGTGTCAGATCGGTGAGGCATTCGGCACCGGCAATATACAGACATCATTGTTAACATACAGGTCACTCTCTGTAACCAGATTTGCCGTCTAAAAATGTGAGGGAAGGTAAATTTGTTACTTGATATCTTCTTGGATAGTGGAACCATGGGGTTGTCACAGATAAAATATAGAGCTACATTGTCAATGAGTCAGTAAGGGCGCTCTCACACATCCGGCTTTTCGCCAGTTTGTCGGTTCCGGCGCATGCCAGTACAGTGTATACAGTACAGTGGCAGCGCTGTAACGTCCGAGTCACATGCTCCAGTCACATGACAGCATGTGACCGGAGCTTGTCGCGCTGCCACTGTACTGTATACACTGTACTGGTGTGTGCCGGAACAGGCAAACCGGCAAAAAGCCGGATGTGTGAGAGCGCCTTAAGAAAACAATTCAAAGTACCAAATCAGGAAACGAAAAATATGTTCAAGAGGCAGAATATCAGGGCAGGAAGAAGACTGAAGAGCGTGGTCAGGAACAAGACAAGTCTTTACCATAAATCACAAGAAAGAAACAATTCTGCTCACAAAGGAAATCACAAATACCCATTGCTGAGGCCCCAGATAGAGAGGAATGGGAACCATAAATATCAGATCGATTTTGAAAAGTGCTGTTATCTTTTAATAAATGTTCATTGTTATTTTATACATTCTCATCCTTGTCTTTATCATGACAGGAGCAACAACAATGTTTTTGTTTACTTTAATTTTTAGACTCCTGTAACGGGGTCCTTCTCCCATATCACACAATCAACAGAATGAGAGATGGCTGTACAATCCAAAGAGCATTTATTCTAAGCAAGTCAAGTAGTCCATAACATAATCCACAAAATAGAGGGTAAAATTAGTCCAGTAACACAAATATAGTCCGGTAAGCGATAAATGTCCAGGTCTCTCTCTCTGAGAAGTCCCAACTTCTCCCAGAGGTTCAATCCTTCTCCTGCTTCACTCTTGAAGTTCTCAAACAGACTGCCCATTTCTTCAGGTAAGCAGAGAGTTTAGGTGGATCTCATGCCACCTCCCCGACTTAGAACAAAAGCCTGGCAGGGGAGGAATTAAACCTGCAAATGGGACAATGTACACACAAAGAACACAAAATGGAGAGTGAACCACGCCCAAACATAAACCCACACAAAATGGTATACAATCCATAATATTCCACCATCACAACCTCTCCCTCCTTCTGAATAAGTGAGTATGCCATGAGGTCTACACAGACCTCTGGCCATCTCACTTAAGTCCATGTTGCTCAGCTGTGGATAGTCTATGGTTCTTCTTGGCGAGACAGTCCATCAGCGTTTTGGTGTTGGCTTCCACGCTTGTATTGAATGGAGAAGCTGTAGATAGTCCCTTGTGCAGCAGTAGGGTTGGAAGGACAAGCTTCCCTTTGTGTCCTCCTTCACTCAAACTGTGTTTACTGCACTCACAAATCGACATTGTAGATCTCCCACATCATTTCCAAAGAGAATAACTGCAGGCAGGCCGCTCATCCCTCCAACCACCCATTGCTTGACCCCAAAGCCAAAGTCCAGATCAACAGTCGCCTTTGGGATATTCCTTTTTTGTCCTCCAACCAATTCAGTAACAATCCCTGGTCCATGATGTATCGCCTCTGGCCGAATCACCCGAGGATCAGCTATTGTGAGAAATGCCCCTCAGTCACAAAATCCAATAACTCTCTGTCCATCCAGCACAACCTCCTGTAAGTGCTTACTTTGATGGTGAGAGGAACTCGGGGCTGTGGCTCGCACCCCATAAACCCCTAGTGGCCGACCATGAGTGTCTGAGTTATTAGGCAAGTCAACTTGAAGGGGTGAAAACTCTTCCCACCTTGTATTCAGCTGTAGAGAACCAACAGGTTGATTTGGTGCAAAGTCATTCCTCAATCGACCAGCAGGGCAAGGGTTTTGCAAATGCCCAGGCTGCCCACATCGATAACATCTCCTCTGCGTCGGACTCCTTCTAATGTGCATTCTGGAGAAGGCAGTAGGAGAACCTTGTGACAAAGGCCGGAGGCCATACACTCCAACAGGGGCATCTATGGTGCAGGGGTCAGTGGTACACTCCGGTATTGGTGGTGGTAACTCTTCCTCAGATGGGATGGAATGCACAAAATGCACCTGACGAGATGGAGGTGCGAGGGGGTCCCTCCGAGTCCTTTCGGGACAACTGGATTGTAGGTGCACAGGTTGTCTGCACCCATAACATCACCTCTCTGTGATTCCCCCAGAGCGTGGTCGGAACTGTTGGGGCCCAGGATTGTGAGCCATGGTTGTCATCGGCCTGTGGCTGGTTGGAGGGGCAGATATAACTGGAGAGGGCCGGGGAGCAGGAGCAGGCTGTGTCTTATTGTCCAGAAGCCCCCTCCATTGCGGTCGGATAGTAAGGGCCTCATCAGCCAGGGCAGCAGCTCTATCCAAGGTGTGCGGTGTGCGCTCTCTGACCCACTCCCGTATTTCTAAGGGACACTTGTAAAGAAATTGTTCTATAAGAAATACCTGTATAACGTCTTCCACAGTGAAGGCGTCTTCCGCTTCCAGCCATCTCCGATATGCCTGGGACATCTTATGGGCATACATCCTAAACGATCCCCCCATGGGGCATGGGAGGTCTCAGACTAGTGATGAGCGAGTACTAAAAAGCTCGGGTGCTCGAAGCTCGGGCCGAGCCTCCCAAGATACTCGTGTACTCGGCCCGAGCAACGAGCCCAATGTTATCCTATGGGAGACCCGAGTATTTTTGTGAAATGACCCCCCGGCAGCATGGAGAAACCCTAAAAATGTCACAAAAGTCTCAGAAGAGTGCTCAAATGACATGGCAACAGCATGGGGAAGACCCCTTGAAGCATTTATCACTGAAAAGTCACAGCTGTGAACAATTTTGTCCGCGTTTTACGCCATTTTTACGGACTCACCAGAAAACCTTCCAAAATGACCCCAAAATGATTTTTCATGGCGGAAATGTTAAGGGCACATACCCAATAGTGAGATAGAGCTGGTGTATGTTACTTTTTGAGATTAATACATGAAAGATTTTACGTGAAAACATTGTGTGGCACTCCGATGTCCCTGAGAAGAGACGTACATGAAGGCCTCTTGAGTCTAATGTGCCCATTTTGAGGAAGTGAGTCTTTGTAGTATTTTCCTTTGCCAGGGCAGTCCAAAATTGTGAGGTTCACCAATGCCCCTGCATACAGACGTGCATGAGGGCCTGTAAACCTGAAGTGCCCATTGTAAGGAAGTGGGTCTATTGTAGTATAGCCCTTAGGCAGGGCAGCCAAAAATTGGGAGGCTCCACATTGTCCCTGGATAGAGACGTGCATGATGGCCTGTAAACCTGAAGTGCCCATTGTAAGGAAGTGGGTCTATTGTAGTATAGCCCTTAGGCAGGGCAGCCAAAAATTGGGAGGCTCCACGTTGTCCCTGGATAGAGACGTGCATGAGGGCCTGTAAACCTGAAGTGCCCATTGGAAGGAAGTGGGTCTATTGTAGTATAGCCCTTAGGCAGGGCAGCCAAAAATTGGGAGGCTCCACGTTGTCCCTGGGTAGAGACGTGCATGAGGGCCTCAAAACATTAAGTGTCCATTGTCAGGAAGTGGGTGTATTATAGTATAGCCCTTAGGCAGGGCAGCCAAAAATTGGGAGGCTCCACGTTGTCCCTGGGTAGAGACGTGCATGAGGGCCTCAAAACATTAAGTGTCCATTGTCAGGAAGTGGGTGTATTATAGTATAGCCCTTAGGCAGGGCAGCCAAAAATTGGGAGGCTCCACGTTGTCCCTGGGTAGAGACGTGCATGAGGGCCTCAAAACATTAAGTGTCCATTGTCAGGAAGTGGGTGTATTATAGTATAGCCCTTAGGCAGGGCAGCCAAAAATTGGGAGGCTCCACGTTGTCCCTGGGTAGAGACGTGCATGAGGGCCTCAAAACATTGTTCCCATTGCAAAGGAGCGGGTCTCCTGTCGTTGTAATGTCCATTCTGCAAAGAATGGGCGAAAAAATTTACCACTGGGGGTATACCTGAAACAAAGGCCTAAGTATTGCAATTTGTAACGGTCATCATCATGGTGGCGCATGAGGAGAAGGAGGAGCAGTCCAGCGATTATCCAAAGTCCAGAAGTGTGTACCCATGGGTGAGTGGAGGTACATGGCAAACTTTAAATTCCGCTCTCATTTGCTGGTGGTGTGGTGAAGTCTGGCCCAATCCAACCCTTGTTCATCTTGATCAGAGTCAGCCTGTCAGCATTTTCAGTTGACAGGCGGGTGCGTTTATCTGTAATGATTCCACCTGCGGCACTAAAAACACGCTCTGACAAAACGCTAGCAGCAGGGCAGGCCAGGACTTCCAAGGCGTAGAGAGCCAATTCATGCCACGTGTCCAGCTTGGATACCCAATAATTGTAAGGCACAGAGGAATGTCGGAGTACAGTTGTTCGATCTGCAAGGTACTCCTTCAGCATCTGGGCAAACTTAGGATTTCTTGTGGCACTACCCCGCACCTCAGGGGCTGTGGTACGTGAGGGGCTGAGAAAACTGTCCCACATCTTAAAGACTGTTCCCCTACCTCTGGCGGATTGGACTTGTGCCTCTCTCGGCTGTACGCCTCGGTTGTCCACTGATTCATGACCTATGCCGCTAGCGTTTTGTGAGGGGAATGCTTTGCCTACTTCCGTGACTATGGCCTTCCGGAACTGCTGCATTTTGGTTGACCTCTCCTCCACGGGAATAAGAGACAAAAAGTTCTCCTTGTAGCGTGGGTCTAACAGTGTTACCAACCAGTAATGATTGTCGGCCAAGATGTTCTTAACGCGAGGGTCACGAGACAGGCAGCTTACCATAAAGTCAGCCATGTGCGCCAGACTCTTAACAGCCAGGACTTCAGTAGCCTGACCAACAAGATGACTGAACATGCTGTCCTCCTCCTCCTCCTCCTCCTCCTCCTCCTCCTCATCTACCCTGTCCTCTGGCCAGCCACGCTGAACCGAGGATATGACTGGTGTGCATGTCATATCCTCAATTTGGCCGGACAGTTGCTCCATGTCTTCATCCTCCTCCTCGTCATAGTCCTCCACTGCACGTTGTGATGAGACGAGGCTGGGCTGTGTGTTATCATCACCCACACCCACTACTGTTTCTTGCTGCAACTCATCGCGCTCCGCCTGCAATGCATCATGTTTGTTTTTCAGCAGAGACCGTTTTAGAAGGCAGAGTAGCGGTATGGTGACGCTAATAATGGCGTCATCACCACTCACCATCTTGGTGGAGTCCTCAAAGTTTTGGAGGATGGTACATAGGTCTGACATCCATCTCCACTCCTCAGGTGTTATGTGTGGAGTTTGACCCATTTCCCGACGGCTTAGGTGATGCAGGTACTCAACAACTGCCCTCTTCTGCTCACATATCCTGACCAACATGTGCAGAGTTGAATTCCAACGCGTGGGGACATCACACACCAGTCTGTGAGCCGGAAGATGCAAACTGCGCTGAAAGCCGGCAAGGCCGGCTGAAGCAGTAGGTGACTTTCGAAAATGTGCAGACAGGCGGCGAACTTTTACCAGCAGATCAGACAGCTCTGGGTATGACTTTAGAAACCGCTGAACCACGAGGTTGAGCACATGGGCCACGTATGGAACATGTGTCAGCTGGCCTCGCCTCAAAGCCGCCACCAGGTTCCGGCCATTGTCACACACGACCTTTCCTGGCTTTAGGTTCAGAGGTGTGAGCCAGTGATCTGCCTGCTGTTTCAGAGCTGTCCACAGCTCTTCTGCATTGTGGGGTTTGTCACCTATGCAGATTAGCTTCAGCACAGCCTGTTGCCGCTTCGCCGAGGCAGTGCTGCAGTGCTTCCAGCTTGTGACTGGTGTGGAGGGTACAGTGGATGAGGATGCGCAGGAGGAGGAGGAGGCTGAAGAGCATGACATTCCGGAGCTGTAGAGTGTGGGTGAAACACTGACTGAGGTAGGGCCTGCAAACCTTGGTGTGGGAAGGACGTGTTCCGTCCCTCGCTCAGACTGGGTCCCAGCTTCCACAATATTAACCCAGTGTGCCGTCAACGAGATGTAGCGGCCTTGCCCACAAGCACTTGTCCACGTGTCTGTGGTTAGGTGGACCTTGGGTGAAACAGCGTTGTTCAGGGCACGTGTGATGTTTTGTGACACGTGGTTATGCAACGCGGGGACGGCACACCGGGAGAAATAGTGGCGGCTGGGGACCGAGTAACGTGGGACAGCTGCCGCCATCAGGTCACGGAATGCTTCTGTCTCCACCAGCCTAAAAGGCAACATTTCCAGCGCAAGCAGTCGCGAAATGTTAGCATTTAGAACTGTGGCATGTGGGGTGTTGGCAGTGTATTTGCGCCTGCGTTCAAAGGTTTGCTGAATGGATAACTGAACGCTGCGCTGGGACAAGGACGTGCTTGATGATGGTGTTCTTTCTGCGTAGGCAACTGCAGGTGGAGGAGGCTTGTTCGCAGGCAGCATGGACAGGGGATTGGCTCGCATGCACAACCAGCGAAGACGTAGCAGTGACATCAGCAAGCACTGCTCCTCGACTCTGTTGTACTTCCCACAAAGTCGGGTGCTTGGCTGACATGTGCCTGATCATGCTGGTGGTGGTCAGGCTGCTAGTTTTGGTACCCCTGCTGATGCTGGCACGGCAGGTGTTGCAAATGGCCTTTTTTGAATCATCTGGATCCAACTTAAAAAACTGCCAGACTCGGGAAGACCTAACATTTGTACAGGCACCTTGTGTCATCGTGTTGTTCCGGGGAACGGTTGCCTGACTTCTGCCTGGGGCCACCACCCTGCTTCTTACTGCCTGTTGTGATGCTACGCCTCCCTCCCCCTGTGCACTGCTGTCCTCGCTCTGCATATCCTCCTGCCAGGTTGGGTCAGTTACTGGATCATCAACCACGTCGTCTTCCTCTTCCGCACCTTGCTCCTCCTCCTGACTTCCTGACAATTGTGTCTCATCATCGTCCACCACTTGTTGAGACACGTTGCCAACTTCGTGAGAACGTGACTGCTCAAATATTTGGCCATCTGTACAGACGATCTCCTCATGACCCACTTCAATATGAGCTGGCGAGAGGCCAGAATGTGTGAATGGAAACGTGAACAGCTCTTCCGAGTGTCCAAGTGTGGGATCATTAATGTCCGAGGAGGACGTGTACTCAGCCTGGTGGTAGGAAGGAGGATCAGGTTCAGAAATGTGCGGTGCAGTATCACGGCTACTGACACTTGACCGTGTGGACGACAGAGTGTTTGTGGTGGTGCCAATCTGACTGGAAGCATTATCTGCTATCCAACTAACAACCTGTTGACACTGGTCTTGGTTCAAGAGCGGTGTACTGCTGCGGTCCCCAAGAATTTGGGACAGGACGTGCGAGCGACTAGATGTGGCCCTTTGTTGTGGCGAAATTAGAGCTTGCCCACGACCTCGGCCTCTGCCTGCACTACCATCACGTCCACTTCCTTGTTCCTTGCCAATGCCCTTGCGCATTTTGCAATGCTGTGCA
Source organism: Anomaloglossus baeobatrachus (assembly GCF_048569485.1). NCBI lineage: Eukaryota > Metazoa > Chordata > Amphibia > Anura > Aromobatidae > Anomaloglossus > Anomaloglossus baeobatrachus. Next base: position 515,205,441 of record NC_134357.1, read on the forward strand.
CTGCTGACGTGTATATTCACTACTTGTGCGTTATATCAAAGTTTGTGGAAATTGCACACAAGTGCACCTGTACGCTGCCACCAACAGGCACACACGTGCGGTTTTAAAAACCAAGCACGGACGCAATAAGAACCTAACAGGTTTTTTTGGGGAGCGACAATTACAGACAAGTCAGACACTATCTGGACTGTTTTACACTGTGTACACCAGCCCCAGATATGATGAAGGCTGGTATACGGTCACCACTACCCTGCCTGCCTGCCTGCCTGTATACTGGTACAATAGTCCTGACAAGGACTCTTCTGGTCACTAGCCTGTATTCAGACCTGGCTATACCCTGCCTGTATATAGCAACAATAGTCCTTAGAAGGACTCTGCTACTGTACTCCGACCTGGCTATACCCTGCCTGCCTGTATACAACTAGAATAGTCCTGAGAAGGACTTTTGGTCACACTGTTTGCAGCCCTGCAACTGAAAAAGCTATAAAGGGACGCAAAGCTTTCCCTGAATCAGCGACACTCTCCCTGCACTGACTGTCTGGATAGCAGTGAGCAGAGCACAGCGCGCCGGCCGGTATAAAGGCTCGGTCACGCTGTGCAGGCCGGCCAATCACTGCAATTCCACAACTAACAGGGCTGTGGCATTGCAGTGGTCTGCCAGCCAATCCCTGCATGAGGGCTGGCTCTCAAAAGAGCGCCAACATGCAGAAATGAAGACCACGAGTACAGCACGAGTATCGCGAGATTACTCGGTCCCCGCCGAGAAGCCCGAGTACAGCGATACTCGTGCGAGTACCGAGTAGTTACAAGCATGCTCGCTCATCACTACTCAGAACTCTGCCCTATGTGAGTCTGGGGTGATGGCATGGTAATCCAGGATAGTCCGCTTTACAGTGTTGTAATCCCTGTTCTGCTGTGAGTCAATGGTGCCATAAGCCTCTGCCAGGCTTCCGTTCAGGAGTCCCACTAATAAACGCACCCATAAACAGAGGACAAAAAATGAGTATCTGTGCAATATAATAAATTTTATTAGATGACAAACAAGCAAAACAGCAATGCATGCAAGTTTAAAAATGACTACCATAAGATCAAAGGGGCATGGAGTAAGAGTATAGAGTATGAAACAAAATATCCAATAGCCATGGGAGAGGCGGAAAAAGTTCACAAGATGTACTGAAAACGTTCAGGTAGAGATGATAAACAAAACCACCTACAGTAGCCGTGGGAGAGGTAGATAGAGGTATGCAGACATGGGCCAGTAACTAAGTGATTCACACAATGGAGCACGATAAGCTATGTCTAGCCGTGGAAGAGGTGACCGCTATATGATGTTGCAAAAATAGCCGTGTGAGAGTTAAAGAACAAATAACTACTACATAAAGCGGTCATAGATGAGATGTGTAAAAAAATGGCAACACAGTGCCCCAAAGTGTGGTCACCAAACACTGGTCCAGGATGTACATAATGGTGATTAGGGATACCTTCAAAAATATTTTTGACATACTTCTGTATAAAGTGGAAATGCATTAGAATAAAAGGGCAGGCACCCAAAAAAAACCATGGAACAACAAAAAGATCCCACAGGGACCCACAGCAGGAAATTTCAAAGATGTTATGAATGTAGAGTAAAATACAAAATAACCAAAAGCCTTGAGGATTCTCCCCCTTGAGAAAGCAACAATACCGTCGCGAAACGCGCGTTGGTGGTGATCCCTCCTCTTTGGGTATGTGTATTATGTCTTGAATATTTTTATACCTCTTGCTGTGGGTCCCTGTGGTATTTTTTTGTTATTTCATGGTATTTTTGGGTGCCTGCCCTTTCATTCTAATTCATTTGCACTTTATATAGAATCATGCCATATCTTTTCAGGTATCCCTAATCTCCATGGTGTATACCTTGGATTAGTTTGGATGACCGCACTTTGGGGCATTGAGCTGTTAACATTTCATACATTCCATTTATGACCGCTTTATGTTGCAGGTATTTGTGATTACTGTTTACCTCTCACACGGCTACTTCTGCAACATTATATAGTGGTCACCTCCTCCACGGCTAGATATTGCTCTTTATGCTCCATTGTGCGAATCACACATTTACTGGTCCAGGCCAGTATACTTGCATATACCTCTCCCACGGCTACTGAAGGTGGTATCGTCCATCACTTTTACCTGGACGTTTCCAGTACTCCTGCGAACTTTTTCCACCCCTCCCACGGCTTTTGGTTATTTTGTATTTTACTCTACATTCATAACATCTTTGTATTTCCTGCTGTGGGTCCCTGTGGGATCTTTTTGTTGTTCCATGTTTTTTTTTGGGTGCCTGCCCTTTTATTCTAATGCATTTACACTTTATATAGAAGTATGTCAAAAATATTTTTGAAGGTATCCCTAATCACCATTATGTACAGTTAGGTCCAGAAATATTTGGACAGTGACACAAGTTTTGTTATTTTAGCTGTTTACAAAAACATGTTCAGAAATACAATTATATATATAATATGGGCTGAAAGTGCACACTCCCAGCTGCAATATGAGAGTTTTCACATCCAAATCGGAGAAAGGGTTTAGGAATCATAGCTCTGTAATGCATAGCCTCCTCTTTTTCAAGGGACCAAAAGTAATTGGACAAGGGACTCTAAGGGCTGCAATTAACTCTGAAAGCATCTCCCTCGTTAACCTGTAATCAATGAAGTAGTTAAAAGGTCTGGGGTTGATTACAGGTGTGTGGTTTTGCATTTGGAAGCTGTTGCTGTGACCAGACAACATGCGGTCTAAGGAACTCTCAATTGAGGTGAAGCAGAACATCCTGAGGCTGAAAAAAAAGAAAAAATCCATCAGAGAGATAGCAGACATGCTTGGAGTAGCAAAATCAACAGTCGGGTACATTCTGAGAAAAAAGGAATTGACTGGTGAGCTTGGGAACTCAAAAAGGCCTGGGCATCCACGGATGACAACAGTGGTGGATGATCGCTGCATACTTTCTTTGGTGAAGAAGAACCCGTTCACAACATCAACTGAAGTCCAGAACACTCTCAGTGAAGTAGGTGTATCTGTCTCTAAGTCAACAGTAAAGAGAAGACTCCATGAAAGTAAATACAAAGGGTTCACATCTAGATGCAAACCATTCATCAATTCCAAAAATAGACAGGCCAGAGTTAAATTTGCTGAAAAACACCTCATGAAGCCAGCTCAGTTCTGGAAAAGTATTCTATGGACAGATGAGACAAAGATCAACCTGTACCAGAATGATGGGAAGAAAAAAGTTTGGAGAAGAAAGGGAACGGCACATGATGCAAGGCACACCACATCCTCTGTAAAACATGGTGGAGGCAACGTGATGGCATGGGCATGCATGGCTTTCAATGGCACTGGGTCACTTGTGTTTATTGATGACATAACAGCAGACAAGAGTAGCCGGATGAATTCTGAAGTGTACCGGGATATACTTTCAGCCCAGATTCAGCCAAATGCCGCAAAGTTGATCGGACGGCGCTTCATAGTACAGATGGACAATGACCCCAAGCATACAGCCAAAGCTACCCAGGAGTTCATGAGTGCAAAAAAGTGGAACATTCTGCAATGGCCAAGTCAATCACCAGATCTGAACCCATCTGCATTTCACTTGCTCAAATCCAGACTTAAGACGGAAAGACCCACAATCAAGCAAGACCTGAAGGCTGCGGCTGTAAAGGCCTGGCAAAGCATTAAGAAAGAGGAAACCTAGCGTTTGGTGATGTCCATGGGTTCCAGAGTTAAGGCAGTGATTGCCTCCAAAGGATTCGCAACAAAATATTGAAAATAAAAATATTTTGTTTGGGTTTGGTTTATTTGTCCAATTACTTTTGACCTCCTAAAATGTGGAGTGTTTGTAAAGAAATGTGTACAATTCCTACAATTTCTATCAGATATTTTTGTTCAAACCTTCAAATTAAACGTTACAATCTGCACTTGAATTCTGTTGTAGAGGTTTCATTTCAAATCCAATGTGGTGGCATGCAGAGCCCAACTCGCGAAAATTGTGTCACTGTCCAAATATTTATGGACCTAACTGTACATCCTGGACCAGTGTTTGGTGACCACACTTTGGGGCACTGTGTTGCCATTTTTTTACACATCTCATCTATGACCGCTTTATGTAGTAGTTATTTGTTCTTTACCTCTCACACGGCTATTTTTGCAACATCATATAGCGGTCACCTCTTCCACGGCTAGACATAGCTTATCGTGCTCCATTGTGTGAATCACTTAGTTACTGGCCCATGTCTGCATACCTCTATCTACCTCTCCCACGGCTACTGTAGGTGGTTTTGTTTATCATCTCTACCTGAACGTTTTCAGTACATCTTGTGAACTTTTTCCGCCTCTCCCATGGCTATTGGGTATTTTGTTTCATACTCTATACTCTTACTCCATGCCCCTTTGATCTTATGGTAGTCATTTTTAAACTTGCATGCATTGCTGTTTTGCTTGTTTGTCATCTAATAAAATATATTATATTGCACAGATACTCATTTTTTGTCCTCTGTTTATGCATTGATTGTGAGTAGTGCATACATGCCGCCGGTATACATATGCTGGCTGCGTGTTCACCGCATGACTCATCCATTGGGATTTTTTCTCATAATAAACGCACCCAGCCAGAGTGGGGAACCTCCATCATGACACACTGCTGCTCAAAGTCCTTGAAGAACCATTCCACCTCTCCGGAAGCCTCATCAAATGGCTTGAAGTCCACCCGGGTAATCCGTACAGGCTCCTGGATCGCTGGGTTTACACTCCAACTCACATTACTCCCTCTGCCGGACTCCATTGCTTCTTGTCTCCTCTGTGCTCGGCGAGCAGCCTGCTCCTTATATTCCTGAGATGCACCTGGGCCCAGAGCTGACATCTCTTCTTCGAACCACACCACCCACTGACTTTTTGTGGGCAGGGATCCCTGTCCCCAGTGCTTGTCTGTCAGACATCTGGGAGGTGGAATGGCTCGCACCAACCAGTAGATCAATTAAGGCTTCTTTACTCAGTCCCTGGCCCAGATCTCTGGCTCTCTCCTTTAGACTGGATGCAGTCCAGTTTCTGTACTCACTCCGTGGGTTGATCTCCATTAAGCTGTGCTCTGTTGGTCCCACCGCTGCAACCAGTTATGACGGGGTTTTTCTCCCATAATACACGATCAACAGAGCAAGATATGAGTGAGCAATCCAAAACATATTTATTCCATACAATCCAAAATGTCCATCAAATAATCCACAAAAGAGGGTAAAATTAGTCAAGTGATAAATGTCCAGGTCTCTGAGAAGCCGCAGCTTCTCCCATAGGATCAATCCTTCTCTCCTGAAGTTCTCAAACAGACTGCCTAAATTCTTCAGGTAAGCAGAGAGTTTAGGTGGATCTCACGCCCCCTCCTCTGACTTAGGAACAAAAGCTTGGCAGGGGAGGAATTAAACTTGCAAATGGGACAATGTACACACAATGAACACAGAATGCACAGTGAACCACGCCCAAACATTAACCCACACAAAATGGAATAAAATCCACAATATTCCACCATCACAACTCCCAACAGATCTATTCACATATTCAGGAAAAACACAAATCCCAGAATGAGATCCATGAAATTTAGAGTTTGTTGTAGCCTGATCCACCATTGAGAATCAGAATAGGACACAATCAGTGGTCTCTGTGCTGTCCGATACAAACAAATGGAGCCGCACACAAACATTCACATGGATGTGTGAATACACCCTTATACTAAAGAAGCCTCCTGAAAAAAGTGGCATACTCTATATAATGGCAGACATGTGCAAGGAAGTGGATACAACAGTCTGCTCATTCAAACAGATTTAACACAGTTGGTAAGAGAACACTGCCCTCTGGTGGCTGAATACACCACCCGAAACCAGTGAATGAAGAGACTGTTTCCTCATAGGGAAGAGTTTCAGGGAGACACCGAGTCAGGTGATGGTAGTAGCACAACAGCAAAATATAAAAGCTCAGAATGTCCGAGAAGGAGTGAAACTAGTGCCAAATTGCTGAAGAGAACAGACATGTAGGCAGGATTGTAAAATGCTTATGGCCCTTCTGCAGTCGAGTGGGCCAATTGATGCTCCTAGGAAGCCTGTACTGGGTTACCCTCAAGTATCACATCCAAAGGTTACTTCGCCTTTCAAGATCCAAAGTTACAACTTTTAGATCAAGCAGCAGACATCGTTTATTAAGACTCCCTGAAGAGCGAATCCTGTGGGTGACCTGAGTTAGCCGAGCCAGTGCTTCCTGCTTGGCTGTGCGGTACCTTATAGTGTAACTCTTATCATAGTGCTCTAGCTCCTGCATATTACACCATGTATCGTCTGTTCCTTTTTGGCGGTATAAGGGAACTGCTATATTAGGCTTCACAGGAATCAACTTTGTCAGTTAGTGACCCCAACAAACGTAGTTACTTACCGGTAGTTTTATCTGGGGTTTACAACTGCACAGTAGGAAGATACATGTTGCAGGGTTAGTTATCTTAGAAGTGTTCAGACAAGTATTTCTGTTTACTGTATGTGCGAGCTGAATATTCTGTGTCCCAGTTTACTAGATATTGACCTGTCTGCGTTGAGCACATCTTAGTTTGTATAACAATAAATGTAAATCTAAGGGTGGCTTTACATGCTGCGATATCCGGCCCGATATCGCTAGCATGACACCCGCCCCCATCGTTTGTGCGCGACGGGCATATCGCTGCCTGTCGCGCACAAAATCGCGCACCCCCGCCACACATACTTACATGTCCTTCGACGTCGCTGTGACCGGCGAACCGCCTCCTTTCTAAGGGGGCGGTCCGTTTGGCGTCACAGTGACGTCACTAAGCGGCCGCCCAATGTAAGCGGAGGGGCGGAGATGAGCAGGACGTAACATCCCGCCCATCTCCTTCCTTCCGCATTGTGGCCGGAGGCAGGTAAGGAGATGATCCTCGTTCCTGCGGCGTCACACGGAGCGATGTGTGCTGCCGCAGGGACGAGGATCAACTTCGCCCCTGCGAAAGCAGCGATAATTGGGAGTGGACCCCCATGTCAACGAGGAGCGATTTTGGACGTTTTTGCAACGATCCAAAATCACTCCTAGGAGTCACACGCTACGACATCGCTACAGCGGCCGGATGTGCGTCACAAAATCCGTGACCCCAACGAGATCGCTGTAGCGAAATCGTAGCGTGTAAAGCCCGCTTTAGTAACTACTACGTTGTCCTATTCTGTTCAGAACTCTTTACTGACATGGAGAATGGTGACCGTGACAATTTCAGGTACAAACAAATCTCCACCATAATGAAACCCGTCAAGTATTAACCCTTCACCTCTGGGCGATTTTCCGTTGTCATTTTTGTTTTTTGCGCCTCTTCTTTTTTTTGCGCCAAATAAGGGCTTGTTTTTTACGGGACAAGTTGTACTTTTAAATGAAGCCATGAATTTACGTAATAGTGTACAGAAAAATAGCAAAAAAATTCCAAGTACGGAAAAAGTGTGATTGCACAATGGGTTTTGGAGTATTGTATTCACTGTATTCACTAAATGGTAAACCTTATGTGTCGGTGTGATGCCTTAGGCCAGTACAAGTTTGCATAAACCAAACATATATAGGTTTACCTTTATCTAAGGGATTAAAAAACAAATTCAGAATTTTGTCCAAAAAAGTGGCACACTTTTTTCACAATTTTCCGCGACCAGAAGCATTGTCATTTTTCGGAATATAGGACTCAGTGATCGCTCATTTTGTTGCATCTTGAGCTGAAATTTTTAATGGTACCATTTTTGAGCAGATGCTACGTTTTGATCATCTGTTATTGCATTTTGTGCAAAATTTGCTACCACCAAAAACCATAATTTTGGCATTTGGTCTTTTTTTGCCACTACGCAGTTTACCAATCAGGTTAATTGATTTTATATTTTGATAGATCTGGCAATTCTGAACATGGCAATACCAAATGTGTGTATAGTTTTTATTTTTTAACTGTTTAATTGTCAATGGGGCGAATGGGGGTGATTTAAACTTTTAGGTTTTTTAAATTTTTTTTTTCATTTTTTAAAACTTTTTTTTCTTTTCTATTTTACTAGTCCCCCTAGGGGATGATAAGGATCAGCAGTCTAATCGCTGATTAATTTCTGTTGATCAGAGCTGCACAGCTCAGATCAGCAGAAATGCAGCGTTTCTGTTACAGCTGCTGCTCTGTTGGCTCTAACAGGAACTACATCATAAAATTATTTTTGGAAGACACAAAGGCACAGATGGTGTCTTATCCAGGTGGAACCAGAATAAAATGTATGGAAATACCCACCTAGGCGAGTTGTGAGGGTCATAACTACCATATAAGCAGAATAGATCACCACGTTGGCTGCCGCAGACCCAGAGGATGAATTGGTATACGTAGAGGAAAGGGTTAACCAATACTGCCATGTGGAGGGAAGAAATCACTCTGGAGAAGTAATCTTCGTGATTTTATTATTCAACACGCTTCAGAGTCTATACAACTCCTGAAGTTTATACAACTCATAGATCCACCCACAGCTATTAGCCTCACATGTCTGCTGTTCAAATCAGCAGACATGTGCAGGACTCACCGCAGCAGCCGGCGGTGATTACCAATTCATGATTTAGGATGTACTGGTACGTCCTCGGTCGTGTAAGGGTTAAAGGGGTATTCCAGGACTGCTCACATCCACATTGTAAAGGAACAAGGCTGATGAAGTTAGGACTCCCCACACCCGCTGAGACACGTACATGATCGGCAGGTGCCATAAACACCTTGTTTAGTAGAGTATGATATGTGCGTGATGTGAGATAATTGCACAAGCGTCTCAGCAGTTGCATATGGTCATAATTTTAATGGAACTGCTCATCTCAGTAGTGGAAGTGAATGTTACCTGACAAACTCTTTAACAATCTTACTTGGGCCGGGTTCACACGGCTGCACATGTCCGGATAATACGATTGTTTCAAGGAGCTTTAAAATTAATTATGAATACTTCCAGAGGTGAAGCATTTAAAATAGGCTACTATATCGGCCTTTCAATTTGGACTTAGTTCGGACCGTAATGCATGGACTGGCCGGCAGATCTCCCGACTCAAGCGTGACCGCTTCATACATTTAGATGACTGTGTCATGTTCAAGCTGGGACATTGGCCGGCCGGTCTGTGAATTAAGGTCAAGTCATGGTGTGAAGCCCCACAGGTGATGTGTCGGTGCATTACCTTCAGGGACACCACGTGGAGGAACAGTCTGGTCACAGGTAGGGAACCTTCTCTTTAGGATTTTCATGACGCCACTCTCGGTATTGCGGTCAGGGTGACTGCCACTGCAGATTAAGGGGTGCCTGGAGCTAATGGTGGGTGCAATCAGTTGTAGTGGCCTCCCGAGAGTGAGGCAAGCCCAAGGGCCCTGTGTAAGTGTGTGGAACCACAGGTCGCAGAATGACTCAAGCACAGTCCAGACAGTCTTTCAGGGTTTTTACTCACAGTTGATGGCAGGGTGAGTAACCCGGGCGTAGCTGGGATGAACTAGGCTGGAACCAGGTATCCTTCCAGCTGGCTGATGAGGATGACTACCAACTCGACTTCCTTAGCCCTGTGTGTTTTGGGGTGACCCCTACTTGAAGTCCTGCTGGGGTCACCCAGGGAAGTTGCTGATGCCTCTCTCCCCTTCTTTTGGCCCGTTTGCTTGCAGCCTGGACCAGGTCACTCCGGCTGCTTGCCTCCTGTGAACTATGGGCCCTCTCTTTGCTACGTGGCTGCAGACTCTGTGGTGGTATGGTGTGGGACTGAAGTGCCCCCACCAGCAGGTTTGGCAGGAGAAGATTAGATAAATCTCTGCACTGGGACCTGTTACCCTTGTGGGCCTGGTACCTCTCTGGCAGTCCCCTTACTCTGCCACTCCATTGCTCTCTCTAGCCTTGGGTGGATTTCGGGTGGCACTACCAGGTGACTGATCTCCCCCGTTGGTAGCCACTGCGCGTATGTTGTCAGATTGTGATAGACTCCAGGGTCTGCTGCATGCGACTGCTCTCCCTGAGCTGCACTCACTAACTGGCTCACTACTTCCTCCTCTCCTGTTCTTGCCTATGCAACCTAGCAACCAGGCTCTCTACCACACCCCCTGAGTGGACATGGAGGCCACGCCCCCTCCTGGATTCCCCAGGGGTCCTCCCAAAGGTAGATGTGTGAGACCTGATTACAATGCGCCTGTGTAGTCACTCCTTGGTCAGCCTTCTGGATCACCTGTATTATACTGCCCCCAGCATGGGTGCAGTACTCAGTGGTGCCTGACCAGGTCAGGGGAGCCACATTCCCCCTTAGTTATCACCAGCACGTCCTCGGGCTGCAAGACAACATTTAAAATGCATAAAACAGTAAAACATTTAAAACATTATAAAACCACCAGGTACCATACATCACCATCCTCCACCCACAAGTCCGTTAACCCACCAAACCCTCTCAGGAGGCAGGCTCTTTTAGCAACCAGGTCTGGGCCATCCGCTTCCCCAGACCTTTCCTCCAATCTTCCTCTCCCGTTGAGCAGCGCCTTCAGCCACTTCTGGCAGGATGTAGAGGCGGCTTTCTTGGTCTGGTGGTTTCAGGGTATACCTGGCCTGGTGGAGCCGTGCCTTCAGCCTCTTCTGGCAGGATGTAGAGGCGGCCTCCACAGTTGGTGCTGACCAGGTACCCTCTTTGTGGTGGAGAGCCAGGCCCCATAAACAGGCGTGCTCCCTAGTCACAGACGAGCCAGGCCCCATAAACAGGCTGGCTCTGGTGGTGGTACCTCTAGGGTAACTATTAGTGATGAGCGAGCATGCTTGTCACTACTCGGTACTCGCACGAGTATCACTGTACTCGGGCTGCTCGGCGGGGACCGAGTAATCTCGCGATACTCGTGCTTTACTCGTGGTCTTCATTTCTGCATGTTGGCGCTCTTTTGAGAGCCAGCCCTCATGCAGGGATTGGCTGGCAGACCACTGCAATGCCACAGCCCTGTTAGTTGTGGAATTGCAGTGATTGGCCGGCCTGCACAGCGTCACCGAGCCTTTATATAGGCCGGCGCGCTGTGCTCTGCTCACAGCTATTCTGACAGTGAGTGTAGGGAGAGTGTCGCTGATTCAGGGAAAGCTTTGCGGCCCTTTATAGCTTTTTCAGTTGCAGGGCTGCAAACAGTGTGACCAAAAGTCCTTCTCAGGACTATTCTAGTTGTATACAGGCAGGCAGGGTATAGCCAGGTCGGCGTACAGTAGCAGAGTCCTTCTCAGGACTATTGTTGCTATATACAGGCAGGGTATAGCCAGGTCTGAATACAGGCTAGTGACCAAAAGAGTCCTTGTCAGGACTATTGTAGCAGTATACAGGCAGGCAGGCAGGCAGGGTAGTGGTGACCGTATACCAGCCTTCATATCTGGGGCTGGTGTACACAGTGTAAAACAGTCCAGATAGTGTCTGACTTGTCTGTACTGTAATTGTCGCTCCCCAAAAAAACCTGTTAGGTTATTATTGCGTCCGTGCTTGGTTTTTAAAACCGCACGTGTGTGCCTGTTGGTGGCAGCGTACAGGTGCACTGGTGTGCGTTTACCAAACTATTATATAACGCACAAGTGTAGTGTATAATACACGTCAGTCAGCAGTGGCTGATAGTGTCAGAGTTCTTAATTTTTGCTCCTAAAACCTGTGTTAGGTTATTATTGCGTCCGTGCTTGGTTTTTAAAACCGCACGTGTGTGCCTGTTGGTGGCAGCGTACAGGTGCACTGGTGTGCGTTTACCAAACTATTATATAACGCACAAGTGTAGTGTATAATACACGTCAGTCAGCAGTGGCTGATAGTGTCAGAGTTCTTAATTTTTGCTCCTAAAACCTGTGTTAGGTTATTATTGCGTCCGTGCTTGGTTTTTAAAACCGCACGTGTGTGCCTGTTGGTGGCAGCGTACAGGTGCACTGGTGTGCGTTTTTACCAAACTATTATATAACGCACAAGTGTAGTGTATAATACACGTCAGTCAGCAGTGGCTGATAGTGTCAGAGTTCTTAATTTTTGCTCCTAAAACCTGTGTTAGGTTATTATTGCGTCCGTGCTTGGTTTTTAAAACCGCACGTGTGTGCCTGTTGGTGGCAGCGTACAGGTGCACTGGTGTGCGTTTTTACCAAACTATTATATAACGCACAAGTGTAGTGTATAATACACGTCAGTCAGCAGTGGCTGATAGTGTCAGAGTTCTTAATTTTTGCTCCTAAAACCTGTGTTAGGTTATTATTGCGTCCGTGCTTGGTGTTTAAAACCGCACGTGTGTGCCTGTTGGTGGCAGCGTACAGGTGCACTGGTGTGCGTTTTTACCAAACTATTATATAACGCACAAGTGTAGTGTATAATACACGTCAGTCAGCAGTGGCTGATAGTGTCAGAGTTCTTAATTTTTGCTCCTAAAACCTGTGTTAGGTTCTTAGTGCGTCCGTGCTTGCATTTAAAAACCGCACGTGTGTGCCTGTCGGTGGCAGCGTACAGGTGCACTTGTGTGCAATTTCCAGAAACTTTGATATAACGCACAAGTAGTGAATATACACGTCAGCAGTGCACAGCATTGCAAAATGCGCAAGGGCATTGGCAAGGAACAAGGAAGTGGACGTGATGGTGGTGCAGGCAGAGGCCGAGGTCGTGGGCAAGCTCTAATTTCGCCACAACAAAGGGCCACATCTAGTCGCTCGCACGTCCTGTCCCAAATTCTTGGGGACCGCAGCAGTACACCGCTCTTGAACCAAGACCAGTGTCAACAGGTTGTTAGTTGGATAGCGGATAATGCTTCCAGTCAGATTGGCACCACCACAAACACTCTGTCTTCCACACGGTCAAGTGTCAGTAGCCGTGATACTGCACCGCACATTTCTGAACCTGATCCTCCTTCCTACCACCAGGCTGAGTACACGTCCTCCTCGGACATTAATGATCCCACACTTGGACACTCGGAAGAGCTGTTCACGTTTCCATTCACACATTCTGGCCTCTCGCCAGCTCATATTGAAGTGGGTCATGAGGAGATCGTCTGTACAGATGGCCAAATATTTGAGCAGCCACGTTCTCACGAAGTTGGCAACGTGTCTCAACAAGTGGTGGACGATGATGAGACACAATTGTCAGCAAGTCAGGAGGAGGAGCAGGGTGCGGAAGAGGAAGACGACGTGGTGGATGATCCAGTAACTGACCCAACCTGGCAGGAGGATATGCAGAGCGAGGACAGCAGTGCACAGGGGGAGGGAGGCGTAGCATCACAACAGGCAGTAAGAAGCAGGGTGGTGGCCCCAGGCAGAAGTCAGGCAACCGTTCCCCGGAACAACACGACGACACAAGGTGCCTGTACAAATGTTAGGTCTTCACGAGTCTGGCAGTTTTTTAAGTTGGATCCAGATGATTCAAAAAAGGCCATTTGCAACACCTGCCGTGCCAGCATCAGCAGGGGTACCAAAACTAGCAGCCTGACCACCACCAGCATGATCAGGCACATGTCAGCCAAGCACCCGACTTTGTGGGAAGTACAACAGAGTCGAGGAGCAGTGCTTGCTGATGTCACTGCTACGTCTTCGCTGGTTGTGCATGCGAGCCAATCCTCTGTCCATGCTGCCTGCGAACAAGCCTCCTCCACTCCTGCACCTGCAGTTGCCTACGCAGAAAGAACACCATCATCAAGCACGTCCTTGTCCCAGCGCAGCGTTCAGTTATCCATTCAGCAAACCTTTGAACGCAGGCGCAAATACACTGCCAACACCCCACATGCCACAGTTCTAAATGCTAACATTTCGCGACTGCTTGCGCTGGAAATGTTGCCTTTTAGGCTGGTGGAGACAGAAGCATTCCGTGACCTGATGGCGGCAGCTGTCCCACGTTACTCGGTCCCCAGCCGCCACTATTTCTCCCGGTGTGCCGTCCCCGCGTTGCATAACCACGTGTCACAAAACATCACACGTGCCCTGAACAACGCTGTTTCACCCAAGGTCCACCTAACCACAGACACGTGGACAAGTGCTTGTGGGCAAGGCCGCTACATCTCGTTGACGGCACACTGGGTTAATATTGTGGAAGCTGGGACCCAGTCTGAGCGAGGGACGGAACACGTCCTTCCCACACCAAGGTTTGCAGGCCCTACCTCAGTCAGTGTTTCACCCACACTCTACAGCTCCGGAATGTCATGCTCTTCAGCCTCCTCCTCCTCCTGCGCATCCTCATCCACTGTGCCCTCCACACCAGTCACAAGCTGGAAGCACTGCAGCACTGCCTCGGCGAAGCGGCAACAGGCTGTGCTGAAGCTAATCTGCATAGGTGACAAACCCCACAATGCAGAAGAGCTGTGGACAGCTCTGAAACAGCAGGCAGATCACTGGCTCACACCTCTGAACCTAAAGCCAGGAAAGGTCGTTTGTGACAATGGCCGGAACCTGGTGGCGGCTTTGAGGCGAGGCCAGCTGACACATGTTCCATGCGTGGCCCATGTGCTCAACCTCGTGGTTCAGCGGTTTATAAAGTCATACCCAGAGCTGTCTGATCTGCTGGTAAAAGTTCGCCGCCTGTCTGCACATTTTCGAAAGTCACCTACTGCTTCAGCCGGCCTTGCCGGCTTTCAGCGCCGTTTGCATCTTCCGGCTCACAGACTGGTGTGTGATGTCCCCACGCGTTGGAATTCAACTCTGCACATGTTGGTCAGGATATGTGAGCAGAAGAGGGCAGTTGTTGAGTACCTGCATCACCTAAGCCGTCGGGAAATGGGTCAAACTCCACACATAACACCTGAGGAGTGGAGATGGATGTCAGACCTATGTACCATCCTCCAAAACTTTGAGGACTCCACCAAGATGGTGAGTGGTGATGACGCCATTATTAGCGTCACCATACCGCTACTCTGCCTTCTAAAACGGTCCCTGCTGAAAAACAAACATGATGCATTGCAGGCGGAGCGCGATGAGTTGCAGCAAGAAACAGTAGTGGGTGTGGGTGATAACACACAGCCCAGCCTCGTCTCATCACAACGTGCAGTGGAGGACTATGACGAGGAGGAGGATGAAGACATGGAGCAACTCTCCGGCCAAATTGAGGATATGACATGCACACCAGTCATATCCTCGATTCAGCGTGGCTGGCCAGAGGACAGGGTAGATGAGGAGGAGGAGGAGGAGGAGGAGGAGGAGGAGGAGGACAGCATGTTCAGTCATCTTGTTGGTCAGGCTACTGAAGTCCTGGCTGTTAAGAGTCTGGCGCACATGGCTGACTTTATGGTAAGCTGCCTGTCTCGTGACCCTCGCGTTAAGAACATCTTGGCCGACAATCATTACTGGTTGGTAACACTGTTAGACCCACGCTACAAGGAGAACTTTTTGTCTCTTATTCCCGTGGAGGAGAGGTCAACCAAAATGCAGCAGTTTCGGAAGGCCATACTCACGGAAGTAGGCAAAGCATTCCCCTCACAAAACGCTAGCGGCATAGGTCAGGAATCAGTGGACAACCGAGGCGTACAGCCGAGAGAGGCACAAGTCCAATCCGCCAGAGGTAGGGGAACAGTCTTTAAGATGTGGGACAGTTTTCTCAGCCCCTCACGTACCACAGCCCCTGAGGTGCGGGGTAGTGCCACAAGAAATCCTAAGTTTGCCCAGATGCTGAAGGAGTACCTTGCAGATCGAACAACTGTACTCCGACATTCCTCTGTGCCTTACAATTATTGGGTATCCAAGCTGGACACGTGGCATGAATTGGCTCTCTACGCCTTGGAAGTCCTGGCCTGCCCTGCTGCTAGCGTTTTGTCAGAGCGTGTTTTTAGTGCCGCAGGTGGAATCATTACAGATAAACGCACCCGCCTGTCAACTGAAAATGCTGACAGGCTGACTCTGATAAAGATGAACAAGGGTTGGATTGGGCCAGACTTCACCACACCACCAGCAAATGAGAGCGGAGTTTAAAGTTTGCCATGTACCTCCACTCACCCATGGGTACACTTCTCGACTTTGGATAATCGCTGGACTGCTCCTCCTTCTCCTCATGCGCCATCATGATGACCGTTACAATAGTTAGGTCTTTGTTTCAGGTATACCCCCAGTGGTAAATTTTTTCGCCCATTCTTTGCAGAATGGACATTACAACGACAGGAGACCCGCTCCTTTGCAATGGGAACAATGTTTTGAGGCCCTCATGCACGTCTCTACCCAGGGACAACGTGGAGCCTCCCAATTTTTGGCTGCCCTGCCTAAGGGCTATACTGAAATACACCCACTTCCTTAAAATGGACACTTAATGTTTTGAGGCCCTCATGCACGTCTCTACCCAGGGACAATGTGGAGCCTCCCAATTTTTGGCTGCCCTGCCTAAGGGCTATACTGAAATAGACCCACTTCCTTAAAATGGACACTTAATGTTTTGAGGCCCTCATGCACGTCTCTACCCAGGGACAATGTGGAGCCTCCCAATTTTTGGCTGCCCTGCCTAAGGGCTATACTGAAATACACCCACTTCCTTAAAATGGACACTTAATGTTTTGAGGCCATCATGCACGTCTCTACCCAGGGACAATGTGGAGCCTCCCAATTTTTGGCTGCCCTGGCAAAGGGCTATACTGAAATAGACCCACTTCCTTACAATGGGCACTTCAGGTTTACAGGCCATCATGCACGTCTCTATCCAGGGACAATGTGGAGCCTCCCAATTTTTGGCTGCCCTGGCAAAGGGCTATACTGAAATAGACCCACTTCCTTAAAATGGACACTTAATGTTTTGAGGCCCTCATGCACGTCTCTACCCAGGGACAATGTGGAGCCTCCCAATTTTTGGCTGCCCTGCCTAAGGGCTATACTGAAATACACCCACTTCCTTAAAATGGACACTTAATGTTTTGAGGCCATCATGCACGTCTCTACCCAGGGACAATGTGGAGCCTCCCAATTTTTGGCTGCCCTGGCAAAGGGCTATACTGAAATAGACCCACTTCCTTACAATGGGCACTTCAGGTTTACAGGCCATCATGCACGTCTCTATCCAGGGACAATGTGGAGCCTCCCAATTTTTGGCTGCCCTGGCAAAGGGCTATACTAAAATAGACCCACTTCCTTACAATGGGCACTTCAGGTTTACAGGCCATCATGCACGTCTCTATCCAGGGACAATGTGGAGCCTCCCAATTTTTGGCTGCCCTGGCAAAGGGCTATACTGAAATAGACCCACTTCCTTACAATGGGCACTTCAGGTTTACAGGCCATCATGCACGTCTCTATCCAGGGACAATGTGGAGCCTCCCAATTTTTGGCTGCCCTGGCAAAGGGCTATACTGAAATAGACCCACTTCCTTACAATGGGCACTTCAGGTTTACAGGCCATCATGCACGTCTCTATCCAGGGACAATGTGGAGCCTCCCAATTTTTGGCTGCCCTGGCAAAGGGCTATACTAAAATAGACCCACTTCCTTACAATGGGCACTTCAGGTTTACAGGCCATCATGCACGTCTCTATCCAGGGACAATGTGGAGCCTCCCAATTTTTGGCTGCCCTGGCAAAGGGCTATACTAAAATAGACCCACTTCCTTACAATGGGCACTTCAGGTTTACAGGCCATCATGCACGTCTCTATCCAGGGACATTGGTGAACCTCACAATTTTGGACTGCCCTGGCAAAGGAAAATACTACAAAGACTCACTTCCTCAAAATGGGCACATTAGACTCAAGAGGCCTTCATGTACGTCTCTTCTCAGGGACATCGGAGTGCCACACAATGTTTTCACGTAAAATCTTTCATGTATTAATCTCAAAAAGTAACATACACCAGCTCTATCTCACTATTGGGTATGTGCCCTTAACATTTCTGCCATGAAAAATCATTTTGGGGTCATTTTGGAAGGTTTTCTGGTGAGTCCGTAAAAATGGCGTAAAACGCGGACAAAATTGTTCACAGCTGTGACTTTTGAGTGATAAATGCTTCAAGGGGTCTTCCCCATGCTGTTGCCATGTCATTTGAGCACTCTTCTGAGACTTTTGTGCCATTTTTAGGGTTTCTCCATGCTGCCGGGAGGTCATTTCACAAAAATACTCGGGTCTCCCATAGGATAACATTGGGCTCGTTGCTCGGGCCGAGTACACGAGTATCTTGGGAGGCTCGGCCCGAGCTTCGAGCACCCGAGCTTTTTAGTACTCGCTCATCACTAGTAACTATAAACACTGCGAAAGTTTGTGGCTATAGCCAGTTCATAGCCTATGGTCCATATTTTCAAAGTGCAAAAAGAGGTTTCTCACATAAGTTCATGTGGGCAGATCATAAAACTGGAACGTTGCAAACTGGTCAAAACTTGTAACTTGCTGTACTTTACTTTTCTTTCCATGGATTCCTCCTCTGTACCAGGGCTTTGGCCTGTAGGTCTGTGGCACCTGTCATTCTCCACATTTCTTTCGTCATCATCAGTAGTTGTTTCGTCAATTGGTTCTTTGTCTTTGTCCTCATTTTCTCTATCCTCTTCTTCTGTTTCTGTTTCTTTTTCTCTGTCTTGTTCTATTGCTTTATCTGTTGTTACTATAGACTTTGGGGTAGGCTGAGTGGAAACTGCTGGGCTACAATATGGATTTCTGGGGCATGGCACCACATCCAGAGCATACCAGCCGCGTTCACCTTGGTGCTTTGTGAACTCGACCAGATCTCCCATCTGTAAGTTTCTGCCAGGATGTCCTCTGGGCAAATGGGAACGGACGTCTCTCCTGCTTACAAATATCCCTTCCTTCATGCTACAATAAAGCCGTATCCACTTTTCAAACTGAACTCCACAACTCCACGGCAAAGAGGACCTCTGACCTGGGACTTAGCTCTCTGTAAAGACTGCTTCTCTTCCAAGTCTCTGGCTGTTACTTCATCCTTCCTATCTGGAGACTGCTGTGAAGGGGAAAACTTTGTTCTGCTGCGGCGCCGTGTCTTGCGGGCAGGATTCTGCTGGATTGCCACCTCACTGCTTGCAGGCTCCCAAGTGATGTACATACTGGGCATGAAGACAGTTAGCTCTTCTTCAGCATGGGGGTGTCGGGCTCTCCTCCCAGCGGGAATACGGCAGCATTTCCGGCTCTGGACCTGGTGCTGCATCCACTGCTGATGGCTCTGGGCTCAGCTCCTCAGCCTCCTGGCCTCCCCTCCCCCTTAGTTCTTCTGAGCACCCCTCTTGTGGCAGCGCTGGGGATGGACTTTCATCAGCAGGACAGGGCGGTGGGCTCTTTGCCACAGACATTACTGAGGACACTCTGGGTGAGCGCTAGGGGAGCAGATAGCGGTCCACCATCTCATTGGGGAACCGCGCCTCTAAGTCCGCTTTAAACTTCAGGTACTCTGGATCTGCTCTTTCCGGCGGGGACGTGGGGCCCGGTTCCTTGGACTGGGGAGCGGTGTCTGCTCTGGCCTTGCAGGCCGGGGTAGATGGCCTTGCGGCCTTGTCTTGGCGGGCCGCGCCTAGCATGGCGGTGGCCTGGTCTTGGCGGGCCGAGCCTGGCGTGGCTGCGGCCTGGTCTTGGCTGGCCGAGCCTGGCGTGGCTGTGGCCTGGTCTTGGCGGGCCGCACCCAGCATAGCGGCGGCCTGGGTCAGCGTCTCTCCTGCAGCGTGGATGAGCGTCGCTGCTGCGGCAGGACCTTGACGGGCCGGGCCTGGCATGGCGGCGGCCTGGGCTTGGCGGGCCGCACCTGGCATGGCTGCGGCCTGAGTCGGCGTCGCTCCTGCGGCGTGGATGGGCGTCTCTGCTGCTGCGAGACCTTGGCGGGCCGGGCCTCGCATGGCGGCGGCCTGGGTCGGTGTCGCCGCACCGGGCGTCTCTCCAGGGACCGAAGGCGTAGCAGCGGGGATCGGGGCACCCGCGCAGGCAGGGGCATCAGCTGACTCACCCCTCGGCGGCATCTCCGGTGTCCGGGCAGTCGCTGCTCCGCGCGTCGCTTGCCTCACCGTCCACTTCTCATGGGCCCAGGCGATTCTAGCCATCTCTCTGAGCTCTGTGCGTCCTTTCCGGATCTGCTGCACCACCTTCACCTCCAGCCTTTCACACCACTGGTCCACCTCCCAGTCCCACCAGGCAGCGGAGCCTAGCTCTGGGTCGCTGCGTGTGAACACCATTTTCTCTGCGTCGTCGCTGCTCTCCAGATCTTCTCTGCAGCCTCCCAGCTTCACTTCCTGTAGCTCTGAGTCTTCCCACCGTCTCTGCACACCTCCGCTCTCATCACTTGCGAGGTCAGGACTCTGCAGGGGTTC
This sequence comes from Anomaloglossus baeobatrachus, assembly GCF_048569485.1. Classification (NCBI taxonomy): domain Eukaryota; kingdom Metazoa; phylum Chordata; class Amphibia; order Anura; family Aromobatidae; genus Anomaloglossus; species Anomaloglossus baeobatrachus. The sequence continues at coordinate 515,225,686 of NC_134357.1, forward strand.
TCTGGGTAGCCACACCTCTTCGTGGGCGGTAACTTCTTCTAGCGCGGGCTCCTGTTGTTCTTTGGCGTGCTTTTCATGGTGGCAATATGGTGGCGCTTCCAATTTTTCAAGCGGACCGCCCAGGCACATGGTCACCTGTCTTAACAGGTCCTTATCCTGTTCGTGACGCCAGATGTGAAGCCCCACAGGTGATGTGTCGGTGCATTACCTTCATGGACTCCACATGGAGGAACAGTCTGGTCACAGGTAGGGAACCTTCTCTTTAGGATTTTCGTGACGCCACTCCCGGTATTGCGGTCAGGGTGACCGCCACTGCAGATTAAGGGGTGCCTGGGTCTGATTGTGGGTGCAGTCAGTTGTAGTGGCCTCCCGAGAGTAAGGCAAGTCCCAGGGCCCTGTGTAAGTGTGTGGAACCACAGGTCGCAGAATGACTCAAGCACAGTCCAGTCTTTCAGTGTTTTTACTCACAGTTGATGGCAGGGTGAGTAACCCGGGCGTAGCTGGGATGAACCAGGCTGGAACCAGGTATCCTTCCGGCTGGCTGATGAGGGTGACTACCAACTCGCCTTCCTTAGCCCTGTGTGTTTTGGGGTGACCCCTACTTGAAGTCCTGCTGGGGTCAGCCAGGGAAGTTGCTGATGCCTCTCTCCCCTTCTTTTGGCCCGTTTGCTTGTAGCCTGGACCAGGTCACTCCGGCTGCTTGCCTCCTGTGAACTATGGGCCCTCTCTTTGCTACGTGGCTGCGGACTCTGTGGTGGTATGGTGTGGGTCTGAAGTGCCCCCACCAGAAGGTTTGGCAGGAGATGATTAGATAAATCTCTGCACTGGGACCTGTTACCCTTGCGGGCCTGGTACCTCTCTGGCAGTCTGACTCGCCCACCCCAGGGCTCTGGGACAACTGGTGTCGGGCCAGACTAGTCCAGGGTAGTCAGCGGTGGTGGGGCCCGACTCCGTACCCTGGTGGGGTCAATTAAAGTGGCCGCTGTGTTGGGGGCGATTATTAAAGTTTATATTCGTGACGCCACCTGCGGTTTGCGGCTATTAAGCCACCGCTGCTGTATGGGGCCTCCGGGGCTGGTGGAATGGCAGCTTGGATGGTCCTGCTCCCCACAGGTGGAGCCGTACCCCGGGGCAACTGTTGATGCTTGTAAGTGTCTATGCAGTGGTTATATAGTGCAGGGCGGCGAAAGGACCAGACACAAACAACAGTCTCTTTTACCTTCTCTCCTTTACTCTGCAACAGTGCAGTCCTGGGAGCCCGTTACAGGTGGTGAAGGCGATCCGGTCGGCCTGGAAGTAGTCGGGGTAATCCCCTTGGCCAGTCGAGTATTGAGGCCTACTCCCTGTTCTTCCTTTACTTTTACAGGACCCTGCACTTTGGGTTTAGCAATGTCCCTCTTGCTGCTGGGACCGGTGGTTCGTCCCTGTCTCGTAGGATAGGCTGCGCAGGCCCTTTCTGATGCTTCCCTGCTGGGGTCCACACCGGGCCCTGGTGATGCAGCTGCACCTTTGGATCGTTTTGGGGGGGCCAGGAGACCTGCAGTCCTCCTGCCCTTCGGATTCGGCTGCCAAGGAAGGGTTTTACACCCTGGCAACCACAGACTCCGATGTCTAATTCTCTTCTGTGCCTCTCTGCGAATCCCGCTTTACTGGGCCAAGCTATTCCAGCTCCAGGCCCCAGTCCACAGGACAGCACTACTCCACGTCCTCTCTCTCCAAACTTCTCTAACAGACTGAACACTAACTCCTTCCTCAGGTCAGACTTAAGGAAGTGCTCCCTGGAACTCCAGGTTTAGAGCTCCCTCTGCTGGCCTGAGAGAGGAACGGCGTTGGATGTTGGTACTTACTGGCCAATGGACCTCCCAATTACCTCCAGGCTCAGCATTAACCCTTTGGAGGAGCAATACTGTTGTGGCAACCAGATGCTGGGGCGCCACACTCCCCCTTAGTTAAAACCAGTACTCCCAGACTGAGAAAAAACATAAACAAGACATAACATGATAACATTTCATCCCTTTATGGGAGGCACATTTCTTAAACGTTACAAACTTAAATAACAACTATTATGAGTGTAGTGTGGCTCACTGCCGGGTGTCCATTACACTGCTCCATGGGGGACCCGCCGCGATAAAAACACCAACGTAGGCTCTGGGCGTGCGTCAGAGCATTGATGACCCCATTTTATGCACGCCGGATGGGTTTTTCTTCTGGGGTGGTGAGCACACTGGTGCTAACTATAAACCATTAAAGTTTTGGTCACTCATAGTCCTGTGACCCAGTTGTCCATTTACTTAATCACCTAAAACAAAAAGCATTTTATACAAGACACTTTCACATAACTATTTACACTCTGATCGGTATTCTATTTTCTATACCTTGGAGGGGGCTGTCCCCGGGTGCTACGTTGGGACTTGGTGTTTGTTCCTGACTACTTGGAGTGTCTGTTACCTCAGTGTTACTGGTAGGCCTAACCTTGATAGGTATGCGTGATTGTTGCCTACGGGGTCTGAGATTCACCAAGGGTACGACAGGTTCACCACTGGCAGGGGGTTGATTCTCCTGTTCCACTGCTGGTGTGGCATCTTGTGTTGGGACTGACAGTTCTTCAGGTGGATCTAGAACTTCTTCTGTTGCGGGTATGACCTCTTGCAGGTATGTCAATACTGGTACCACTATAGCCTTATTTATTTGGGTCCATGTTTTGGGGAATTTTCCGAGTATTGTTTGGATCATATCTTCCTCTTTTTCTGTTTTGCCTTGAAGTTGGGGACTTTCTTGAACTTCTTCTGGGATTTTACACCGTTCAGGGCATACCTTCAGACGATCTCTGGAAACGGCTTCATATGTATTGCCTTCGTCTTTACTTATTAGACACACTTTGCTGTTGTCAAAATTTGAGGGAATAATTGTGTAGGGCTCGCTCTCCCACTGGTCATCTAATTTGTGCATTCTCCACTTTTTCTTGAGGACCTGTTCTCCAGGTGCTAAGGGAGTTGCTGGGGCTGTTTGATTGTAGTGCTTTTCTTGTCTCATTCTGGCTTGGGACAGGTTCTTTTCCACGCATTCTTGAACTTGGAGGTATTGTTGTTGTCGCTCTGTATCCCAATCTTCTATCTGTTGGACCGCTTCAGGTGACACAGTTCCCATTTCAAAGTCTACAGGTAACTTGCCAGGTCTTGCTCGCATCAAGTAAGTGGGGCTGCAGTTGGTGGAATTTACTGGTATATGATTGTACAAGTCCACTAGATCTGGCAACTTCTCTGGCCATTGGTTTCTTTCTTCTAGAGGTAGAGTCTTGAGCAAATCAATAACCACATGGTTCATCTTCTCGCACAATCCATTGGTTTGAGAGTGGTACGGTGTTGTTCTTATTTTCTTACAGCCGTACATGTTACAGAATTCTTGGAACACTTCTGCCTCGAATGCAGGGCCTTGATCAGTCAGTACCCTTTCAGGATAACCGTGGGGTAAACAAAAGTATGCTTGAAATGCCCTGGCTGCTGTTCTGGCTGTTTGGTCGTTCACAGGCACTACTACCAGGAAACGAGAGTAATGGTCCACTATGGTAAGGGCGTAGACATAGCCTGACCGGCTTGGTGTTAGTTTCACGTGGTCCATGGCCACCAATTCAAGGGGCTGCTCCGTGGTAATTGGCTGCAGGGTCGACCTCTGGCTAGTATCATCTTTTCGCCTCAGGTTACACGGACCACAGTCTCGGCACCACTTCTCGACGGCCTTTCTCATGTGTACCCAGTAGAACCGATCACGGAGTAGGACCTCCAGCTTCTTCCACCCGAAGTGTCCTGCTCTATCGTGGTAAGCGGCTAGGACCATAGGGGCATCCCTCTGTGGAACCACTATTTGCCGGACGAGTTCATTGGTTCGCCAGTTAACATATCTCTTGCATAACTTGCCTTTGTAGAGAAACAGTCGTCCCCTCTCCTTTCACAGCTGTTGGGCTTCTTGTGGAGCATCTGGACCAAGATGGGTTTCAGCTTGTGCTAGCTTTTCTTTGACCAATCGGACGGCTGGGTCACTGTTCTGGGTCTCTTCCCATTTATGGTGGAGTAATGGGTTGAGAGAGACCTCGTGCACAGCCAAGCTAGGTGCGCTAGAACAGCGATGGATGGCTCGACTATCCAACTCTGACTTTACCATCAAGTACCGGGCTGGCCGAGAGAACAACAATGCTGATGCGCTGTCCAGAATGCTTCAAAAAGAAAAGACAAGGACATCATAAAAACCTTTAAAATACACATATGACATATGACCTCACTGATACTCCAATTGAATTAAGTTGCTTTCCATGTGGATAAACAGATAGTAGTTCAATCAACAATATATAACATGCAAAACACCTTCTTGATCAAAAGATGAGGACAAATACCTAGTAAGACAATTAATACTGAGGTAGTATATAACGTGAAAAGAGCCCTCAAATTGGTAGTTACACAGTTATACCATGACTGAGGACTGCGTCCATATTAATAGTATGCACATCCGGCCCCTCCAATGCTACCCTAGTACTATAGCTATAGCAATATGGATTATATATAACAGTGTGAGACACAATGATCAGTCAAAGAGTGGCCAAATACTAGGTAAGTTGGATATAATTGCATGAAAGGAGAACGCATAGTATCAGGTAAAATACGTGGAACAACAAGTCCCAGCCAGGGAATTTCACTAAGCTCATGCAGCCAGGGACCGCAGATCACACTAGTAGTTTCTGTGATCTATGGCCAAAGTGCCAGAGATGCCTGGGCTGGCAAGATTGTGAATACAAGGAGAGTGCACAGCTCTCCACCCATACAAAGTGCAAGGAGAATCACAAAGACATATCCATTAAGCATACAAGCAGTATGGGCGCAAAATAAGCGCGTTTACCAGCCGGGCCCGGCGCAGTCAAAGAAGGTATGCATGAATCATACAAAGGAGTAAAAGTGGGGTCAGGAAACGGCCCAACGCGTTACGCTGACTAGCAGCTTCGTCAGGGGAGGTATCCACATGGAAAGCAACTTAATTCAATTGGAGTATCAGTGAGGTCATATGTCATATGTGTATTTTAAAGGTTTTTATGATGTCCTTGTCTTTTCTTTTTGACCCAATAAAAATTTATTATATTTGAATATTGCATGATCCTGATGTGCGCCTCTATTATGTGTACTGTTTTCTCCTTTTTGCTTGAGTCCTTGATTACTGTGGTGACTTTCTCTGGATCAGGTGCCACACCTTCTGCGCTGACTATGTGGAGCCCCGCAAACGCTGTGTCGGTGCATTACCTTCAGGGACTCCACGTAGATGGATCTGTCTGGTCACAGGTAGGAAACCTTCTTTGTAGTTTGTCGTGACGCCACTCTCAGATTTGCGGTCAGTGGGGGACCGCCACTGCAGGTTAAGGGATGCCTGGGGCTGATGGTGGGTGCAGCCAGTTGTAGTAGCCTCCTGAGAGTGAGGCAAGCCCCAGGGCCCTGTGTAGATGTGTAGAACTACAAGGCGCAGAATGACTCAACACAGGCAGGATGTCTTTCAGGGTTTTTACTCACAGTTGATGGCAGGGTGAGTGACCCGGGCGTAGCTGGGATGAACCAAGTGGGAACCAGGTGTCCTTCAGGCTGACTTGTGAGGGTGACTACTAACTCGCCTTCCTTAGCCCTTGGTGGTTTGGGGTAACCCCGACTTTGAGTCCCTATGGGGGTCACCCAGGGAAGATGCTGCAGCCTCTCTCCCCTTCGTTTGCCGTTTGCTTGTCGCCTGGACCAGGCCACTCCAGCTGCTTGCCTCCTGTGACCTATGGGCCCTAACTGTGGCTACGTGGCTGCGGCTTTTGTGGTGTTGTGGCGTGGGCTTTGAGAGCCCCACACCGGCAAGTTCAGCAAAAGAAAGCTGGATCTATCTCCGCTTCGGGATCTGCCGCCCGTTTGGGCCTGGTACTCTCTAGCAGTCTCCTTACTTCCCACTCCGTTGCTCTCTCTCTAGCTGAAGATGGATTTCGGGTAGCACTCCTAGTTGACCGTTCTCCCCCGTCGGTAGCCACTGCGCGGACGCTGTCAGACTACAGCAGCCCACGGGATCTGCTCCTCACTCGAGCTCCCTGGACTCTGCACTGCCTGGCTCACTGCCCCTCCTCTCCTGTTCTTGCCTACGCCACCTAGCAACCAGACTCTCTTACCACACCCCTTGAGAGGAGATGGAGGCTTTTGGCCCCCTCCACTATTCCAGTGGAGGTGAAGGCTTTTCCCCCTCCTGGGATCCCCAGGGGTCCTCTCATAGGTACATGTGTGAGACCTGATCACTATGCGCCTGTGTACCACACCCCGGTCAGCCTTCTGGATTACCTGTGTTGTACTGTCCCCAGCATGGGTGCAGTACTCAGTGGTGCCTGACCAGGTCAGGGGCGCCACATTCCCCCTTAGTTATCACCAGCACGTCCTCGGGCTGCAAGACAACATTTTAAAATGCATAAAACATTAAAACATGGTAAAACATTTTAAGACCACCAGCTATCATACATCACCACCCTCCACCCACAAGTCCGTTAACCACCCAGACCCTCTCACGTTGGCCGCGCCTTCAGCCACTTCTGGCAGGATGTAGAGGCGGCTTGCATGGGCTGGTGGTCTTCAGGGTATACCTGGCCTGGTGAAGCCGCGCCTTCAGCCACTTCTGGCAGGATGTAGAGGCGGCCCCCACAGTTGGTGCTGACCAGGTACCCTCTTTGTGGTGGAGAGCCAGGCCCCATAAACAGGCATGCTCTCTGGTCGCAGGTGAGCCAAGGCCCTATATACGGACGGGCTCCTCCTGGTTGCAGACGAGCCAAGCCCCTAAACAGGCTGACTCTGGTAGTGGTGCCTCTGGTGTAACTATTTACACTGCGAGAGTTTGTGGCTATAGCCAGTTCATAGCCTTAAGGTTTATGGTTTTCTCACACAAGTTTATGTGGGCACATACTTAAACGTAAACGTTGCAAAACTTCAAACTTTTCAAAACTTTAACTTGCTGCATGCTTTCTTCTTGCTTTATGTGAACTTTGCTCCTGTTTCCTCCTTACCAGGGCTTGGGCCTGTAGGGCTGGGTCATCTGTTACTTCCTGTGCTTTTATCGTCTGTTTCTTGATCCTTTCTTTCCTCTTCTTCAGTGTCTCTGTCTTCATCTTCTGTTGTGACTGCAGGGCTTCTGCAAGGACTTCTAGGACATGGTGCAACATCTAGGGCATACCAGCCTCTTTCTCCCTGATGCATAGTGAACTCCACTGAGTCTCCTATCTTCAAATTTCTTCCAGGGTGTCCTCTGGGCAAATGGGCTCTCACATCCCTTCGATTGACGAAAATCCCTTCCTTCACACCAGGTGATACTATAAAGCCGTATCCTGATTTGAGGCTGAAATCTTCGACAATTCCTCGACGCAGGGGTCCTCTGATCTGGGGTTTGAACCTTCTCAGGAACCGTTTCTCCTCTAGGTCTCTGGCGGTGACTTCGTCTTTCTGCTCAGGAGATTGTGATGTTGGAGGATACTTTGTACTACCGCCTCGGCGCCGTGTCTTGCGGGCTGGATTCTGCGAAGTACAGCTTACAAGCTCCCAGGTGGGGCGGTTGGGCAGGTCTTCTTCAGCAGGAGGTGTCAGGTCTTCTTCAGCAGGAGGTGTCAGGTCTTCCTCGTCCCAGCGGGAATATGGCAGCATCTCCGGCTCTGGGACTAGCACTGCTGCTGGCTCCGGGGGCAACTCCTCAGCTTCTTGCCCTCCTCTCCCCCTTAGTTCTTCGCTGCACTCTGGTCGTGGCAGCGCTGGGGATGAGTGTTCCTCAGCTGGCCCAGGCGGTGGACTCTTCGGCGTGGTTGCCGCAGGGGTTGCCTTAGGGGTGTGCGGAGGGAGCATGTACTGGTCCACCATCTCCTGTGGGAACTTGGCCTCCAGGTCAGCCTTCAGCTGCCAGTATGCGGGGTCCTCACCTACCAGGGATTTCCTAGTAGGGACTTCCTTAGACTGGGGAGCGGTGTCTGCTCTGGCCCTGCAGGCCGGGATAAATGGTGATGTAGTCTTTTCTTGGCGGGCCGCGCAGGGCATCGCTGCGGCGGCCTGGTCTTGGCGGGCCGAGCCTGGCGTGGCGGCGGCCTGGATCTGCGTCGCTGTTGCGGCCAGTTCTTGGCGGGCCGGACTGGGCATTGCAGCCGCGGTCTGAATTGGCGTCGCATCCTCAATGGGGTCCATGCAGGTGGAGCTGGGCGTCGCTGCAGTGATCGGGGCTTGACGGGCCGCACCTGGCGGGGCTGCGGCCTGGTTCAGCATCTCACTTGCGGCTCGGACGAGCGTCGCTGCTGCGGTGGGGTCTTGGCGGACTGGGCTCAGCAGGGTGGCAGCCTGGGTCAGCGTCACACCTGCGGCACGGATGAGTATCGCCGTGGCAGTCGGACCTTTGCGGGCCAGGCGGGGTGTCGCTGCGGCGGCCTGGATTTGGCGGGCCGCACCTAGCGTGGCTGCGGCCTCGCTCAGCGTCGCCGCGCCAGGCGCCTCTTCTGGGACCGCGGTCGTAGCAGCAGGGGTCGGAGCACTTGCGCTGGCCGGGGCAACTCTGGACTCACCCATCGGTGGCACCATCGGGATCTGAGTCGTCGCCGCTCGATCTGGCATGCGTCGCGCGGCTCCCTCCTCGTAGGTCCGAACCGCCGCAGCCATCTCCAGAAGCTCCGTGCGTCCCTCACTGAGCTGTCGTATAATCCTGGCCTCCAGCTGATCGCAGAAGATAGCAAGCTCCCGGCACCACCAGGCAGCAGAGCCTGGTTCTGGGTATCCACGTCTGGACTCCATTTCTTCTCTCTGCAGCAGCAGGCTTGTGGCTCCCTTTCCTTCCCGCCGTCTCTGGACGCTTCCGCTCTCTTCACAAGCGAGGTCAGAACTCTGCAGGGGATCTCTTGGTAGCCACACCTCTTCGTGGGCGGTAACTTCTCCCAGCGCGGGCTGCTGTCGTTTTTCAGCACGCTTTTCATGGTGGCAATATGGCGGTGCTTCCAATTTTCCAAGCGGACCGCAAAGGCACATGGTCACCTGTCTGAACAGGTCTAGTCCTTATCCTGTTCGTGACGCCAGATGTGGAGCCCCGCAAACGCTGTGTCGGTGCATTACCTTCAGGGACTCCACGTAGATGGATCTGTCTGGTCACAGGTAGGAAACCTTCTTTGTAGTTTGTCGTGACGCCACTCTCAGATTTGCGGTCAGTGGGGGACCGCCACTGCAGGTTAAGGGATGCCTGGGGCTGATGGTGGGTGCAGCCAGTTGTAGTAGCCTCCTGAGAGTGAGGCAAGCCCCAGGGCCCTGTGTAGATGTGTAGAACTACAAGGCGCAGAATGACTCAACACAGGCAGGATGTCTTTCAGGGTTTTTACTCACAGTTGATGGCAGGGTGAGTGACCCGGGCGTAGCTGGGATGAACCAAGTGGGAACCAGGTGTCCTTCAGGCTGACTTGTGAGGGTGACTACTAACTCGCCTTCCTTAGCCCTTGGTGGTTTGGGGTAACCCCGACTTTGAGTCCCTATGGGGGTCACCCAGGGAAGATGCTGCAGCCTCTCTCCCCTTCGTTTGCCGTTTGCTTGTCGCCTGGACCAGGCCACTCCAGCTGCTTGCCTCCTGTGACCTATGGGCCCTAACTGTGGCTACGTGGCTGCGGCTTTTGTGGTGTTGTGGCGTGGGCTTTGAGAGCCCCACACCGGCAGGTTCAGCAAAAGAAAGCTGGATCTATCTCCGCTTCGGGATCTGCCGCCCGTTTGGGCCTGGTACTCTCTAGCAGTCTCCTTACTTCCCACTCCGTTGCTCTCTCTCTAGCTGAAGATGGATTTCGGGTAGCACTCCTAGTTGACCGTTCTCCCCCGTCGGTAGCCACTGCGCGGACGCTGTCAGACTACAGCAGCCCACGGGATCTGCTCCTCACTCGAGCTCCCTGGACTCTGCACTGCCTGGCTCACTGCCCCTCCTCTCCTGTTCTTGCCTACGCCACCTAGCAACCAGACTCTCTTACCACACCCCTTGAGAGGAGATGGAGGCTTTTGGCCCCCTCCACTATTCCAGTGGAGGTGAAGGCTTTTCCCCCTCCTGGGATCCCCAGGGGTCCTCTCATAGGTACATGTGTGAGACCTGATCACTATGCGCCTGTGTACCACACCCCGGTCAGCCTTCTGGATTACCTGTGTTGTACTGTCCCCAGCATGGGTGCAGTACTCAGTGGTGCCTGACCAGGTCAGGGGCGCCACAACTACATGACCCAGGTACTGTACCTTTGGCTTCAAGAGGTGACATTTTGACGGCTTTATCTTCAGGCCATACTTTGACAAGGACTCAAACACTTCTGCCAAGTGCCTCAGGTGGTCTTCATAGGTCTTCGAGTAGACTATGACGTTATCCAGATACAATAGCACGGTTTCAAAGTTGTAATGGCACAAGCAGCACTCCATAAATCTTTGGAATGTCCCTGGGGCATTGCAGAGCCCGAATGGCATAAGTTGAACTCGTAGAGGCCCATTGGTGTCGTGAATGTAGTATTCTCCTTGTCCGCCTCTGCCACGGGAACCAGCCAATACCCACTGGTGAGATCCAAGGTGGAGAAATAGTTAGCTGATTGTAAAGCTGCTAATGACTCTTCTATTCTGGGTAGTGGATAAGCATCTTTATGTGTAATGTGGTTAATTTGCCTGTAATCAACGCACATTCTCATTGTGCCATCTTTTTTCCTTACAAGCACTAGTGGAGCTGCCCAGGGGCTACAACTATCTCTGATCACCCCAGCCTCCTTCATTTCCCATAACATTTCTTTGGCACGCTGATATTGAGCTAAGGGTACAGGGCGGTATCTCTCTTTAATGGGATGATTGTCACCAGTGGGGATTTGATGTTTAACCCCTTTTACCTACCCAAAGTCTAGAGGGTGTTTGCTGAAGAAGACCCGCTCAAATTCCTGCACCACCCGGTAAACCCCATGCTTTTGGTGTGAAGGGTTGGAGTCAGTGCCCACATGCAATTTCTAACACCAGTCCTCCAGCTACCCCTTGGAGCCGTTGTCTTCCGCCTGGTCGGACGGGATCAAGGGTTCCACTGTCCTGATAACATTGTTACTGACTGTATACAGCTTAGCTACAGTGGCATACCGGGGCAATTTGGCTTCCTCCTCCCCACAATTCAGGACATGGACGGGTACTCTTCCCTTGCGGACATCTGCTACCCCCCTAGCTATCAGAACTCCAGGCCTACTATCTGAATACACAGGTTCTACCAGGGCCTGGTAATCTTGACCCCTGAGGCCTATTGCTGCTCGGCACCATATCAACATTTCACTTTTTTGGGGGGATTGCAATGGGGAGAGGGTCACTTACCCTCACACTGCCAATTTCTTCTCCGGCCAGCTCTACCTGCTGCCTCCTCATCAGGGTTCTGATCTCTCTCTGTAGGGCACGCTGCTGCCCGAAGCTGGCAGTTTCAGCCGCCTGCTGCAACAAAATGATCACTTCGGCAAGACAATTTTCCATTACATTTGTACCAATTGTTAGCAGTGGGTTAGATTCTTTGCGATCAATATCCACAATTATCCCCTGAGATGGCAATTCTACCCGCCCCACTTTAATGATTACTTCTTTGTACCCAATTTGTTACCTGGGACCCCGTATCCAGGAGGGCACTCAAAGGGATCCCATCCAGCACAATAGGAAGGACCGGTCGTCCTCCCACATACTTGTTGCGCCAGGCAGTCGAGGCAGGATTTCTTACACCTGGCGGTTGGCTCCTGGCCCCAGGTTCGGCCCGTTTAAAGGACAGTGCCTTGCGAAGTGGCCTGCCTGGCTGCAACGGCGGCAAATCGGTTGTCCAGCTGAATCATACCGGTCTGTGTCTTTTCCTCGGGTCGGCGGAATCCTCCTCTGCCGCATCCACGGGACGTCATCTGGAATGGAGGCCAACGCGATTCTCACAGGCGGTGGGGTCACTTGTAGAGACTGCACTGTTTTGGCAAGGGCAGCCACAGTCTTGGTCAGTTCTTGGACCTGCTGTCTGAGCTCTGCAGCGGGATCCTTATCCAGGGACTGCGCCTCAGCCCCTGCAGTGTCTCGGGTTGCAGGCACTTCCTCTGGGTATGTGATGGCAAGAGGCCGGAGGGGTACTGTGTCATTTTGTGTAGATTCTCTCAGCACCCGAATGGCCTGGTCCTTAAACTTTGCAAAGTTCAGGGCAGGATTCTGCAGGACCATGATACGCAGCTGTGTCCTGTGAGCATCTGACAGGAGCCCCTCTATAAACTGCTCAGTCAGTAGTTTATGTTCACCACGTACACTCTCTGGGTCCACCTGTTTAACCCTAGAACGCATACCTGGGGCCTCGCAGGCCTGCTATGTCATTTGTTTTCTATGGTAGATTGTTATGCTTGCGCGTTCTAGGGTTAACTGCTCTCAGTGCCTCCTGCAAGTTTAAGGCATAGTCCCGTATGCTGTCCTTAGCCCTTTGTTTGCACCCAAAGAATTTCATTTTTATTTCTGCTGCAGTGCGGGTGTCAAAAGTACTGTTCAACTTAGCCAGTATCTGGGTTACTGTCCCTTTATCTGTGTAAGGCCAGGACTTTACTTCACGCTGGGCTGCGCCAGTTAACTGTCCTATTATTATGCCCACTTTCTGGCTCTCAGTTAGAGGATACATCTTAAACAAGCTGTGCAGCCTTTCTCTGAAGTCGCTCAGGGTATGTGACTCCCCAGAGTACTGCGGTAGCCAGTCCGCTCCTGGGAGGTATGGCATTCTGAGCGGCATTACGGGCGCTGCAGCGGGAGCTGGGGCGACGGCGACGGGGATTACATTGGCCGGTGCTGCTGCATCTTGGGCTATAGCAGCCACCTGTTCTCCCTCTGAATCGGACATCTTCCTTCCCCCTTAGTGGACCTTGTGACGACATGGACTCTCATGGGTTAAAGTTTCTTAAAATTCAGCTAGACGTATTGTTCTACTGTGTGGTAACTCATGTTTGCTTAACTATTGTTTGGGACTAGACCCTGCGGAGCATTCATTGTATTGTAGTTGTGAATTGATAATGTAATTACCTTAGTAGCCATTGTCTAGTCGGTGACTTGCCGACTCCATGTAGATATACTGAGTCTTTCTATGCACATCATTTAAATGAACATTATCCATGCAGCTTGAAATTCATCCAATGGGAGAAGCAATCTTGTCCAACCAATCGATGAGGACGCAGTGTACCCTAAGGGAAGGTTATGGCTATAAAAGGGACTTCTTTAAGCCACCAGGGTTGATGAAAATTGATGGATGCTGATGGATCCAGTCTAAGCTCTTCGGAGCTGACTAGAGGATCAGGATATCTTATGGCTTCAATCTAGGGGCTCCGGTTCCGGTTGGAGACCATATCCACAGCCTAGGAATTTCGACTCCGGCTGCCAGGATTGTAACATCAAACCAGGACTACCTAAGGAGGACACTCAGGTTGGGACAGTTCAGTCACCTGTTACAGACTTTGAAGACCTCAGACAGCTTCCTAAATCTGGCGTTATTCCTTTCTCGGTGGGTGCCCGCCAAAAGCGGGGTGCTGCTGGATTGGAGTAAGCGGCCCTGGAACCTCTGAGGCAAGGACATTCTAAATCCCTGGTGAGCCAGCGGAAGGGTGAGACTCTGTTGCCTGTTACATTTGTGTTTTGCTGGTTATGTGTTATGTGCCGTTAATTGTTTGGGGATCCAATAAGGTTTAATTATTGTGGTTCCCTCACCCTGTGTTGTCTGAGTAGTGTTACGCCCACGGTTAAGGAGGCCGGTGTTCAGTTGGGATGAGCCCTGAGCCACGCTGTCTTTCTAAAGGCGGCGGGTTTTAGTGGACGAGAGCACCCACTGAGCCCCGTGTCTCCACAGACCTTACCAGGCTCCGCTCCCTTTTCAAACTCTCCTCAGGGTCGCGCTGCGTTAACGAACCTCCGCTCTGCTGGCACGCTTTCTTCGCGCTCATTTTTGGGCACGCCCCCCTTCTTCCTGCGCTCAGCGAGGTTAATGATGGCAGCAGTTTTTCACACAGTTACACAGTTTTGTCATACAGTTCTGCAAGGTGTACAATATCCTATTCGTGACGCCAAAGTTGACTCGCCCACCCCAGGGCTCTGGGACACCCGGTGTCGGGCCGGACTAGTCCAGGGTAGTCAGCAGTGGCGGGGCCCGACTCTGTACCCTGGTGGGGTCAATTAAAGTGGCGGCTGTGTTGGGGGTGATTATTAAAGTTTATATTCGTGACGCCACCTGTGGTTTGCGGCTATTAAGCCGCCGCTGCTGTATGGGGCCTCCGGGGCTGGTGGAATGGCAGCTTGGATGGTCCTGCTCCCCACAGGTGGAGCGGTACCCCGGGGAAACTGTTGGTGCTTGTAAGTGTCTATGAAGTGGTGATATAGTGCAGGGCCCGCAGGGCGGCGAAAGGACCAGACACAAACAACAGTCTCTTTTACCTTCTCTTCTTTACTCTGCAACAGTGCAACCGTGCAGTCCTGGGAGCCAGTTACAGGTGGTGAAGGCGATCCGGTCGGCCTGGAAGTAGTCAGGGTAATCACCTTGGCCAGTCGAGTATTGAGGCCTACTCCCTGTTCTTCCTTTACTTTTACAGGACCCTGCACTTTGGGTTTAGCAATGTCCCTTTTGCTGCAGGGACCGGTGGTTGGTCCCTTTCTCCTAGGATGGGCTGCGCAGGCCCTCTCTGATGCTTCCCTGTTGGGGTCCACACCGGGCCCTGGTGATGCAGCTGCACCTTTGGATCGTTTTGGGGGGGCCAGGAGACCTGCAGTCCTCATGCCCTTCGGATTCGGCTGCCAGGGAAGGGTTTTACACCCTGGCAACCACAGACTCCGATGTCTAATTCTCTTCTGTGCCTCTCTGCCAATCTCGCTTTACTGGGCCAAGCTATTCCAGCTCCAGGCCCCAGTCCACAGGACAGCACTACTCCACGTCCGCTCTCTCCAAACTTCCCTAACAGACTGAACACTAACTCCTCCCTCAGGTCAGACTTAAGGAAGTGCTCCCTGGAACTCCAGGTTTAGAGCTCCCTTTGCTGGCCTGAGAGAGGAACGGCGTTGGATGTTGGTACTTACTGGCCACTGGACCTCCCAATTAACTCCAGGCTCAGCATTAACCCTTTGGAGGAGCAATACTGTTGTGGCAACTAGATGCTGGGGCGCCACAAGTCCCCTTAGGGCTGCTTCTCACTTGCGAGTTTCTCGCAGTAGAGCAATGCGAGAAAAACTCGCATTGGAATCGGACACATGTTAGTGAATGATTCAGCTCGCATTTGCGATTTTTTTCTCAGTCCAAATCGGACTGAGAAAAAAATCGCAGCATGCTGCTTTTTTGCGAGTTTCTACTGCGAGTCTCTCCAATGCAACTTTATGGGAGCGTGTAAAAAATCGGATGTCACGGGACGGCACTCACACCATCCTAGTGACATCCGATTTTCTAAATACATTTCTCGCATGTTTCCTAAAACACTGGAAACGAATGATGTCTCACAATGTCTGTCAATCACTATTCTCTGTCAGTCGGTCTCTCCCTCTCGGTCTCTGTTCTCTCTCTGTCGGTCCGTCACTATCTCTGTCCCTCTCTCACAGTCTGTCGGTCATTTTCCCCTCCTCTCTCATACTCACCGTTCCCCGATCTCCGGCGCAGCGCTGTACGGCATTCACACTGCTGCGGCGGCTTTTACTATTTTGAAAAAGCCGGCCGCTCATTAAACAATCTCGTATTCCCTGCTTTACTCGCCCACAGGCGCCTATGTTTGGTTGCAGTGAGACACGCCCCCACGCTGAGTGACAGGTGTCTCACTGCACCCAATCACAGCAGCCGGTGGGCGTGTCTATACTGTGCAGTGAAATAAATAATTAAATAATTAAAAAAACCGACGTGCGGTCCCCCCCAATTTTAATACCAGCCAGATAAAGCCATACAGCTGAAGACTGGTATTCTCAGCATGGGGAGCTCCACATTATGGGGAGCCCCCCAGCCTAACAATATCAGCCAGCAGCCGCCCAGAATTGCCGCATACATTAGATGTGACAGTTCTGGGACTGTACCCGGCTCTTCCCGATTTGCCCTGGTGCGTTGGCAAATCGGGATAATAAGGAGTTAATGGCAGCCCATAGCTGCCAATAACTCCTAGATTAATCATGTCAGGCGTCTATGAGACACCTTCCATGATTAATCTTTAAGTTACAGTAAATAAACACACACACCCGAAAAAATCCTTTATTAGAAATAAAAAACACTAGCAAATTCCCTGGTTCAACAATTTAATAAGCCCCAAAAAGCCCTCCATATCCGGCGTAATCCAGGATGGTCCAGCGTCGCTTCCAGCTCTGCTGCATGAAGGTGGCAGGAGCTGCTGAAGACACCGCCGCTCCTGTCACCTCCACGCAGCTCCTACATACATCACTCCACCCTGTCATACATGTACACACAAGACTCTGCCCCACCTCACCATAAACAAATAATTTTCCATCCCAATGAAACAAAGCTCCGCCCCATCCACCTTGTAGACGCGGGGCTCCGTCTCAGCCACAGATGGATCCATTTTATTCAGACTAGGTTATACATGCCCAGTTCTGCTCTGTACATGAACAGTATTTGTTTTTTTCGTGTTTTTGTTGTGTTTGTATTTGTTTGTTAATGACCATAGTGTGAATATTCACCTTTATGATTACCTTACTTTAAGAACACATGCACACTTTCACTATTGGTAAGTTTTATTACCTCAGTATCTGTAAGCCAAAACCAGGAGTGGGTAAAAATGCAGCAGTGGTGCCTGTGTTACAATTAGGATATGTGCACACGTGCATTTGTATTGCGATTTTGATGTGATGCGATTTTTTTTACAGAAATTATTGGTGCAGATTAAATCTGCAGCAAAAATGCGAAAAGAATTGCCATGTTGCTGATGCAAATCTGCACCAAATCTACAAGGAAAAAATAAGGAACATGAGGCTGCAGACACATTAGCGTATGGCATCTGATGCGAGAGCAACGGATGCAATGTGCTAATGACCCTCGGCTCAGGCTCTTCTGCAAGCGTGAGCCAAGTGTCTTACAACTGTGACTGGATCTTGTGATCGGGTCACAGCTGCGAAGCTGAGGACGCTGCGGAGGAGAGGGAGGAGTTAATCCCCCCATATCCTCCATAGTGAACCTGTAAGAATATCGCACTGCAGTGGGTTAGCATCCGAGTGCAGTCCAATGTTTCTCTCACACCCATTCACTTGAATGGGTGCAAGTGATACGGCTCTTGCAGAAAATCACTTAGGGCTGAGAAAAAAAAAAATCGCTGACCTGAGCCGCAGTATTGTCCTACATGGGGCCGAGTGCAATGCGAGATTTTCTCGCATTGCACTCATCCGATTTATACGCTCGTGTGAACATAGCCTGAAACTTCAGGAATCTCATTCACTTTGTTGGGATCAGGAAATCCTTCAGGTTTTGTCACAAATTAGCACAGAAAAAAACCACCACAAATCCTCAGCGTGTGCACAGGCCCTTATACTTTCCTCTGATTGTTCACTCCTGGTTTTGTCTTACAAATACTGAGGTAAACTCTCCCCAGATCCTCAGTGTGTGCACTTGTCCTCCTAGAGGAGCACGGGGCCTTGTTGGGCTTTCTTGTAGTAATACATTGGGGTGTGGCTCCTCCGGGCTGTGCTCCTTTATCCTCCCAGATAACCCCACACTGGTTTATTCCCAGTCACACATGGCTCCTCTATCTTCCCCTGTCAGTCTGAGGCCTTGGTAAGCACAGAGAGGTGGGTCCCTGGAGTTGGGGCCTCCACATTGGGCACAGCTTGTCCTGGATGGATTTCATGCTCTTTGATAATATAAAATTGATATCTAAGAGCCTCATGTTTTATACGTGTATAGAAGAAGGAATTCATGTAGTCATTAATGGCGGTGTGCTGACCCATCGTGTATGTATATGATTATATATCACCACAGCTTATTTGTGCTCCTGTACATTAATACTACAGGTATGCGGCCTTAGCTTTCTTGTATGGATAATGTGACATCACAGGTCCTGTAAGCACAGAGCAGCCATATATCTAGTGTGTGGCTCTGCAGGTGGAGGGATGTGGAGATTCCCCATTACTGGGCACAGTTGCTATTAACCATTTCAGTATTGAGACTATTTAGTTGTTTTTGTGTTGTCACAGTGAAATACACAAGCTTTTAATTTTTTTGTTACTTTTTGCTCTGATACATATTACCCAACATTCAAAGACCAGAAACACGTATATGTAGCGCCCCTGAACCCCTCAGGGGACTACTAGGTACTGAATCCTGGCCTACCCCCAGGGACCTGGAAGACCAGTGCCGGTACCACCAAAAGACATAACCTCTCCAGTTTCCCACTCCCAATTAGGAATGACTGACTAGTCAGGGACCCAATGGATGGCCACTAAGAGGTGAAGCCAGTCCTGTCCACTAGACAGCCCGGTGGGAGGGGACAAACAAAGAGACACAGACAGACACTCGGGAGTCCGGTAGTGACAGTTGAAGGGGATGGACGTGTCTCCAGATGGGGGTCGTGTAAAAGTGACCTAGGTGGCAAAGGAGAGTGGTTGCCAGGGATGGTACAGCCAGGTACCTCTGGAAGAAGAGCACTGACGAGGCACAGGGCCCTAGGTCAGGTGACCTGAGAAATACCTGCACAGTGAGGGGACCTTCACGGACCTCACTGACTCAAAGAATCCGGGGGCATCAGCAGTAACAATTGAACGAGGGACCGGAACAGAACACCGACCTTACAGGGTTCGCACTGCCCGCTGTACAGACGAGAGACTGCCGACAGACAGTAAGGGACCCACAAACACTCCAAGCTACGGGGTCCCACCAACCAGTGAGAGGTGCCTGGGAAAGAGACTACCAGGTCACCATCCACAGGCAGTGGGACAAAAGGCACCAGGGGTCTAAATCAGCCATCCTCCATGCTAAAGCTCAACAACACTGTGAGTAAACAGAAGTTGCACTACATCCCAATTGTGTGGTCTCTCTTTGTTATGCGACAGATCCCACCATTCATTATCTTGGGCTTGGCCCTACTTGCGGAGGGCCTACCATCCAGGCTGCCACCAGCATTAGCCTCAGAGGTAACAGACTGCGCAGCGGCGGTTCCATAACCGCAACCCGCAAGTGGCATCACAATACAAACTCTTTCAATTCCTCTGTAAATAATCCCCTTTAAAAAGCGTCCCCAGGGTCACGGAACTGGGCAACGGCCAGTGCACAACCGTGACACAGCATCCCCGTATATATATGGCCCGGGACCGAGTACCCCATAGCTCTGGGCGACACAGCTTTTACCTGGCATCATGAACAGGATATGGACTGGACCCATTAACATGGTTCTTGAGAAAAACTGGCTGCGTCATCACTGTGGTGAAAGCGCGCGAAAAAGAGGCTCTGCCCCCTCGGTCTGTGCAACATGTAAAATCGAAACTAGCTGCAGGGAGCCGGAAGCACCTGCGGCAAAATGCTCCCTGGTGCGCTAGGGGGATGGCAGCCCTGGATCATCAGTCAAGCAAACCAGAGAAAGGCGAGATGTTTGCTCCAAAGGACAGGAGACCGGTCCGGCTGTGGAACTGTGACCTGGCTTGAAGGAGAAGTGGAGAGGCTGTGCAACCGGATGCGGGCACAATTCATCCAGCAGACCGAGGACTGGCGTACAGAGATGCTGGAGATGGTGGTGACCGTGCGAGCCCAAGAGGAACGGGCCCTGTACGAAGAGTGGCGCCAGGAGCAGGTAGGAACTGAATACTCCCTGGCCCCACCAGTCCCCTCGACCGCAGAACCCATGCCATCCCCAGCCGCTGACCCAGCAGAACCACCAGCTCCTTCCCTGACTGTGGACCAGGCCGCATCGCCTCCAGCCATAGCCACACCAGACCCGGCCGCATCCCCTTCTCCAGAGGAGAAGGCCCAAGATGTCTTGTCCTCAGCAGCTCGACCAGACCATGTTCCCAGATGCAGCCCTGGGAGACCCGACGACCAACAGAGAAGTCGCGGGTGACCAGGCTGAATGTGTACCCGCTGATGGGAACCCGGAAGCAGGCTGTTCCAGTTCGGCAAACCTGATCTTTGAGCCAGCATGGGGTGTGGCGACAGCCGGGCAACGGGCTGTCACTGATGAGGAGGTCCACGAAGCCTGCCAAGCCTCCATCCGTCAACTGGCCTGGGAGCGGCAGGAGCGGGTGACCCAAAGAAAGCCGGTAGAGGCCTGCAATCTCCAAGAGAAACAAAGCCTGCACCGAGCCAGCTGCGGGGCCCACGGGGTCCGATACAAGGGTACCGTGGACCGGTTCAACCAGAAATGGGGGTGGGGGTTTATCTCTGAGCCCGGGTTACAACCTGGGGTCTTTGTCTCCCGCCAGGATGTGCTGGACTACCTACAGAAGGGACATCCCGACCGTGACCTGTACCCGGGTGATGTGGTCACATACACCCAGCATCATGGTGAGCGGGGCTGGTATTCCTTGGTGTGTCGCCCAGGGAATGGGGTACTTGGTTCCGGGCAGTGTATAACTGGGGAATGTCACTTTGGGTGGCCGTTGCCCGATTCTGTGCCCTGGGTGCTTTTTTAATATCGGGGTATTTACAAGGGAGATGAGTAATTTGTGTGACGCCACCTGCGGGTTGCGGTTAAGATAGTGGAACTGCCGCTGCAGAGTTGATTCTCCCCAGGGCTGTTGGTAATGGCAACTGTGGTGGTAGGCCCTCTGCAGGTAGGGCTGAGCCTGGGAGATGTATGGTGGAGTAATAAGGGAGGCCACACAGTGGGTTTTAGTTAAGTCTCTACTCACTCTTGACACCTGGATGGCTGATTCCGGTTCCTTTCCTTCCAGTGCCAATTGATGACTCGGTTGCTCTGTCCCCGACACTCTGTGTGGTTGGGTCCCCGTAGCATAGAGCGATTTGGGACCTGACTGTCCTTTTTCAGAGGCATTCTCCTTGTCCGTACGGCGGGCAGTGCAGACCCTGTAGAGCCAGTCCCTGTAGTCCCGAACCCTGATCTTAAGTTTACTGCTGATGCCCCCGGATCTGTGGGTCAGTGAGGTCATTTAGATCCCCTCACTGTGCAGGTATTTGCCAGGCCGTATGTAACTGGCGCCTGACTTAGGGCCCTGTGCCCCGTGCGTGCTGTGGTACCAGCGGTTTCTCCAGTGTACCCACCCTGGCGACCACTTTCCTGTGCCCCCGGGCCACCACTGCACAACCCAGCTAACAGGTGCGTCTTTCCACTTCACTCTCCTCTACCAGACTCCTTCAGTCCCCTCCCACCAGGCTTTCTAGTCCTCTGGACTGGCTCCACCTTCTAGGTAGCCATCCCTCTATGTTTGACTAACAGTGACCCCTGGTGTGGAGTGGTAACTAGGGTTTTTGGTGTGTCTAGGTGTTGTTGGCACTGGAACTCCAGGTCCCAGGAGGTAGGTCCTGCATCTTCATGAGGATGCAGTTCCTTGTAGTGCCCGGAGTAGCTCAGGGACGTTACATTGGATGTTGAGAAGGTTGAAATAGCACCAACCCCCGCTTCCTCCACTCCCGCCCCATTTTCAAGTCCCCCCCTCCCCCACCACACCTGCTCTGTGGCGGCTGAACCAGGATACCCAGTTTTTGTTGTTGGTTTAAAAAATGTTTGCATTACCCTGCATAGTTGGATATAAAAATGGACCACTGGTCATTGGACTGGGAATGACCCGAACGCTCGCAGTGTAAATAGTTGCACCAGTTGTGCCAATTACAGAGTACAACCATGCCACAAAAGCATTCATAACACCACCAACAGGAAAAGAAAAGTTTGCAGGAAGGGTCTGCGGTAGAGTCGGCCGAGACCCGGTCACCATGGAAATCGGTGACCTTCCTCCTAGGGGTTTTGGGGACCAGGACCTTTAGGTGGTGGGTTGATGGGGGAGTACTCCAGTTTGCAACGGTTAAAGCAATTCCTCCCCTGCATGGGAAGAATGTTGATTTTCATGTTTTACCAAAAGAAAAAAAATGTTAATCTGTATTACATTTTTGCAGCCCAAGGACGTGCTCTGATTAACCAAGGGGGAAGTAGCGCCCCTGAACCTCTGAGGACACTACTAGGTACTGCATCCTGACAAACATGCTGGGCCTACCCCTAGGGACCTCGAAGACCAGTGCTGGTACCCCCAAAACACATAACCTCTCTAGTTTCCCGCTTGCAATTAGTGATGACTGACTAGTCAGGGACCCAATGCATGGCCACTAAGAGGTGGAGCCAGTCCAGTCCACTAGACAGCCCGGTGGGAGGGGACAAACAAAGACACAAACAGACACTCAGGGAGTTTGGTAGTGACAGTTGAAGGGGATGGACGCGTCTCCAGACGGGGTCATGTAACAGTGACCTAGGTGGCAAAGGAGAGTGGTTGCCAGGGTCGGTACAGCCAGGTACCTCTGGAACCAGAGCACCGACGGGGCACAGGGCCCTAGGTCAGGCGACAGCTTCAGGCGACCTGACAAATACCTGCACAGTGAGGGGACCTTCACGGACCTCACTGACCCAATGAATCCTGGGTCAACAGCAGTAAAGATTAAGCCAAGGACCAGAACAGAACACCGACCCTACAGCGTTCGCACTGCCCGCCATACAGACAACGAGACTGCCGACAGACAGTAAGGGACCCACAAATGCTCCAGGCTACGGGGTACCATCAACCAGTGAGAGGTGCCAGGGAAAGAGACTACCAGGTCACCGCACTGGGACAAAAGGGACCAGGGGTCTGAACCAGCTGTCTTCAGTGTTAAAGCTCAACAACAGCGTGAGTAAACAGAAGTTGCACTGCATCCCCATTGTGTGGTCTCCCTTCCTTCTTTCTGCAACAGATCCCACCATTCATTCCCTGGGGCTCGGTCCTACTTGCGGAGGGCCTACCATTCTACCATCCAGGCTGCCACCACCATTAGCCCCAGAGGTAACAGACTGTGATGCGGCGGTTCCATCACCATAACTGCCCCCTCAAGTGATGTCACAATACAAACTCTTTCAATTCCTCTGTAAATAATCCCCTTTAAGAAGCATACCCAGGGTCACGGAAATGGGCAATGGCCAGTACAGAACCGTGACACAGCATCCTCATATATATATATACGGCCCGGGACAGAGTACCCCATTCCTCTGGGTGACTCACATAGTACAAAGGCCTTAACTTGGCCCCCACACACAGTATAGTTACCGGAGTACCTTCATTCCCACACAGTGTAATATTCCCACAGTACTGCCACCTCCCCAACCGCACTAAGTTTTCGTCATACTGCCATCCCCCACACACAGTATAATGCTCCCTCAATAACTCAATCTGTGGTGCTCCGGAGACTTCAGTCGCCACAGGGTACTGCACCTCATGTAAGGCGCGGTTCTCATTCTGGATCCAGAGGAGGTCAGTACCAGTTTCACAACACACAAACTGACATACAGTCAGGTTGCCCTCCCCATTGGGGACCGGGCTAGGGTCGGGTCTTAAAGTAGTCACCAAACATGAGGGGCTGTCACCCACTAGTGACAGGTAACCAAGGGAGGAGCTGCCACCAGGGGGAGTAAGGAG
Organism: Anomaloglossus baeobatrachus; assembly: GCF_048569485.1. NCBI lineage: Eukaryota > Metazoa > Chordata > Amphibia > Anura > Aromobatidae > Anomaloglossus > Anomaloglossus baeobatrachus. The sequence goes on from NC_134357.1 coordinate 515,249,289, forward strand.
CAACACAACAGTAAGGAGTTCTCCAGCAGGAGAGAAAAGGAGCAGATGGTTTATTCGGTAGCTCCCGTGGGACAGAGGAGACGATTCGGTTGCTGAGGGGAGTGCTTCATTGCTGAAAGGAGAGCCGGGACCTTGCATAACACACTATATATATATATATATATATATATAATATATGCTGGATTTGTATCACACTGTACATTTGTTTCTGAGGCACTCATTCTAGGGATCGTTCCTTTTCAGTAAATGTTGACCCTCGGCTGCAGGTTATTATATTAGAACAAACCGCAGTATACTTGCCTTCCCCTGGTCCAGCACTGACTCTGCACTGATCCTCCCAGTGTTTAGTGTACCGCCCCAGCGTCAGCGGTGGCTCGAGGGGTCTCCGGACCCGGGGGTCGAGCGACCACTGGAATTGAAGTGGGCTATGTACAGGGGATAGTGTGGAAAGTTCGTGACGCCACCCGTGGTGTGTGGTAAGGGTGAAGTACCACTGCTGCGCTTGGGAGTACCCGGTGGCGATGGTGGGGGCAGCCAGGTGTTTATCCCCTCCACGGGTAGGGGGAATGCCCCGGGACTCGGTGATAGTGTCGGAAAGGTGCTGTCGGGCCGGTAAGGGTTAATTGCGTACTTACTCAGTCCAATGACACTGACAACCGTGGTAAACCAAAGTTCTTGTTGCCACTGCAGCAGGGAGGGAGCATGCCTGGATCCCGTGCCCGTTGGTGTTGCTTGTTAGCCTGTGACCTTGACCTTGGCACCTTTTTCTACAATTGTTCCCTTTCAGCTTGAAACTGAACAGGTCCCGCTCACCCGTATGGCTAACGGAGTGAGCTTGCTCTCAGGGTTCACACTTGGGATTTTCTGGACTAGGCAATGGGAAAGTCCTATCCCCCACGTTGCGCTAGTACCCCGATTTTGGAGCAGGTGGAGAATGGATCTTGAAGGCTCCGTCCTCATCGGGTGAGTTACCAAGACGCCTGAAGCTACTTCCTGGCCTAGGGTCCACGTACCCCGTCGTGCCCTGGCCCCTGCCCGGTGATGACACAAGGCCGCCGGCTGTCCTCCTAAACAGTCCGTGCCCCTTGTCACAATCCCCTGCATCTGCCACCTAGTAAATGAGGAGCCCAGCTCTTGACCTTTTAACTTGAGAGTCACCACTCAACTACTCAACTTCTGACACTCCTGACCTCCCCTTACCAACACCCCAAGTGTCCGGCCCTATTCCCTTCAGGCTGTCCACTGGTGTGTCTGGTGGGTGTGGTGCAGAGTGTTCCTAGGGTTTTCATTAGATTGTTTTTAGCAACACCAAAGGTCAGGGACCAGTAACGAAGGAGGAGGTGGATATCATGCAGAAGGGCAGATTGCACAATACCCTGTGACAACCTGATAGGCTAGGGCGACACTAATTATATATATATATATATATATATATATATATATCTCTCTTTTTTCCCTGAAAAAATAACTACTACCCACAGTTCTATAATGCAGTGTCCCGTAGCTAAAGAAGTTATACTGCAGGACACTTTATTATAGAAAGTGGACACCCTCAAAAGAGAGAAGACAGAAGACCACACATTCATACACGCCAAACTTGCAGCTCCTGAAAGTTGGATACACAGTGCATGGATCAGACCTCTATAGAGGTTATATCTTCTGTGACTGCACATTCTGCACTACTTATCAGCTTTGTGCTGATTTACAGATTTCTCAGTTCACCGATGTCACAGTAAAAAAGATATAAGTGGTTACCTTTTCTTTAAAGTGCCGCTTCCCTTTTTCTTGCCACCCTAGGCACAGGCCCTCCTGTAACTAGTTATACAAACATCCTTCAGTAAGATTAAAGCTATCTTCGAGATCATAGCTATTACACTAGGATCACGTTGGTCAATCCAATATTACTGGCATGCTACGAGGGTTACCTAATCTTAATATTAGTCACAGTACAAAAAAATCACAATGCAGAGAGAAATCCAGAAACTTTTTTTTTTTTTTTTTTACATCCACTGCCTCAAGTTCCTAATACACATTAATGCCATAACGCAAAATCACATACTTGCATGTCGGGTGATTCAGTGCTCTACCACAGACCACGGTACATGTATGTGGTTTAGTTAAACCTTCATTGCACAAAGTCGCACCGTAACACTTTTATACACACTGCTGTCCAACACAGAGATCTTTGTAATTGCTTTTCCATATTCACGGACCGATCCTAATGAAGTACGCTTTTGCAAGTCTGATCTTATCAGTGATCATCTCTGAAATGCAATTTTTAAGTCCTTCCACATTTTCTCATTGGTATTTAGGTCTGGACTGTGACTGGGCATTCACATACATGATTATGCTTTGATTTAAATCATTAACCTGTAGCTTTGGTAGTATTTTAAGTATTGTTGTCCTGCTGGAAGGTGAACCTACGCCCCAGTTTCAAGTCTTTTGCAGTCTCTGACAGGTTTTCCTCCAGGGTTGCCCTGTATGTACCTCCTATCCATGTTCCCATCATCTCTGACCAGCTTCCCTGTCCTGGTGTGAAAACGTCTTCCCACAGCATGATGCTGTCACCACCATGTGTGATAGTGTAGATGTAGTTAAAGAGTAATGTACACTGTTTGTTTTCTGCCACACATGGCATTTTGCAATTAGCCTAAGGCTACTTTCACACATCCGGTTTGAGCCCTGAGGCTCAATCCGGCTGTGAAAACTATGCAACGGATGCGGTGAAAACACCGCATCCTTTGCATACGTTTTTACATGCGGCAGGTCCGGTTTTTTCCGGTTGCGGCATGCTACTGAGCATGCGCAGTGGAAAATACCGCATGCGGCGGCCGGATGCGGTTTTTTCCGCATCGCGCCGCATCCGGCCTCCATAGGGATGCATTGAAAAATGCGCCGCAGCGGCCGGATGCGGCGCGATGCGGTGTTTTTTGCCGGAGCAAAAAACGTTGCAGGGTACGTTCGATCCGGCCGCCGCATCGGCTAAATCTGCCGCATGCGGCAAAAACCGGACCGAACGCAAGCCCCTACGGCACAATGCGGCACTAATGTAAGTCAATGCAAAAAAAAACCGCAATCGGCGTTACAAAAGCCGGTTGCGGTTTTTCTGCAGAACGCCGTATTGTGCCGCAGAGCAAAAATCCGGATGTGTGAAAGTACCCTAAGACAGTGATGGCGAACCTATGCCACACGTGCCAGACTGGGCACGCAGAGCTGTTTTTGCTGGCACGCGCGCTGTCACCACACTGAGCCACTTTGATCTGCTGGTGTGATCGCGCCAGCAGATCAAATTGGTGTTGAGCAGAGGAGACCTTTCTCCTCGCTCTGACACTCCTCCTCTCCTGGCCTGCAGGCCTGTTGCCTAGGAGACGGAGGAGCGTCAGTAGGCGGCGCCGGCCGCGGAGGAACTGAACTTGCTGAGGACCCAGCGGCGTGCAGCGGAGGATCGAGTACAGGAAGGTGAGTTTGTTTTTTTTTTTTTTTGTTTTTTTTTTTTAATTTTTAAAAGCTGTGTGTGGCTGTGCCAAGGTGTAGGGTACAGTGCCAGCATGGGGCAAACATGGGAGCACGCGGCAAACATGGGAGCACGGGGCATGGAGAGCACGGGGCAAACATGGAGAGCACGGGGCAAACATGGAGAGCACGGGGCCTACATACGGGGCCTACATACGGAGCACGGGGCCTACATACGGAGCACGGGGCCTACATACGGAGCACGGGGCCTACATACGGAGCACGGGGCCTACATACGGAGCACGGGGCCTACATGGCTGCAAAGATGGAGGAAACGTGCAAAGATGGAGAGGAAACATGGCTGCAAGGATGGGGGGGTGGGGGGAAACATGCCAGGAAGGGGTACATTTACCAGGATGGGGGATACATTTACCAGGATGAGGAAAAATGCTAGGGTGAGGAGCATTTAGCAGGAAGGGTAACCTTTTATCAGGATGGGGGAACATGCCAGGATGGGGTACACTTACCAGAATGGGGTACATTTACCAGAATGGGGCCATGATGGGGACAAATATACCAGAATGTAGGAAATATATATCAGGATGGGGAACATGTTTACCATGAAGTGGCCCAGGAAGGGGGACATAACTACACAATGAAAAGGGGAGGGTAGCAACTCGTACGTCTTTATGGGATTTCAGGATGTTCAGACTTTGCAATGCAGATGTGGATTACAGGGTGAAATCTCTGTCTAATATGCTGCAATTTTTTTCCAGAAAGATCAATCCAACTGCTGTGTCTGGAAAGGGCAGGGGCTCAGCTTCAGTGTGTGGTAAGCACGAATGAGCGTGATGCCCCCTGCTGAAGAGAAGAGAAGATGGCAAAGGTAAGATTAAAATCAATTATTTACATAATAGGATTGGTTGGCACTTCAGAAAAAAAAATGGGTTTAGGGCTACAGTTTGGGCACTCGGCCTGTAAAAGGTTCGCCATGACTGGCCTAAGAAGTTCAGCTTTGGTCTCACCTAACCAGAGCACCTCCTTCCACATGACATGTAGCGGATACAGGGAGCATGTTGAGCAAGGTGATCTGGTCAGATTAGACCAATGTATAACTTGTGAATCCTCACTGTCACACAAGATGGTGGCAGCATCGTCAACCTTGTCCTACATAGTATTGACTTTGGAGAGCTAACTACACATGCATGTCACAAGTCCAGATTTATATTTTTTAAAATATTTAGAAAACCATGTATCATTTCCATTACACTTCACAAATACTTAGTGTTGGTCTATCTGTTGGAGGGCGCAGGGCAGTAGTTACGGGTGAACGGAAGATGGACCTAGGTCTTTTTTTCAACCTATGAGAAATTAAAAAAAAAAAAATTACTGACAAATCCGATGCCATTTGATTTTTTTTTTTTTTTTTTTTTTTTTTTTTTAATGTATACATTACCTTTCTGTAGCATGAAGCACTATAAATGGACCTGTAAATGATTGTTGAATAATAGCTGCCAAGAAAAAAAAACGCACACTGATGGCATATGCATGACATACAAATCCTAAGCATGCAAAAAAAAAAAAAAAGCGCTCACTTACTTGACATGAGCATGACACTCATAACTTTTCTGGATGAAAATTGGACTAATTATATTATATTTATTTTATACACTAATGTGAGAGTACCCTCACAGGAGGACTAAAGGGGGCTTTACACGCTGTGATATCGCTAATGCGGAGTCGTTGGGGTCACGGAATTTGTGACGCACATCTGGCCGCATTAGCAATGCCGTTGCGTGTGACACCGATGAGCGATTTTGCATCGTTGCAAAAACGTGCAAAATCGCTCATCGGTGACATGGGGGTCCATTCTCGATTATCGTTACTGCAGCAGTAACGATGTAGTTCGTCGCTCCTGCGGCAGCACACATCGCTATGTGTGACGCCGCAGGAACGAGGAACCTCTCCTTACCTGCCTCCCGGCTGCTATGAGGAAGGAAGGAGGTGGGCGGGATGTTCCGGCCACTCATCTCCGCACCTCCGCTTCTATTGGGCGGCCGCTCAGTGACGTCGCTGTGACGCCGCACGGACCGCCCCCTTAGAAAGGAGGCGGTTCGCCGGTCACAGCGACGTCGCCGGGCAGGTAAGTATGTGTGACGGGTCTGCGCGATGTTGTGCGGCACGGGCAGCGATTTGCCCGTGTCGCACAACAGATGGGGGCGGGTACCCACGCTAGCGATATCTGGACCGATATCACAGCGTGTAAAGTAGCCTGAACATGTCAGTTGAAGACATTCAGCAGCACCATCACTGGCATTATTTACATTGATAACCTACAGCATTGAGAGCTACCGTGTTTCCCCAAAAATAAAACCGGATTTTCTATTATTTTTGGCTCCAAAAGGTTGGGCTAGGGCTTATTTTCAGGGGATGTGTTAGTTTTTCCATTGAACAACATTTATTCTTGAACAAAACAAAAAGAAAAAAATCAATATTTATTCAAATAGTCATATCACATTCTGGAAAGTCAACATCACTCTCCAAACCCTGTGTGTAACAAGAGTATATCTATATATTTTCTTATTTCCTATACACTTGTGCCGCCCCCGTATCAGCAGCCGGGCTGCTCGAATCCAGATCCGGATCCGTGGTGGCTCGAGGGGTGTCCGGACCCGGGGGTCGTGCGGCCACTCAAATGATGGGGGTATTTACAGGGGTTTGTATATTTAGAGTTCGTGATGCCACCCGTGGTGTGTGGTAATGTGGAATACCACTGCTGCAGTTGGGATTACCTGGGGGCGATGGAGTGGGGCAGCCAGGTGTTGGGACCTTCCATGAGTAGGGGGAATGCCCCGGGACTCGGTGATGGTGTTTGGGGAGTGTCGTTGGGAGTGAAGGGGTCACTTGCGTAGTCGCTCAGTCTATAAAGCTGACACCGATAACTGGATAAACCAAAGTTTTGGACACCGCTGCCGCTGAGGGGAGTTAGTTTGGGTCCTGTCCAAACTGGTGTTGCCTGGTGATCCATGACCTTCTTCCTGGCACTAAGTTCACTTGTCAGTTGGTCCCGGTAATGTAGAACTAGTCGGGTTCCACTCCCCAGTATGGCTAACTGTGGGAGCTTGCTCTCAGGGTTCACGCTTGGGATTTTCTGGACAGTTTTAGTGGAAAGTCCTATCCCCCTCGTTGCGCTAGTACCCCGATTCTGGAGCGGGTGTCGAGCGGATCTTGAAGGCTCCGTTCTCGTCAGGTAAATTGTCAGGTTGCCTGAAGCTACTCCCTGACCTAGGGTCCACGTACCCAGTCATGTCCTGGTCCCAGCCCGGTGATGGTACAAGGCCACCGGCTGTCCTCCTCGACAGTTCCGTGCCCCTTGTCACGATCCCCTGCTACCGAGGGTCCAGCTCCTACTAGGCTCAGACCACAGTCTACTACCTAGTTGCTTCCAAGGAGCCTGGCTCCTGACTTCCTCTCTCCTTCACCTTATTTTCTCCAACTCACTGACTCCTAACCTCCCCTTACCGACCCCCCCCCCCCCCCCCAAGTGGGCGACCCTATTCCACTCAGGCCAACCACTGGTGTGCCTGGTGGGTGTGGTGCAGAGGGTATCTAGGATTTTACTAGCTGTTGTAGGCAACACCATATAGTTGGGGACCCATAAACAAGGAGGAGTTTGATATTGCACAGAAGGGCAGACTGCACAATACCCTGTGCCGACCTGATATTCCAGGGTGTCACACACTGACTGTAACTAGGGCTTATTTTTGGACTAGGGCTTATATTTCAAGTGTACTCCAAAACTCTTGTAAAATCATGATTGGGCTTATTTTCGAGGTAGGTTTTATTTTCGGGGTAACGCGGTAACTATGCAACAGGGATAATATTTGCCTGATAGGGCATGATAAGATTATAGCCTGGAAAAGATGGAAAACATTCATATAGGCAGTAGTGTAATTAGTCTGGTGGGCCCCGGTGCAGAGTTTGAGCCTACCCCCACTTCCCCCTCACCAGATGTATGGGTCAATGTAGCATTCTAAATCCTATAAAGGCATACAAGTTGCCCACCCCCCCCTCCCCATTTTATTGTGTAAAAATGTCCCCCATCCTGGGTCACTTCCCGGTAAATATATCTACATCATGGCCCCATCCTGGTGTATGACGCCATCATTGCTATATCCTGGTATATATGTCCTTTATCATGGCCCCATCCAGATATATATGTACCGCCCTGGGCTCGGCTGTGACCGAGCCGTTTGCATCCGGGCTCGCTGGTGGGTGGCTCAAGCGTCTCCGGACCCTGGGGGCCCCGTGGTCACTTCGATCTGAAAGGGGCCGGCGGTTTAGGGGACGTAGGTGTACGGCCGGAGCCGTGGTTAAGTTCGTGACGCCACCCACGGGTTGTGGTGAAGGTGGACACCACCGCTGCGGTTACTGGGCACCAGGGGGAAGATCTTACGCAGCAAGATGTTAACCCCACCGTGGGCAGGGGTGTAGCCCCAGGACCCATTGAGGTATGTTGGACGGTGCAGGGAGGTGCGTAGCCGGAGAGCACTGTTGTACTCAAGATTAGTAACACACTTGAGTCTCTGGTAAACCAAGTTGATGGTGGTCGGTGCCCACAGCCTGCTGCATCTGGTCCCCCACCCAGTTGGTGGTCTCTGCCTTTCTCATGCACTGTGTTGTGTATATCCGGGCTACCTGCGCTTCAGCGTCGGAAGTCCGCTCCCCGGCTTTGTGGCTGTCGGGAGAGCCCTTTTGCCCGCAGACGCTGGCCCGTGGAATCTCTCTGCCTGTGCGGTGACTTTCTATTCCCCTCGTTGGGTTGTTGTCTTCAGTCGGGACTTTGGGTGGGAAAAGACCTATAGTCCAGACCGCAATCAGTTAATTAACTCAGTCCAGTGGCTTCTGGACCTCGTTTCAGGGTCTGAGTACCCCCCCTTTTGTGCTCCGGTTTCCGAGTCGGTTCCCCGGGTCGGTACCGGCGGGCCCCTACCCTGTCCTGGTCCACCACGGTTCCACCGAGCTGTTTTCCCGGCTCCTGCAGGCTGAGGCCACCGTATGCCTCCTAGCCAAAGGTGCCCGGGCTCCAACCCTGGCATCTGTCAGACCTCCTTCACTCCACTTCACTAGACTCCACGGACTGACTGACTCAACTCCACTCAACTGACGGGTTTCCCGCCTCAGGCCCTCTGAACTCCTCGGTGGGCGTGGCCAGCCACCTGGCTCCGCCCCCTGATGTGTCTATCAAGCTCTGAGAGGGGTGACAAGGGTTTACTGGTTGGCTGACACCTTTTTTAGGGGACAGGTGTTGTGCGGGGCTCTAACTGTGACTGCCTGGCTAGTCCAGGGCGTCACACTCCCCCCTTGGTTAACTACAGACCATCCACAGGCTGTCCGACCACCACCGTTTATTTTGTTCTGAAAAAGATAATAAAAAAAACATGTATACAAGTATACTAACATATTTACAGTTCACGAATCTTGTTTTTCATCCCTTGACGGGAGGCAGTTTCCTTTAAACGTTACATCTAAAACATTTTTATTAACCGGAAATGGGATGGGACCGTGTCCTTTCCATTTTGCGCAGCCAAGCAAACCTAAACCTTGATGCTGCCTCTAAAAACAGGTCAGCACCCCTTTTCCCCAGTCCAGGATTCGGGTCCGGATGTTGCCCACACGGACCGGGTAATAAGTTCCTTACCCGGCAGTCTCTGAGGCCCCACGTCCAGGGGTCCCCTGGCCCGGAGGGTTGTCACCGGTTTGCATGGTGACGGGACCTCGGCCTACTCTGCCGCAGGCCCTTCCTCCAACAAGCCTCTCCAGAGACTGTAGGACATGGAAGGTTGGCCAGGGGCTATTTACAAGGCCCAATAGTTTTTGTGTGGCCTGCGAGTTCTCAGCCATGTCTATGTAAAATGGGGGTAAAACAGCTGGAATCAACAAAGTCCCAATGGGGATGGGCAGTATGGTAGCCG